>NC_092858.1:116639410-116647620 GCF_032062135.1 Pyxicephalus adspersus
ATGACAGACTAATACAGACAGTGATATAGGAGGAGAGGACCCTGCCCCCAAGAGCTTACAATCTACTATAATACAATACAGTATAAATGAAAAACTCTTTAGGTATTTGAAACTTACAAGGAATATAACAAAAGATGTAAAGTTAATATCACCACCACAAATATTCAAAAATTACAAGATTCAAGAGATTGTAGGACAACCCAAAAAATGATTTAAAATATTTTATTGGGCCTACAAAATGAAGAACTGCAAAAAGTTTGCTTAACTCAGGAACGTCTTTCTCTGCCTGGTTAGTGGCTCCTGAATAAGGTTTAGACGTTCCTAAATTACTGACAGTAAAAGGGGGTTACGCAACATAACTTTTTCAGGAAGTCTACTGAATAGATAGCCACTATCTATTCTATGCTTGATCCTAATAGGTGAAGCCTGCACCAGACATCACTTTTCTGCGCTGAATACCCCAGAAAAATCCCGGGCATCCGTAGAAAGGGCTTTTTCTTACATTGGGGAAAAAAAGCATGCGCAGTTAGATGGCCACTCTTTTCCCAGGCTATGGCACCTAAACTTGCACAGTACGAGATCGAGTGTCGTAGCCTTGAGATAACAGCATTTGAGAGCTTTTAAGTGTACAGCATTTAAAACAGTACATTGGTCAGGAATACATCATGTACAATGTACATTACATACTCATGCCCACCATGCTTACTGTGTGGTATATTACATACTCCTGACCACTGAACGATGTAATACTACGTACTTAGGGCACACTGTACATAATACATTCTGATCTTGGTACCCAGTACATTACATACTGCCCACTACACTGTTTTTTACTCCTGGCTAAACATTGTGCCTTATGTATTCCTTGTCCTTACACTGTGCTTCTGTACTCTGGCCTCTCTAAAAGAATGTAAGGGGTTAGGTTTAGTTATAATGGCAAGAAAAACAGCATTACCTGGCCATTTGAAGTCCAATTTTTACCATCCTTATTTTTGTTCCCCAGTGCCTGCCCCAAAGATGACCTCCGGTCCATCTGTTTAAACAAAATGTTCTCCCATTAGATTTTTACAGTAATTCCTTTACATTTCAAATTTAACAAAAGCTTAAAATGCACAAAAACATTATATATATGTGCAAGGAATATTATTTTGCAGAGTCTTGAATTTAAGTTGTTTTTTGCTATATTTTGAGGGTAATTGAGTTGTGTCGAAACTAGTTATATCCTCCTTATATGTAAGTCAATATTTGCTCCATCCATACCTTGAGGCTTCCTACCTTGAAACATCTTGCTCAGCGAAGTTGGTAATTACGTTTCTTGTTATTGACTAACTACTAAAATGTCTTCCACCTTGTTGTTTGACTATATAAACTGCCATGTGATAATAAAGTTTTGAGAAGTGATATACCTACATGCTTGAGCTGCTGGCATGTTATTCACTGCTCACAACGCGTTGAAAACAGAGGTCACGATAGAGAGGGAACCTGATCTGGGATCAGCAAGAAATCGTCTTAACAGTTTGGCATTAGAAGTGGGATATTTACCTACCTTAAAAAGACCAGGATCGGGTATGTAGAAATTTTCTTTTCTACCTCTGCCCTGCCCTGGGTCTCTGTAGATATCTTACGAACCTAAGCACTGTAGCAGTGTAGACTCCCTCATAGAAGGGCTGGGTCCTTAGTTAGGAATATTTGGGAAATCTTTAATTGAATTTGTGCACACTCGTGGCCTCTGTTTTAATTTAACGAGTATAAGAATTTTGTTGCATGATATAGAAGTGTAAGAAATATTGTATATAATATAAGTTTGTGTACTAATCTGGTTGCCAAGGTGAGGGTCATTCTTCACTGCTGTGGTTGCCTTGGGCAAGCAGTAACGTGACCTAAGCTGCGTTTTGGTAAGCGGTCCTGGGAACAGGACGTCAGCGAGCACTGCAGCTACCTACTGAACTGAACTAACAATCACTGTACAACCGTCTGATATTTATACCGTAATTTATACTGCAACTATGGGAAATTCCCAAGGAGAGGGGAATAACAGGGATGCCCACTATAATGTTAACTGTAGAGCAGGAGATTATTACACTGACCCCTTTACATCACACCTGAAAAATGGAACGGAGAACTTAAATTGTCCCGATCCCTCCCAATTCCTGCACAAACAAATGTAAATAATTATCCCCTTATAACTGAAGCACACTATAAAAGTTATGGGAAAAGTTACACACTGTGTTTGTAAGATTACACAGAGATAGGAAATCCATGGCCACTGCATTAGCATGCAACAAAAGCCAGGAGAAACTGTAAGTGATTATGCTAGAAGGTTTAGGAAAGTGTGGAAGGAAGAAGCAGGTTAAGGATTAGGAGGAGATCTGAGTATAGTATTTACTCAGTCACTGATTATTGGAATGATTCCTGAACATAAGCACACTGCCAAAATGATTATTGACAACTGGAGCACTTTAGATGCTCCAAACATTTTTGCCCAGTTATTAACAAAGCATGCTACAGGATGTTTTGAGCTGCCTAAGTCGTCCAAACCCAATGTACAGGGACTCCACCATCACTTTGTTACAGATCTCTGACCAGGCTGATGAAAACCCAACAATCACATTAAAAGTAGGACAATTCCTGACAGACTTCTTAGTAGACACAGGAGCGACTTGTTCTGTCCTCCCATCCTGGTCAGGTCCATCCACACCTGGTGAGTCATCACCCCCCTACAAGACGCACACCTCACATTCCCATATGTACAGTACATGGAGAATACATTACACATTACTCATTCAAGGTTTTACCTAGTTGTCCAGTTAACCTGTTAGGAAGACCTGATGGGATCTCTGGGAATGTCACTGGTTGTTGATCCAAAGGGAGGAATTAATGTCAATACAACCTTGCAACTGCCCTTATTGGATTTTCTGGTTTCCGACAGCTCATGGTCCACCGGACCATATGACGTGGGATTCCTGGACTGCATTCCATATACAGCACTTACAAAACCACATACACCAATATATCAAAAGCAGTACCCTTTAACTAAAGGCAAGGAAGATTCCTTAGCATCCACGATTCAATCTTTTTGCCAGCAAGGCATACTTAAGAGAACTTGCTCTCTTTACAATACTCCAGTATCCTGTCAAAAAGCCAGATGGCTCATACCGCTTTACACAGGATCTCAGAGCCATCAATGAGCTGGTTACGCCCCTAACACCGGTCATGTCAGATCTTAGTACCATTCTTACAGCAGTACCGCCCGAGATTCAGTTTTACAGTGTTATTGATTTGGCCAATGCATTTTTCCCAATACCATTATGGCCTGAGAGTCAGCCCCTGATGGCTTTTCTTTCCAAGGGACAACAATATACCTGGTGCTACTTGCCCCAGGGTTTTGTTGACTTACCCGCAGTTTTCTCAAATACCCTCCAGCAGGTCCTTGCCAACTGGCAGCCACAGCATGGTTTCACATTGTTATGTTATTGTTATGTACAGTAGCCTTTCTCAGGAGGCATCTCAGAGGGACACGGTGTCATTGTTGTGATTTCTGGAAAAGGGTGTCACAGAAAAAGGTTTAGTTCTGTCTGCAACAGGTTACATTCCTGGTAATGCTTTTAACCAGCTCCCAGCTGTGTACATGCCTTGCCCACAGACAAAGAAACAGCTGCTCAGCTTTCTTGGCATGATAAATTTTTGCAGACACTGGATCCCTGGCTGCTCGTATTGGGACTTGCAGCTCCCTCCCAGTACCACCCCAGTGCCCCTAATAACATTCAATGGTCTGATGAAATGACTGAAGCATATTTGATGTTAAAAGAATCCCTGACCTCTGCCCCTGCATTGGGAATGCCAAATTTTATTATACTATTTGCATTCTATGCAAGAGAGTATTGTAAAACTATGGCTGCTGTGCTTGCTCAGATGCATGGAGGTAAATTGAGGCCTGTGGCGTATGTCTCTAAGACACTGCCTGTTACTGTGCAAGGCATGCCAGCCTGTCTGTGTGTGCTGGCAGCGTATGCAATGGCTGTAGAAAGTGTCTCATTTCTAACTTTGGGTCACGAGACGATACTTTACACATCCCATGCTGTACTCACCCGATCTTGAACTGCACGGGTGCAATCAAGTTGACGTAGCCGCTATTTGGGGGGAGGAGAAGAGAGCTAATCTCACTGTGAATGCGTGAGATCGGAATCTCTTTCCCCTAGGAGGAAAAAAGCCCCTTCTGGGAGATTAGGGCATACGCAGAAGGAGCAGCCAGAGCCAGTGAGATACCTATGTCACACATCCTGGGAGGCTCTAAGCTTCCATTAAGTCCTGATCGCCGCTGCACCCAACAGCAACATTTTTTGTCTACCCTTCTATGAAATGTAAAAATGTTGAGTTTAGGTACGCTTTAACTTTGCAAACTCTTATACTTATTTCAAGCCCTCACAATATATATTCCAGCATTGTAAAACAAGTTACATAACATACTTAAACTTACTCTGGAAAGAAAAAATGCCAGATTCAACAGTTCCGTCCTGTTCTTCCCTAAAATTAGTGGAGGAATAGGCCTCCCTAACCCCCACCTCTATTCTTTTATATGTGGAATTCCATCTGACCAGAACTGTAGACTGGTACTACCACGGCTTCTTGGGAGTTTTTTTTTTTTTATATATAAACAAGATCACTTAGTCCCTCACTATCAGTCATCCTGTGCCTCTATGTGTAAAAAGATGTAATTACTTCAGATAAGCCTACAGATTCATCTTTTATCTTTACCCTCTCCATTGCAGCACCACTAACTCCGAAGTTCCTGCTGCACAAAAAGCCGGTTCTAGGGTTAAGCTGGAAATCCCTTCCTTTCCTATCCAATAACACCCTCCCCCCTTATTTTCTAATCTGTAATACTCTCCTGCTCTTATCACGCCTTTTTGGGTAAGTGAGACTTTTTCCCCCCTATACTTACAAAATAGAAAAGGTCACCAGAGAACAAGCATCTACTGCATTTATTTTATTGATAAGCTTTGTTTGGTCCGCGCATTGTAATATTTTATGCCTTTTATTGATAAAGAATTAAAAAAGAACTCTACTTTCCTGCTTTAACATTTTTGTAACGCTGAAGTCATCTCCTAGTGTTGAACGGGCCTGGTTAAACTCAGCTGCAATACATGCGGGTATCTGAAATAGTAAACATTTTGTCTCATTTAACAATTTCAGAAATATTCATAAGCAGTTATCTAACATACATCTTAGAAGACTCAAGTGTTATGCAAGCTCCACATGCTTACATGTAACTGACACAGTCTGCCTTAAATACAAAACATAGGGAAAATAGGTGAAAAATTGTTTTTCCCACATCAAAAGGTTTTAGCTTACGGACATATATACTGCAAATGAAGCCACATGAATCAAATGTACACTGCATGCACTAAAGTACTAAAGGTAAATACCACCACATAAAAAAAAAAAAAAAAAACACAATCAAGAGAAACACCTAGAAATCAGTGAAGTTTATTATAACCATTGTTGTCCTCCAGACCTGTGGTCTGCTATAGCAAAAACACCCAGTGACATGTATATAGTAGAGTTTTCTGCAAATTACATGTGTATATTGGCTTGCAGAGGGGTGAGTTGTAAAACCACTTGGTAAAGATGATCGTCTGGGAGCTGGATCATTCACAGAAAAAACCTAAAGTGAATATACACAAGGCTTAATAAAACAATTTGCTTTCTAGTAAGTGATACAGCAACACTAATGCACTAAGGAAATCTAGAATTTTGTTTTAGTATTGTATGGAGCAGTATTCACTTCACTTCCAGTCCTACAGACACAGAAATGATAAACGTTGTCATCCTACAAGCTAAAACAGGTATATGCATCAGAATACTTTCCCTCATCTATTGGTCTGCAACACATGCTCTAATGCAGTAATCGCCAACTGCGCTACTGTGCCCCCAGGATGTTTAGCAAGTTGGTCTCAGCCTACTATGGGAGATGGGGGTGCACTGGCCAGGAATTTTTTTTCCGTGGACCACCGATTAGCAACCAATGCTTTAATGTATCCATGAAGAACAGGCATTATCCCCCAGATTGCTTTGAGCCCCTAAAAAGAAGTGATTGTGTAAAAAAAAAAAAAGAAAAAAAAAAAAGGCTTTAGTTCCTCACATTTTTATACAATCTTTTTGTTCATCCCACTGAATTAAAGCTGAAAGTCTGCAGTTCAACTGCATCTGAGTTGTTTCATTCAAAATTAATTGTGGTAATGTACAGAACCAAAATTAGAGAAAAATTGTCTGTCCAAATATTTATGGACCTAACTGTATGCAGAGGTTATCATCATTACTATTAACAGTATTTATAAAGCGCCATCATATTACGCAGTGCTGTACATTACATAGGGGTTGCAAATGACAGATATACAGACAGTAACACAGAAGGAGGAGAGAACCCTGCCCCCAAGAGCTTACAATCTAGGAGGTGGGGGTAGTATCACACAATAGGATGTAGGATATGAATTGGTGGGAAGTAGTGGGGGTTTTAAAAGACCAAAGTTTTGAAAAGATGGATTTTGAGCGAGGGGAAAGTAGGAGCAAGTTGAATTGGACTAGAAAGACCATTCCAGAGTCAGGGCAGCTCTAGAAAAGTCTTGGAGGGGTGCAAGTGACAAGGTTATGAGTGGGCAAGTTATAAGTAGGTCATTGGATGAGTGTAGAGAACAGCTAGGGGTGTATTTTTCTACCAGGTCAAAAAGGTTAAGTGGGACAAAAGCTGTGGAGGGATTTGAAGGCAAAGCACAGGAGCTTACGTTTGATTCTAAGGTGAAATAGAAACCAATGAAGAGAACTACAAAGAAGGCAGCAGGAGAGGAGTGGATGTTTAGCTGCAGCATTAATGATAGATTGTAGAGGAAAGACTCCGGTAAGTGGAATACTAGAGAGGAGGATGTTACAGTAGTTCAGATGAGGGATAAGAGCCTGTACAAGGAGTTTGGTGGTCTCTGCGGTCATGTAAAGTGACAGGACCTGGAAATGTTCTGAATATGGGGGGTAAAGGAGAGGGCAGAATCGAAGGTGATGCCAAGACAACGAATAACAATGTTATTACCAGTTAGAAATAGTTCGGGGGGAGAAATGTTCTGTTTTATCCAGGTTGAGTTTCAGAAACATGTCAGCCAACCATGAAGAGATGGTCAACAGGCAGCATGAAACTGTATCCAGGACTGAGGGAGACAAGTCAGGGGTAGACAGATAGATTTGAGTGTCATCAGCATATAGATGATACTGTAAACCAAAGGAGGATATGAGAATACTGCGTGGGCCAGATTTCCTCTACTGCAAGGTCAGGGGTTAGCAGTATGGGGGTAGCAGAAGATGGCAGGGGCAACTTTATCAATTGTATTTAGTTTGAAAATTATTCTATTGGCTTACAAGTATATGAATCATACATATTCATTAATGTCCTGTGCAAATTTTTTTTACCTAGTGGAATTTATTTTCTTAAAAGTTTACTTTGAGCTTTATATTTGCCACTTTTTACTTAGTATAACCAAAATGGTTATGCTCCTACCTATTGTTGTTGAGTATTAAACATACCTGTAATTAGTGTGTTCTTTTATGTTGATTTAATTATTTTTGTGATACACAATAAATCTTATACATGTATGTAAATAAATGTAATGATACACAGCCCCATTGAAAGCCCCAATGTGTAAAACATCCCGTCAGTCAAATCTTTGTTTAGCTGTGCAGGCGCAGTTTACTTGGGCTTGGTTTAAACTCTAGGAAGGCTTTATTGGTCTCCCACATTCAGTATATGCTCATCTGGGTCTTAAGCTGCCTACCACATTATTTAGCTTCGTTGTAGTTTATAGATGTTTATGTTTTTCTAAAATACTCAAACAATGCAGTGCACAGAGGATAGTACCTCTTTAAAACAAAACTAAACCTAGCCATTATTAGCAAAGTCATTGCCAATAGTGGAAATGCCTGTTCTCTTTCCTGAAGACAAAAAAACTGAAATGTATTACTAACTAGGGCATTCTTGATTGAACATAGACAGATAAGTTTTTTTATCCCCCATCAGGGTAGCATTTAGTTTGGCAATGGGTACACGGCATTTATGTCAGGTATATGAATAATATCAGGGAGATGTTGGTCATTCACTTGGACATGCACCCATCAACCAGTGAATAGCGTCGTTAAGCTAAATGATACTCTAGCTGGCAGCTATATTG
>NC_092858.1:116649244-116651385 GCF_032062135.1 Pyxicephalus adspersus
GAGTGTGCAGTGGACAGCACCGACCTGAGTTACATCCCCGGTGTCTCCGTCAGAGATTTTGAGCTATAAGCTGCTGACCTGAAGGCTTCAGACATGTGGGTGAATAAGTTCAAGTCACTGAATGAAGATTTGGAAAGACTTGCACGACAGCAAGCAGAGTTGGTGAGCAAACACAAGTGGAGAGAAATGAAAAAAACTTCAACACGCGGACCAGCTGATTGTCAAAACTTGGAACGCGCTTCCCGTCACATACCACACACTGCAGCGTGAGTATTGCTGTACTGACAATGTTTGGCTCTACGTATGCATGTGAGCAGTCTTTCTCACATCTAAAAAACATTAACACCAACCTACGATCATGTTTAACGGATGGAAGTCTCAACGCCTGCAAGAAAGTTAACCTCACAACGTATCAACCAGACTACAAAGCCATCAACAAAACCATGCAGCACCAGAAGTCACATTAAAGGTAAGTACTTTATTCATTCATTCATTGGTTAGCAACAGCATAACATAAAATGCACACATTTACTTGGATTTAGTTTTAAACATATTGTATGGCTCTCACCGAATTACATTTTAAAATATGTGGTGTTTATGGCTTTCTCAGCCAAAAATGTTCCTGACTCCTGCTCTAGTCATACAGTAAGCATTTCAAAGAGGTCATACAGGAGGTTCCCAAACTATACAAATGCTGTATATAAAATAAATGTGCTTAATATTAATAACATTATACCACAAAAATAGGTTATAGTTTTTAAACATAGGGGAACTAGGAGACGTTTTTTTTAAACATATTAAAATTTTACAAAAAAGCAACTTACATTTGTATGGTTGTAGTTGTTCAAAATAGCACCATTCTCTTCATCTTTTACTCCATTACTTAGTCCCATTGAGTTATTACATTGAGAACCTTTAGAAAAACATGGAAAGTGGTAACATCACAGAAAGGCTAGATAATAAATCATTTTTTTCATCACAATGTAACAAATCAAATTATTTGAGGTCTTTATGTAGACAGCAAGTGAAAAACATGCACGTATATTCACTCTATCTAAAAAAAAGTCCAGTTATTTACTTTATTAACCCTATTTCCTCCAGTTTTTAATATAATCTCAACTGCTATCATACAGGGTTACAGAAAACATTGTAATATAAACAGAAGAGCTGTAATGCAAGTAAGTACCCAGGTAACATGAACAGAATGACATAAATAACATTTATTAAAACCGAGGAAGTGTACTTCTAATAAACATGGTGACCCCTGGATGACAGTCTAATTGGAGTGGGAGGCTAGTGGTCTCTAGAACAGGATGACCATTTTAGCGGATTACCAATGGCCAACAAACTGATTTACACCCAAATATAGAAAAGAAAGACTTTGCCCAGGAAATTAACAACAAAAAAAAACTCTTAGGGCAAGGACCAAAGTCTACCTAAAAGTAAGTTCAATGGTACACCTCTGGGACCAGTTCCAGAAACCCAGATGATGGGTTAGAAAAACAACTTCAGGTTCAAGGTCCATTCACATTTTGACAATTACTGAAGAAAAAGGGTACATGGAAAACCTATCACCAGTATTGCAACAGAGCCAGGACTAGTGCCAGAACTTTGGCTAAGTAGAGGCCAACGTTAAGGATCATAGATTGATATTCAGAGGGCACAAGAGCAAAACCAAAGGTTTGGTTGGTAGGCAGGTGAGAGGGGGTCTGTAAGAATGCTCATGCTCGCTTGTAAGACCCAAGACTAGCAGAGCCTGGTTCAAAACAATCAGCCATTGCCGATTGAAAAAAAAAAAAATCACAGCAAAAACTAAAACTTGCTGGTCGAGAGAACGGTTAAGAGAGGTTTTACCGCAAAGGGTTGTCTGCTGTAAGGCAAAGATACATTTTTTTATCCATTTGTGTGCCTGTGGCTAAGGTAACGGTTCTTTTTTTTTCAATTCTTTTAGTTTTTGTTTCACCATCATGGTAGTCTATTTTCATTTTTTTGCCATATTTCAATAGTGTTGTTTAACCTCCTGGGCGGTAACCCCGAGTTTGACACAGGGTAGAAAAAAAGATGCTAAAAGCGGTAACTCCGAGTCACACTGGGGGTAGGTAAACCAATGGGAAAAAAACAGTAATTCGAGTCTTACCTGA
>NC_092858.1:116651519-116661705 GCF_032062135.1 Pyxicephalus adspersus
AAAAAAAATACCTGTATTGAATGCAATACAGTGGATTTATATGTGTAAAAGCGGTACATTATATTGTAATAACATTTATTTTACAGTAAATTGTAATAGTTTGAGTATATTTTTTTTTAATTTTCAAAATGTAATGTTTTTTGTGAAAAACAATGTACCGCTTTTAGACCTATAAATCCAGAAATGAACCGCTCAGGAGGTTAAAACAGGGGTCGCCAACCTTTCGGATCTCAGGGACCACTAAATTCTAAATTTGAAATCCCGTGAACCACCATTATGAATTTTTAAAAAAAAAATAAATACATTTGTAAAATAATGGTCAGAGATAAAACAATGGTCATTTTAATTATATGAAATGCACCTAATAAATATAACATTATAAACGCTTATGTAATCATAACCAACAATTACAAACAAACAAAATACAATTGAACAAGCTTTAAAGATTAACAGATCTATTAAAGTTATTTTAACTCTTACAAAATAAATAAAGCTTATTCAAGTATTACAGATTTGAGTGGGATGTTTGTTCCTGCTTGTTTAAAATATGTTTATGGATTTTTGGCTCTAGTGATGTTACTGCAAGACGGAGAGTTGATTTTATTTCAATCCAAGACTGGTACCGTTTTTTAATTGCTGTGACTGTTGAAAATGTCTTTTCAGACAAATAGGTTGTTGAAAATTGAATAAAAATTTTCATTGCTTTATCGCTCAGCAATGGGTATTCACTTTTTATGGAGAGCCAAAAATGAGATCTTGATCAGGATGACTGGAATTTAGCTTTAAGACCTTCGTCAGATGATAGATCAATGAGGTTTTCTTTTTCGTTCATGCATAAATTGGTATCTCCAATGTTTGCTGCAAATGGATCCATTATCCACACATTGCCATGTCTGTGATGTTCTTCCTTTGGGTAATAACGACCAAATGATTCTGTGAGTGAGTGTAGGTGCTGTTTAACAATGGTTACCACCTGCCGGTTGACATCCTTCCCTTTCATATACTCATCAAAATTTGAAAACATTTGCAGATCTTCTTCAGCCAACCGCATTTGCCACAGAAATATTTTCTTTTGAAAAGCATCCATTTTACCTCGTAGTGTGAACATGTCCTTAAGTTGTCCTTGCAAGGATATGTTTAGTTTACTCAACAGTGGAAAAATATCTGCCAGGTATGCAAGCTTGGCTACCCACTCATCATCGGACAAATGTTCTTGAAATTTAAAATTATTTTGCTGCTGGAAAAAAAATTTGACTTTCTCGCAGGGCGAACAGTCGGATTAGTATGTTGCCCCTCGAGAGCCATGTTATCTCAGCCTGAAAAAGGCGAGTATACTGGGAACCCATTTCTTCACAAAGTGCCTCAAATATTCGAGAACTGAGCGATTTGGGTCAAATTTCATTTATAATTTTAATAACATCCTGGGGGTTCTGGGGACGTTTTCTTTGCCGCAAGTTGCTCACAATGTATAATGCAGTGTGTAGACAAAATGTCTGGGTGACCAAATTTTTTTACCTTTGCAAAAAATCCTGAAAGATGTCTAGTCATGTTTGCGGCACCGTCAGTATATATATCCCAATACATTTTTTTCAATCAATTCCATGTTCCAGGAAATACCTACAATTAGGTGCTTTAAAAATCTCAGAGCTAATTGTTCTACTTAGCAAGCTGAGCTAACAAAGTAGTTCTTCCTGTAACTCCCCTTCAACCTCAACCCTCACAAAACAAAGGAGACGTGCCTTGTTACTTATGTCTGTTGAATAAAATGGTGAATTGTTCACCATTTCTATAACTTGATTTTCAAAATCTTCAGCCATGTCTTCAATTCTGTGCTTGACAGTGTTAACAGACATAGGAAATTTCTTTCAGTTTCTGGACAGCCTACTTTACCTCTTCACAGGCTTGTAACATGCAAGGTTTTATTAATTCTTCTCCAATGGTATATGACTTTTTTATTTTATGATCTGAAGTGCAGATCAGATAAGAAGCCTTTAATAGGGACTTGTCTTGAACAGTCATTTTTGTTAAAACAATTACTTGCTTTTGAATAAAATCACACAGTTTTTGAAAATATTCAAGTGGTTTCTTAAGCTGCGTACACACTTGCAATTTTTGTGAAAGATCCTTTCCAACGACAAGGGAGTGCACGATGCATGAACGGTGCTGTACATACAGCACCGTTCATGCTCTATGGAGAGGGGAGGGGGAGAGCGACGGAGCGGCATCCTGCTGCGCGCTCTCCCCTTCCCTTTCATTGGAATCGGCTGTCGTCCATCGTCCGTGGATCCGGCAGGTCGGTCGTCCGGACGATGGATGACACCGACTGTACACACGGCAGATTTTCGCCCGATAATTGGCCGATGACGATTATCGGGCGATAAAAATCTGAGGTGTGTACGTAGCTAAATCAGTTTTAAAAACAATGTGTCATTATACCTGGAAGGATTACAGAACGATACAAAGCAGCAAGTCTATACTAACAACTCCAGTTGTGCTCAGTCAGAAAGCCTGCCTCATGAATAATGAAATACGCCACGCACAGGAGAAAAAACTTCCCCCAAAGCAACGTGTGCAGTGGAGGAGGAGCCACACGCCACTCACAGGGGAAGAACCTTCCCCTAGAACTACATGTGCAGTGGATTCTACTACAAACGTAACTCTGAGGGAAGTTTCTTCGCCTGTGAGTGACGCATGGCTCCTCTACTAAGTAGAGGAGGAGATATTCGTCACTCACAGGGGAAGAAACTTCCCCCAGAGTGACGTGAAGATGCTGGAACCCGCCTACTTTCATCGGAGAGCCAGACTGTCATTCGGGTGAGTTTAATCGGCCAACCCGGTGTGGACCATTTAAATTTTCCTGTGGACCACCGGTTGGCGACCGCTGGTTTAAAGAGCACAAAGAAACATCTAGTAACCTAAATATGAATGGAGCAGCCTGCACCTACCTTCATCATCACTGTCTGAATACTGATCCTGATGAGCATCTCCATTTTCTTGGAGTCGTATTTTTTCCAGCAGCTGCTGTAGCTTCTTTTCATAAACGCCTCTAGTACTAGCTGTAAAAGGAAATGTGACAAAATAATCTAATATAATTATTGCGAGTGATCTCACTATGCAAGTAAAAAAAAGCACACACACTTCTCTTCTGAAGGGAGAAGTTTCCCCTGTCCTGGGCTACACACTTATCTTCTATTAGTTTTACTCCAGTGATAGGAGGGGAATATAGTCTATGGTGCCAATTGTTTATACCCAAAACATTTTTTTTTTTTTTTTTTGGTTTACGTTTTGGATAGATTGAGAAAAGGTTTTATCCCTTATCTAGGGCTCTATTAGACAGGTTTCAGATAATGTCTTGCTCTTGCATCAATTATTTGCCAGAAAGTAAAAGAAATCTGTTTTATATTCAATTTAGGGAAGAGGCCTAGAAAATAAATTTGCAAATAACAAATACATTTAAGAGGATAAATAGGAAATACACGTTCATGAGAAAATAAATGTCAATCTTTGGGAAAAAATTTGACAAAAAAGTTTAAGAAACAATTTGAAAGATTAATAGTTAAGGTATCTCGGGCATATTACTTTTGTGTCCCACAAAATTGTGTTGGTATGGTTTCCATTTAAGTTTGTCAAGCTAGCTAGTTTGTGCCTTTTTTTCCTGTAGTTTTCATTATTTGCATTTATCCACCCATTTTTGTTGGTGTCCAGGAAGTCAAGAACCTGATAAAATGTACTGCATCTCTCTTTACATACTGTGGTTAGGCTATCTCATTTGGATCCATTAAATTAATCACATTGTAACATCTATCCTGTAAGAATAAACCTCTTCAAGATTTTCAGTTGTGTCTTCTATTGAGTCGCCCATCTGTGGACACTTATGTAAGTTACTGCTATGCCACTGCAGCTTGACAGTATAGAAATCAATTACTGCCATTTAAACACATAGTCCTGGTAGATAATTCTCTGTTTATTAAATAGAGCCTTAAATGTGTATTCTTCTATTAAGCTACAATTTAAACTATGTATGTATACTATGTCATTTATTTATAAAATGTATTTAAATAGCAATAATAAATTATAACTGCATTTTTAATGTTACACTTCTAAAAAGTTTTAGGAACATGCTGCAGAAGATTAATACAACACTCCCTACACAACAGTTCTGTAAAAGTATGATAGGCATACGTAAAATGGGTCCGGGATTGACCCCATGTTTCAGCAGCTGTTCTTTGAGCTCCGTGTTGCTCAATCTTTTTACATCCATTTGTCTGAGGCAGTTTTCCTGGAAGTCTTCAAGTTCTAAAAGCTAAAAAAGTAAAGAAGTCTTGAGTTAAAAGCAAATCACAAAGTCAGAAACACTTATTGTTCAGTAGGACAAGTAAATGTAAACTATGTAAATACTAATATAATGGAGGCATTATATTAAAAAAAACAAAGAAAAATATTTTATACCATTTAGATTAGCATAGCAGTAACCTTTTAAAGATCACTCCTTCCGTGTCACTGTTTGTATTCGTCTGTCATTTGCAACCCCTATTTATTTTACAGCGCTGCGTAATATGTTGGCGCCGTATAAATTCTATTAATAATAATCACATAAAATACCAAAACATTGAAATGAAAAAATAGCTTTACAAAAGTCAGAGTTGATGCATGACATATAATATTCAGTAAGGTTTAGAAAAAAAATACACATGATATAACAATTGTTTTTTAAAATATATACCCATTTTGTTTTTCTAACATGTAGTTGAGTTTTCTTACTCACATTTCCAAAACACACCTACAAAATCAAATTTCAGTAAATGTAACATCAGTTTTTTTTCCTGCACAGCTAAGCATTTAGTTCATATACCTTCTCTTGTTGGCAAATTATAAAATGCCTTACATTTATTCTGTTCATGGGTGTCAGTAGGATTCCACTGTGAATGAGAGCTGAAAAATATAAACCATGTTCTTTAAAGCAGCACTGCTTTACTAGACCTTATGCAACCAGCTAACTCAACTTGTCACTTACGTACCTGTTACAAAGGAATATGCCTTTCCCTGGGGTGCCTTCCTGTCACTAGAGTGTCTATTACTGGGGCGGTGTTTTCATCGAAAAGTTTTAAAGTGGGTGGCGGCCTCTGTATTGTGACCAAACTTTTCAGTAACCATCCAAAGACAACAGGTTGGTTAGGTTGCTGAAAAGTGCTAAGTGGTGCGTCCAGGGGGTTGGGGAGAACACTTTGGGGAATCTGCCTATTACAGCAATACCTGGCTGTCACTAGGTTATCAATCATTTGGAGAACTGGCTGTCACTGGGGTATATGCCTATTTGTGGAATCACTAACTCGGGTCCCCTTTGTCCATAAAGACAAGGTGCATGCAGCAACCATCTGAATTTATTGAAATCCCCAATTTAAAGCTGATAAAGTTATAGCTGTGTTCTTGTGTAGGCAGTATTAGCAGTTCCCCCATTTCCATTGGTGGCATAAGGGTCCTAAATTCTGTACAGATATGGCTTTACACATTCTTTAAAATGGGCATACAACCTTCAGCATTCGAATTTCACATACTCTTATGCTGCAAATCTTTGAACACAGCATCTTTTATTAGGTGCATTTTAATATTGGCTGACTCCATTCCAAAGCTAACTGTTCTGTTCTTTTTAAAATTCATAATGAGGTTAGATCACTTTTATCCTAAAAAGACAGTTTAGGATACATAGCAGGTTCTGTAACAGAAGTACATTTTGGCAGCAAAACTGCAAACTAAAAAAGATCATTTGTAGAAAATGTTCAATTGATCATGACAAATTTCTTTGCAACTACAGTTTAAAATCTGTAGTTGCTTGGCAACCAGTTTGGTGTGCTCTATGACCCGCTGACCTGACCTAGATATGACTTACCAATTTAATGAACTGTTTTATTTTTTTTTAAATCTGAAAAGTTTTAGGGTTCATGAACACTTTGAGGTAGACGTTGAAGAATTCAACAAAGGCAGAGTGTAGTTTTAACTGATAAGCTATCACCTTCTACAGCTGTATTAAAGTACAACTATAAGCTCTGGAATGACAATCTAAAAAAGTGTGGGAATTACAGCTATTATGTGATGCATAGGCTTCACTCCCATCCCTGCTGAACCAAATTCTTAATTTGTGTTTTACTGTACCCCCTCCTGGACTCCAACTTACATAGACAGGGTTTAATGCAACAGTGCTGTCAGTGCAGATAGGAAATGATTTAGGAACTTGTCTATTTATAGTTACCTGCTAAATATGATTTTACACATTAAAAGTTTTCAAACGTGTCAGTAAGATGTCAAAGCACTACAAGCAATGATAAACCCATAAAGATCTGAAAAGCAGCTAGGATATGTTCCAGGTATAAAATGCAAAACCTTTTTTCTAAAGACCTATTCATATCCTTTGCTCCTCCGTGTGGTTGCTGGCATATTTTCTTGCATGCAGTACCTTCCAAACTACTTTCATGTCCATACAGTTTGTTTTTACAATCATACCCTTCACAATTTACCTGCCCAATATCTTATCCTCCACTCCGTATATAGTACCTGCTTAAACAGCATTGTTTAGCCAAGTTATTTTTTGGATTGAGTAGGAAAGGGCTAAAGGGCAGATACACAGGACAGTTCAGTGGGGAGCGCCATAGGAACTGACAGGAAATGTGACAGGAAGTTGAAGTTGTAGGAAATCTCAATGCAGAGACCAATAATTTTTAAACATATAAAAAGACTGATCATGTAACCAGTATCTTCATGATCAGTCTTTTTATATGATTAAAAATCATTGGTGTTTTGAAATAAAATATTTTGCATAAAAAACTTTTATCTTAGTTTTGGTTTGGCCTGAAAAGTCACAAAAAACTACATGTTCTCTTTAAATGCTTTTCAAAAAATAAGGGATGTGACCTGTTGGCAATCTAATTGGATCTCCATATCCTTGTACCACATATCCTTGTAATAGACATCTGTTAGTAGCTAACAGTTGGCACCCCATTAAGATCTATGTTTAGCATTTCCTCCATGGAATCTTGCTGAACACACTGGTTATTACATACTAAAGCCTGTATACTGGGGGTCTAAATGAACAGTCCAATCACACAAAGGTGCTTAGAACACTGGAAGGATTTCATGTGAAACATTGAAATATACTGGTATGTATTTTGGAACATTTAATGCACATTTATGTCTACTGTGTCTTCAATGAAAAGCACATAACACAAATTATTAAAATATATGTAAAACATCTAAAGCACCAGCTAAAAAGTGTGTTATACACTTAGTTCTCGGGTGCAGGACCAAGGCTTGAATAGGGAAGGGGTGTAGTTTGCATGATTTGCAGAAGAAATCTTTTGCTAAACACAGCTGAGGTTGTGGGTGATCTTGGGAGGTGAGATCTTTCTGCAGCCTCTTGTAAATCTTTAATGACCAAGACAAACTCTGCAATGGTTTCTTTTTGCATATCAAAGCACAGCTTACTCCAAAAGTTGCTGAAAGTCTAGGCCAGGGGTGCCTACACTTTTTTGGCTCGCAACCTACTTTTAAAATGACCAAGTCAAAATGATCTACCAACAATAAAAACGTGGACTTAACTCCTGTGCGTGGTTTATTTTGAAAGCAGGGCTCTGCAATCTACTCACGTTGCCTTTGCGATCTACTCGTAGAGCGCGATCCACCTGTTGGGCACCGCTAGTCTAGGCTCTATAAAGTTTTTTTTTTTTTTTTTTTTTTATGCGTTTGTGATTAGCTCACAGTGTGGATTTTATACAGTAACTGACACCATGCTGCCTAATATCGGAAATAATAAAAAAAAATAGAAAAAAATATTATGTTGAGACAAACATCTGTCCTAATTGCATTTATTAAAATATTGTACTGTTCCAACTTACATACAAATTCAACAGTCCCTATCTCATATGTAACCCAAGGACTACCTGTACATGAAAGAAAATCATGCAATTGGATGCCTATTCTAGGAACAACTCTCAGGGATGAAAATTTTGGGCACTTTAGACATTTTCCAGCAGAGACAGGGAAAAAAACAAACAAACTTTTTCTGCTTTATATAAAAAATTTAATAACTTATTGTTTCTGTCTGTGTTGCTGTTACAGAGATCCCCCACCACCTCCACCATATAATGTCCTGGGGACAACAAGTGAAAGTGAGCCTTCCGACTGCGGTAAAACCATACAGGATAGTAACTGATAGCAAGATCTAAAATATGTATTCATGTGTTTATTACTTTTTACGTGTTCACTCCACAGGTTTCACCCAAGACTGGAGCAATCCCTAAATATTGGGTACAGCTGGCAGCTGTTAGGCCCCATTTCCAAATCTGTACTTTGGGTTACATGCATTGGTATTATACAATGCCAAACATTCTGAATAGACCCCTAGTACACATTACCTGGGTGCCATGTGTGAACCAAAAGCTTTAGTACATACTGACAGAGCAGGGCCTATTTTTAAGCTTGTGTTGCATTTTAGTGCACAGACGCCCTCCAAGTAGAATTACCACACTGTCAGCATATGGGTCTCATGCATAAGAAGTGAATTTAGGGACTTACAGTGCTCTGAACAACCAGAATTTAAGCACACAGCTTTCCAATGTCAGCCATTACCAGCTGTTCTAGATAGTTGGATCGTTCGTTTTAGCTTTTAACAAAGCATTTGACACTGCTGCAGACACACACCCAGGGTTTTGCAATTACCGGTATGTGGAAATATGCTCAGAATATTTCAATGTTCAACTGAGGCGTTTTTTAAGCCGGGTGGGAGAAAATTGCTGCAGTATTGTGACCCAACTCATTAACCACCTAAAAACTGCCAGGCGGCTACTTAAAAGTGCCAGGTGGAGCGCCCAGCTAAAAGGGGCTGGGGAGAACACTGGATATGAATAGTGTGAATACAGATTTAGCTGCCATAGTGCAGCCCCTTTAGCATTGTGACTGTCATGATGTTCCTCTTCCTGCCATCTTTGCCCAGTCTTCTTTTATGAATCTATAACTATATTCATTGGCTGGGATGGGATGACCCAACATTTCATCCTGGCATAGAATTCTGTCCATCTGTAATCTGAGCTGCTCATGTGTGGCTCAGCGTATCGAAATAAATAAAAACAAAAAGGCTGACAGGTTAGAGAGCTTTTGAAATATCAAAAGTCTGCATTATTTTGAGGCTGAATTAAAATCTACTTGAAGGGAGAATGTCAGAACATAAACAAAATGTAATGACCAGTGACTGTCTTACTTGGTTTTTAAACATAAAACTCTTCATATAACCCTGTGGTAGAAGTTACAAATAAACTGCACACTGCTTGTATGCTACCAGTAGATGGCAGTCTTACATTACCGTAAACCTTAAATCACTGGATCTAGTCAAAGTTAAAATGACTAGTGTAAAGCTTGAAGGTAAACTAGCAATTGTGATAACCTAATAACCAAATAATAACCGTACAGACGTTAAAACGTGCCTAGAGGTAATAAATAAAAAAACGACCCCCAAACAGCTAAAATAGCTGACCCCGACGTGATTCGAACACGCAGCCTTCTGATCTGGAGTCAGACGCGCTACCGTTGCGCCACGAGGTCTCCAAACATTCCTACTATGTAAAATGTTATATCCACGATACTTCACACATTTCTAGCAATGCGTCATATCCCAATTATTTTGCTTTCACATTTTTACTACTGCAAGATACAATTCAGCATTTCATTTCCAATGTACAATAACTACCTCGAAATACCATCTCCGTGAAAGAAAAACACATCCTTACGCTCACCTGTAACTGCTGGCGCCACTTTCACTATACACCTTTCTGCTAGTCTTCGGAAGCTTCAAGCGAATAAACTACCTGCTACCCCGTAACTAGTGAAGAACATAGTACTGTGCGTGCATACGTACGTGCGTAACTTCACTTACTACTTCGCATGTGCAGCGCGGCTAATGCGCGCTCCCGAGCCGACGTGCACGAGTAGAGGGTGCTCACCAGTGACGTCATCAGAAGACGTTGGAAGATGAGCTTTATAATTAGGAATATGTCTTTGCAGCGAGCCTTTTGCCTGGTCTACGTTTATTAAACATGCTATTATTTCAATATGAAGTAAAATAAAATTAAAACAACTGTAAAATGCAATATTTGTGAAATTGTATTGTTTTTATAGTCCTAGAAACACTGTTGTACAGCTT
>NC_092858.1:116662170-116686369 GCF_032062135.1 Pyxicephalus adspersus
AATAAATCTATTTAATAGTAAATTAATATATTTATAGAGGTGAAATTTGCACCCAAGCTTTTCCACATCCAGGACAGTTGGGAGGTACATCAACTATTTTGTTCAAGGGTCTCTCAAATGACGCTGTTGCTACAAATGCACTGGGTGCAACTAAGAGCTACGCTGTTACTTCAAGAGGCAATAGTTAAAGCAAAAAAAACAAAATTATTAGGATGTATAGAGCCAAATTACCTACATTAGATACCCTTTCCCTCACTAAAGCAACATCATTAGGTATTCTAATTTTATTGGTGCACTGCATTACAAAATATGTTTATAAAAACTATAAAACTATTGAAGGCTTTCCTTTCTAAATCATTGTAACACATTTTCAAGCTAAAAACACACCGCGAGACAGCAAAAGCAACACTGCTGTTATTAAAGTGCCCTCTTGGCCCAGCATTTGTTGGAAACACAATCAAACAAGCTAAAGTTAGTACCATAGAGTAAAAGCATCCAATTAGTGACTGCGAACAGGAATTTACAATGACCTTTCTGTGTCATGACATTTTGTGGAGATTCTGCTGCACTGTTGGGTGGCTAATTTTAACCATAACCTCCAAGGGGAGGAATTCACAAGAATATGCTGCTGAAGATAAAAGAAAACAGATTTCAAGAAATCTTTACTTTTTCTGTAAAAAGGAAAGTTTACCCTGAGTATCTAGACAGCACTATAAGCCTATAAAAGCTTACAAATCTTCATAACATTACCAAAAAATAGTTTTAATTGATATAATATACTCATAATTCCTGTTTGATCTGATGCCTGACAATGGGGAGGAAGTCTTACAAATGGGCACTAAAACAATAAAATGTTAACAAAGGTTTTCAAACATTTAAAAGGTAAGGGCCTAGTTATTTTTGTGTCTGTGTACTTTTAGCTGGTATAGCTCTATTAGTGTTCTCTTGACACTATTTTTGGTGAAATGCTGCTGTTATCCTGAAGCTCTGGTAGTGTAGGTGTCCAAGGACATGGACCATGGAGAGGCACTTTAAATACCCCCATTATGGCAGTTGCTGCTGCACCCCCCCCCCCCCCCCCCCACACACACACACACACACACACACTCACACACTACACACACTTTTTTTTCTGTCTTGCCTGCTCTTTTCCATATCTGTCCGAGTTTAGAAGGTACTCACTAGTTTGAAGGTGAGCTCCTTTTCTGCTTGGCAGCTGATTCAGAGGAGGCCAGTTCGAATGTCCAACATTGTTATATATCTTAAAGAGTGCTGCCACATCCCAAGTTTAAGTAACAACAAAACAAACAGCATCAAACGGGGACTTTAAAATCCTCACAAATTAAAACAAATAATGTATTATAACAATCCTAAAATATTAAACAACAATTAGTCAAAGAATAAAAAACTCCAATACAATCTAATACAAATCCTAATTCTTCCTTGACGCGTTTCACAGACTTTAAAAGCTGCTTCCTGAGGAAGCAGCAATTCTTCCTTGATTGGTTTCCTGTCAAGGAAGAATTGGGATTTGTATTAGATTACTTAGGAGTTTTTTATTCTTTGACCAATTGTTGTTTGTTACTTTTTTTTAGACTATCATCCAAATATTTTAAATGTAATGTGTCCTGAGAAAGAGTCAAAAGTCCAAAATTAGTGGGGAATAATCAATCTAATGCAGGTAAATTGTAAAATTAGAAAGTATATCTTTTATAATCTACCCTAATCAGCTATAACTATTCCATCTGCTATTATCATACTATAATCAGCTATTATTATTCTATGGAATTTTGCTATTATTTTTTAGCATTATGTAACATTTTTATGTGTTTTCATAACACATCTACTATAACACTAGGGTTGTATTTATAAATTATGATCACCTGTCACTTGGGCGGAGATTTGGTTGTGCAAGAAGATAGTATTAACTGCTGTGCTTTTTTTTTTTTCTTGCCACTAGGTGACAGAATATGCATTGACATGAGCAATTTATATGGATTCGAACAGCTGTGCATGAAAACTGCTAGGTCAAAAATATATAACTACAGCCATATATGTTTTAAAACACAAGTTAAGCTAGAAAAAGCACAATTTTAAATATTTAGGAGTGCACAGAAATATATATATTCAGTTTATTACCTGTTTGTGGCATGAGTTTCTGCTAGAGGCCTGTTGCCAATTCTGTCTGTTTTTTGGTTGGATCAACGTTTGTCTGTCATCCCAGTTCTGCTCTGTCAGACCCCCTTGGAATTGTCAGGATTTTTGTAATATATCTTTTTTGCTTATCCACAGAAAATATACCATGAACCTTTTGTGTCAAGATCATTCAGGGCACTTTTGCACATTGCTATATATTGTCTATGCACACAAGGATCTTCTTTTACTAATTTGTAAGCAGATACATGTATTTTCAGCAGTATGTTTGTGTATTACACTTTAAAAATGGTATGCACTGGTGTATGGCATTGTTATAACAGCACAAAAAAGTATTTATCATTTTGAGATATTGACACTTCTTAGGCTTTAGGCTGACAAAAGTTTTACGATTGTATGTACAGCAGTAAAATGATTCACTCAGCTAGGTTGGTCCTGCTGTTCAGTTTTGTTGCCTCTTGGTAATGGAAAATAATGCAAATTTGTAACCCCATATATTACTTTTACTTGCCTGCCACCTAAACCATTTGCAGCAAGTATTGCATTTTTTGTAACATTTTTTTTATAATCACTCCTGATAGAAATTGCCTTGATATTTTACATTAAACATTTATATTAAATTGTTTTTATTTAAATGTCCCAACAATAAATATTAAAAACATGTAAACATAACTACTTATCAAGAGATAAAATGAGGATAATATTTTTGATATGGCTATGGCTTTGATTCCCTGGCATAGAAAACATGGAGATTTTTAACTTTTATATTGGAGGGTAATAATGACAGTCAGGGATTTGCAATGGACACTTTTCTGACAACCCTTACATAATTAAGGCCTTGGTGAGTACGGAAACAAGGGACAAGTATATTTCAGGATAAAAGATCATTTCATTAAAAAACACTGCCGCTAACTACCATTCAGGGGTTAAATATCACTTTTCACTGAACACAGGTGCAGGGGTTGAAAAACAGCAGTGCCACTGACCACCAATGTAGGAAGTGCAATGTAGTAATGCCACTGGAGGTTAATATATCATTGACACAAGCCTATAGCATTGGTATGGGGGTTACCAATTCTATAGATTATTCCTGCAGCGATTGACGATATTTCGCGGGGATTTTACAAGAACACAGCTTAGTGTGGTGCATTGCATTCACGTTTGAACAGGAAACCTTTACAGGAAGACATATGGAAGCTACCATTTTTACAAATGCTAATTCTTCCAGTTGTGATGTATACCTTTTTTTCTTCTATACTTTGTATATGTTACCTGAAACAAATATAAAATGGTCCCCCAACAACAATTAGGAAAAATATTCTGCAGCTACTATACTCATCCACCACATTCATCCACCTAGAACAAGAAAAATGCTGGCTTGGCAGCAATAAAAATTCATCTGCAGGCTCTTGCTCCAAGATGTTGCCATTCTTATAGGTTAAATGACGCCCAGAGCAAACAACCCACTGGTATCAAGGCACTGTCCCTCTGGATTTACTGAAGGTATATTGCATATCATTACAGGTCATGGCTGCATTTAAAAACTGACCACGACTAAAGCAAGAAGAGGGTGAAAAAGACATGTGAAGTAACTGGACCCCGCTGAAGAAAAAAGTAGGTATATAGGAGTATTTTAAAGGGGTGAGGGGCCAGCAAAGGAAGGAGGACCCAGGCTTGGAGTTTACCTATAAGTATCCTTGTTAGGCAGCTATAAATAAAAGTCATATTCATTAACATGATTAACGTTAACCACTCTTCATAAATGTAGTATATTATAAGCCTCCTACTTAGGAAGGTGAAGTCTCAGCACTTGTAGGAAATTGTATGCAGACAGCTACAGGTGCATTATCAATGAGGCTAAGATTAGGTGGATTTTTTACATAGTATCTCAAAGCTGTAATATATATATAGTACAATAAGGTAAATATCCATTCTAAAATCAAGTATGCTATGCTATACACGTGTTGTGGTGCACGCATTCTCCTTAACTGAATTTCAAACACAACCAAGCCAAACCTAGTTATAAATCACAAGGTAGAATAAAAGCTGTTTCTTACTAGAAGTATTTTGGGTCATGCCTATACAAACCCTAAAATTTAACGAATAATGTATCTTGTTTAATTATTATTTTTGCAGCTCATATTCACATACAGTAATTGTTTTTCTTATTCTTCTAGCGTAAGATTTAGTATTCAGAACATGAATATTATGTAGATATATATGTTTTTTTTATGCACAAAAACAGACAAAGGGCATCAGTTGGAACTTGAAAATCTAATATAGTATTGCAATATATTCTTTGTGTGTATATATATATATATATATATTACACCTCTGAAAAGAATTGTGGTATTGTAATGTTAATAGTTAATAATTCTGGATGTTCCAGCCTTTTGTATTTCTTACGACAAAGAGACATAATGGAAAAGCTTTTGACTTCTGTATTTGCCCGTGTAAATACACACTGCTTTATAAAGCAGTGAATCTGACATTCACCGAAATATTCCCTAGTGGAGAATACTCCGTGTGTTTTAATGGCCGTAATTAATTCTCCACCAAGGAGCGATTCAGTGAATGTGTTTTAAAATAGACCCCGAAGAGAGGATGTCAGTAAATGAACATTAAATGTTACTACTAATTAGACATTTTATATTTATTTAAATTTCCTAAAATCTCCTTCATCATATTGTGACAGAATATACTGAAATATTAACAAAGATTGTCACAACCTTTCTGATAATATAGTAATTTTGTAACGTGATGTCTTTTTTATTTGGCATTTGAGGTGTCGGATGAAAATGGTTAATGTCAAATCTTATCAGCTGCTGACATAACTTACTGGTGTGGTAGCTTTTGTGTTGTCTGGGGCACAGCTAGGGAATTCCTATGGAAGGAAAACAGAATAAAATATACTAAATATAGCTAGTTGCCATGGTTACACGGGAAGGGAGATTCCTCAGAGTGGATAGAATGTGTATCTCTTCCTAGGTGTATCTGTGTGTATTTTTTAATAAAGTGGATATATATATATATATATATATATATATATATATATATATAAATAACATTATGTGAATAATTATATATGAAAACATACAATATTATTGTTTTATCTATTGTAAGAAAGAAGACATACTTTTTGTTGTGTAGAAAAGAATAACTTCAGACATGTCAAATAGAGATGCACTAGACATAAAACACAAGGCAAAATAGAATGTATGTTAAGGGGAGGCAGCCCTCTCAACTAAACAAAAACATCTTATAGCAACCTCTTGCTGCCAGGGAATTTAAGGCTTTGCTGTGCGTGGTACCTTTGATCCCAGACCAGGTTTTGTTACACAATTTTAGAAAAAATATGAGCTCCAACTGCTTGTTGTTCTATCATGGGTTTATTTCTCAGAAAGCATATACAACACAGTCACCAGAAAATTGTGAGATCCTCAAAGCCTCGTGAATTAATTAAAAAACAATTGACGTAGCCATCTTCCCAAAATAGATGACCCATTTCTTGCAAGTGTGTAGTAAATTTGTCAGACAAGCAGTAAAACACATTTTGCAGTTTCGTTTTCTGTTTCTAAAATTTTACCATTACATGTATGCATTCTTTTACACACTAAAGCTTTGAGTCTTCTGTATGCTTGGTGCCATTCCCAGAATCTCTTAGGATACCTGTATGGACCCTAAATGGCCAACTATAGTGAAACATAATGAATTTCTTTACTTATTCCTCGTGTTTTTATTTTAATTTTCTTCACACTTGAAAGTAGACCAAGTTGTTTGGCCTAAGTGATAGTCCCAGTGGTTGGGTCAAACCATATACCACATTTAAGGCGCTTACAAGAGTCATCCTCTATTCATATTGTATAACCTCTTTTTCTAAAGGAATAAAATGTTTTTATGCTTTCACTTGACAAATAATGGTGCATAAACAAAGACTTTGCAGTGTACTGGCTTTGCCATTTCCCATATCATCCACAGGCAGCTGGCTTGATTGAAAGATACAACAGGCTATGTAAGGACCAGATATGAAAGCTTACACCCACATCTTCACTAAGGGGGTGGGATTGGGGCCTTACACAGAAAGTTCTGTTGTTAAATTCTAGGCCAATACCTAAAAGTACACCATATGAGAGGATGGTGGAGGTTGGGGTGTAGATTCCAATATTTACAGGAGATTCCTCAAAGAGCCAACTTTAACAGGCACCAGGTCACTGCTTCCCATGACAAAGATGAATAGAACTGAAGCTGAAGCCTGTTTTCAAATAAGAGGGATTCTGGCAGTAAGGTTTGAAATTATATTTGTGTTAGCAGATGAGCTTCAGGGAAGTGACTCTTGACACTTCTCAGCCTTCTGTATCCATAGTGAGTAAATGTTCAGTGTGAGTTAGTAGTTAGTAGCTAGGGTGGTTTTTCCAATGTTGTGTATGGTGTCTGAAAATCCAGGGCAGAATATATTGCAATGGTAACACAAGGACAAGTAGACCACCTGTGTTACTGGGAAAAGTCCTAGATAGACGGTATGTGGAATAGCAGTATCTCAGGTTTCAGTTGAGTTTTGTTTGCAGTAAAGCTCTAGCTTTCCCTGCAGGTGTCCAAAAATGTCTGTCCTGGGCTGGTTTCACTGGGAATCTGCAGGAGCAGTGTGGGGCAGATTCCCAGTGCTAGGTTCACATTTTCCCAAGGCCTACAAGCCTTTAATGCAGACCTGGTGCTAAGTAGCCTGGACTGTGTGAGCCAGTCTCTCTGATGCTGACCAGAGTGACCTATGTAAAGAGAAGCACTGGTTTCAATCAAGTCTAGACAGGTGTCTACAAGAGGCTAATTTTTGATTTAAAGAAATTTGGTTGTTGAAAAACCCCGTGAGGGTAGATTATTTTGTGTTTGCCTTTTTTTGTACTTAGTAATTAAAGAGACACTGGTGGTCCCTGTATTGTTAAGTTTGAGTGGAGAGTTGTGACCAACTGGGAGTGGCCACAAACTTTGCTGAGATGGAAAGGATAACTCAAGAAGAGCACAGCCAAAGAAGCCAGGGAAAGCCGGAAAGGACTCTGCCTGGCTGACATGGCACCACTCTGAAGATCAAATACCCAGATTTCCAAGGTGAGCACTTAATGCCCAAATCCTGTTTGCTGAGGAATATGTGATAAGCTCTTACTGAAGGTAAGTAACTTTTTAGTGAGTTCTTTTGTATACAGTGTTTACTCACTAGATAGCATGTGTGTGTATGTATGCATAGTTTTGATCTCTGTATATTTTGTTGTGTCTTCCTGTAACAGTTGAATAAATTGATTATGCACAATTTGTTGTTGAGTAAAAACTACAAAATAAGCAGTGTTCCTTGGACTTTACTGAGGGAACTAGACTAACAGTTAGCTATAGAAGTATGTAGCAAAAGATTTTGCTACCAAACATAACAGTATCATCAGCCAATATGCAAAGTTTATTGTTAGTATTTACCACATCAAGAACTTCAAAATCAGGATTATTTCTTATCTAATTGGCAAGAGGTGTGATTAACAAAGAGTTGGATCCAAAGCTTTTTGAAGGGGCACTATTGGAGCAAATTTTAAAAACTATGTAAGGAATAAATGCTCTGGAGGATTTATTTAGGGTAAAAAGCCCAATTGATAAATTAGGGACCAAAATTCCAATTGCTGAGAACACAAAACAATAGAAATGCTTTTTTTGAGAGAAGTGTGGTTGGATTTTTTATTTTTTTTAACAATCTGTGTGTATTAACCTGCTGATATCCTCACTGGTCCTCAATGGGTAGATTAGCCAGGATTTTAGACAAGATTTTCATTTATACATTTAAAGAAAATTGGGCCTAAAATAGGATTCACTGGCATCTCACATAAAAACTTATATGTTGAGTAATACTGTTCTTAGGTTTGAGGTTTGTTTTGAACTAAGCCACAGTAAGAGATGTAAGTAACTTTTGTGTCTACTATGAGACCTGTCAGACTTAATAAAGAAAAAATCACTTCTAAGACTATATACAGTCAAGTAGTTGTTTTAGTTCTATTTATCCTACTTTGAACAAACTGAGTACAGATTTTTTTTTACCATTGGTTATATGTTTATTGTTGCAAATGCACTAGGAGAATATTGAGTTTTACTCTTTGGAGATAAATGTGCACAAGAATTGGACTTAAGGATGGGACTTTCTAGGGGTGTAAAAAGTGTTACTACAAAAGTTTCACTTTAAAATTTGCTGTACAATTCTATTTTCTCAAAAACAAATAATTAAAAACATACAAAACATTTGTGAATAACAATATTTCTTTCTAGAGTACATTTGTTATACATTTAATTGCTTTTTCCTTTTAAACTGTCCTTGACGCGTTTCCCCACAAGGGCTTCCTCAGAAGGACATATTATGGATATTATGGATACTTCAAACTCTTTATATCTTATTCAAAGTTGATGTTGTAAATTATCTTTTATCTCCATTGAAACAGTGAAACATCAAATCAATTAAAATATATGTTCAGCTCTGCAACCCATCTATCTATTACCTTTTTAATGCCAGTCTTCAAACCTGAATGTTGACTCCTCTTTAAAGAGTTCTCATGTGTTTGAGTTCAGCAATATTAATCACTTTTAAGGCATTAGATGCAACTTCTGTGGATCCCCGCAAACAGCTTCTGCAGCATTTGCCTGTGCTTGCTGCTTTCTTTATGCGGATCCAGTTCCACGTCCCACGTGGCGCGAGAGCCCTATTTTGACTTTTTGTTTTTCACTTATAATTATCACCTAACATCAAATGTGATAATTGTCTCATACCTGTCTCGGAGACCACTTAGTAGCCTTACTACATAAAAGTCCTAATTTTGTTTTTGTCCTGTTGCTCTTTATCTTTCTATTTACAAACAGTTTATTGCTAGGATTTTGCTTTCTCATACACTTTCTGTAGCTACTCACACATTACTTTTGCAGTTTACACTTGTGTACGGTTGATCACAATCTATGCTCAGGGATATAATAATTTCAGATCTTTGATGTTTCTCAGTCCACTCATATGTGGGTGCGTTTGTTCTGAGCTCTTGTATACACTTTTGTGTACACTTATTTATCAGTCACATCTTTAAAATTAGTTATCATACTTGTTCTCTAACATTTTCTTTTCAAGAATAAGTTTTGCTATAACTCTCAGATGTATCTGTAGTTTAGTACTTTGTTGGAACAGGTTGAGGCAAGACATCATGAAAACAACTTACCAGCACAAGGAAGAACAAATAATAAACCATTTTAACTTTAAGTGGACCTTTACTGAGAGACTATGTAAACTGCCATTTCTGACCTGGTTCTAAATCACGAACTCAGTATGAGTATAAATCTCAGGTATCAAACTTTTTGTGTCATGCTATGTCCCTTCTGCAAGAAAACAAACCTGTTCACAGCCTTCTGCTGAATGCACATTGAGCAGCACACGCGCAGCTCATTGTCTGATCTATGCATCTGTGGGAGGTACTCTCGCCTGACTAATCAAGGTGCCTATAAATCTGGTCCCTGAAGAGGATCCATTGCCTTCCTGACTATAATTCAACAGGTTTGCTTCCTTCTAGATATAGGGAGAAACCCTGTTCAGTTTTTTCTACTTGTTGGTTTAGCTCTGTCCACGATTTAGAGTGTTGTCGTATAAACCAGGAGACAAATGGGTGCATCTTGATGGTTCCAAGTGCACTTTCAATAAACTGGAGCTTCTGTACTTATTAGCCTATACCTACCTAATGAACTGTTACACCTCACTTAAAATAGGTAGGAAGATCCCTTAAAAAGTCCAGGACTTGTGGAAGGCTGCCCCCACTATGATAGTTTAACAGTAAAGAAAAGGGGCAAAAGGGGTCCAAACTGCTTCTAAAAATAATGCTGGGGGACACAAGTACATGATTTGCAACACAATTCTTCTATCAGGAACCCCATAAAGTAGAAGCACCAACTTACTCAGGAACCCCAAAACTTTCATTACACTGGATATAACCACAACTTCCATAGGATTATAAGCTCAGTGCCCAAGGGCAGGTGTTCCTTCCATGCAGATGCAAAAATAATAAATATCAATAGTAATGTCATTAAAAATTTACTGAATTGTAGTACTACATTTAAAAACTTTTTTGAATAATGTAATATATTTTTGAGCTTTTTAATGCAACACAAAAAAACAAAAAAGGTAAAATATTATAGGTTAGACAAGTAGAAATAGGCACAAAAAGTAATCAGTAAAATATTAGTTAAGATAAGTAAAAAAAAAAAAAAGGGGATGAAAATGATTTTTGGTGCTGATCAGGTTAAACTAAGGGTTATTATCAGATTATCTCTGGGCCAAATTTGTTTAGGGTTGTGGACTGTGAGATTTCACCACACAGTTCAACTTGTCTCCCCCATGTTGGACTGTATACAGGGAGTCACACTGAAAAAAACATTCTTTTCTACCCCAAATGTCTGGAGACTTTATCCTTCACCTCCTGATGACTGGAGTAGGATATTTTTCTATGTGGTACACATATTTCTTGTGTTGTATCAAATTGGTGAGTATTGATGAATACACATATTGGTTCCCCTCCTTAGCTCATTGTAAGAGAATATGCAGGACTGCTAATGTGTATGCTCATTTGCTCGGGCATGGCACATCAGTGTGCTCAGCCTTGTGTCCCTGCATTCACTGGTTGTGTCTTTACACATCATATACACAAGTGTGTGTTCACATCAGCCACCCAGCAAAGGGAGGGCCATTCAAATGCCTCCATTGCATAGTGACCTTTAGCTTGTTCCAAAGGTTTCACCTTCCAACATGACAACGAACCAAAGCACACAGTGAAGACCACACAGAGGTGGCTTAGGGAGAAAATTGACTTGGACCTTATTAAACATCTCTGGAAAGACCTGAAAATGGCTACCTCCCAAAGGTCCCTATCCAACCTGATTGAGCTTGAAAGAATTTGCAAAGAATGGCAAGAAAATCCCCCAATCCAGGTGTGCAAAACTTGTTGTATCAAATTCAAAAAGACTTGAGCCTGTAATTGCTGCCATCATACCAAAAAAGACTTGAGGCTGTAATAGCTGCCAATGGTGCTTTAACCAAATACTAAGTAATGTCTGAATATGGAATCTGAATCTTATGGAAATGTGATATTTCATTTTATTTTCTTTAAATTTACAAAATTGTCTAAAATACACTGTTATTATTGGGTGTAGAATAATGAGGAAAAAAATGATGGGGGTCTGAAAACTTTCTTAAGCCACTGTATATGCTAACAATGATAATTTGCTTATTTATTTGTCAAGTAACTCTAAAAATATTCTAGTTTAGCTAGTACAACCCTGGACTGACTCTTACCAGGGTGCAAACATTAGAAACATTTTTATATATAAAACTACCCACCGCCATGGAGGATCTCCATGAATAAGTCTGGCTCCTAACAGATGTAAACCAACTGACACAGAACATAGCTTCTCAGGACTTTAAAGATAGGATCCTCCCTGGATAAATTTGATGATATCTGGGAACCCTGGATCTCTAATAACTCTAACTAACATGTGATCCCTTGAGGTTTTCATATGGGTTGTAAAGTCTTCCTACCCTTTTCCACCCTTCCCCCTTTTTGCCTATTGTTGTGGCAGTTGTTCCCCTATTTTGGGTAGCCCTTTTGGGTTAGCTTACTTTACTTCTTTTTCATTTTAATGTAGCTATGGCACAGTTTTGATATTTAATTGTGAACCACTGCTTCGTTGTTTTTTTTTTCTTTAATTATGCTGTAATTGTACTGGGTGGCTCTCCATTTCCTTATAGGTATTTTAGCCAACGTTTAATATTTGCAAAGTTCCACCACTGTATCCTTGGTGTTTTTATTGTTTGTCCATGTCTTCTTATTTTTTGTCAAAAATATCATGTGAAAAACATTGAAATATAAAGAAAGGAATCCTGTTCCTGCTGTGGAGGCTCCTTATATGCAACCCAAGATTTCTCTACCAGAGAAAATTTTAGGTGAATGCCACAAATTTGACAATTTCATGAATACATGGAAGCTATAAATTTCTGCCTGCACACGCTCTCACTGAGTCTTCGAGCCAAATGAGGCAGCTACTGCAGGCTGTTATCCACAGAGAGGTTGAAGGGAAGGTCTGAAGGGCTCTGTCTGTACAGGTTGACATTCAAAAATCTGACAACCTCTGGACCTGAGGAGGGTCGGATTTTGGAAAGTTCCAGATTTTTTTTCATACTTACCTCCACACACAGGCCAGGCTTCCTCTTGCAGCACTGCAGACATCTGGCATCAGGGAGCAGGCAGCAGGGACTTTTCAATGTGTGTTTAGTTTAGCAAGCAAGACCTAACAGCTGTTTCTACAGAACATTAGTGGCCAAACAGTGTACTGCAGTCCCTGTACTGTAAATGCGATCCGAAATTCATGCCCGGGAAACTGAAGGATTCGGATTATCGATGGCTGAATTTTTGATTGTAAACCTGTATTGGGAAATGTCTGGTCACTTTGTGTGATCCTGTTCTCAGAAGAAGTTGGGGAAAATTCAGCGCCTAGATGGGCTCCTAGAAACCTACCTAGGCATGCAGGTATTTTCTCTGAAATCCTATCGTATCATATTACATGTTGAGATTGCCTTGGATTTTTTGGTTAAACATTGCCCAGTATTCCTGAATAACGGTGCTGCTAGAAATTTTATGGACAAATCTCTGGCTCCCCCTCTTGGAATTTCAGTTGTTGACTTACCTTAGCCAATATTGGCTATAGATAATTTCCCTTTGCAGCAGGGAAAACCAACATCCACAAATTATTTTTTTTGTTCTTTGGATTTACTGTTGCTGATTGATTTGAAGCTAGGACTTTACAGCCTTTCTGCTCACAGTTACTGGTTGCCTGTTGTAGCGTTAAGCTTGCTGACCTGCTTCTGGTGTTTATTCTTTGAATTTACTGTTGCTGATTTTGAAGTTTCCTGCTTGTGAAATTGTATGCTGTCGAGACCGACCTTTGCCCGTTACCCTAATTCTGTTTTATCCTAACCCTTGAATACCTTGTTTGGTGGACAGGTTATGGCTGTATGATCTCTGGCTGTATTTTCTGCACTTGCCTCTGCTGGACTCTTCCTTTGCGCACAACTATGTGTCCCCTAATGTAATAAACATTCTCATAACTGATTTCCTAATTGCAGAGTATAAAATGTAAAGCTACAATAAGCAAAATGCATTATATTAATATGTATAACCAGACTCCATAAAACCTAAAGGTAAGAGAGTGAGTGAATAAATGTGTGAAAAAGAGAGTGTGAGTAAATGTGATTTTCTAGCCTACTTCAGGCATATTCTTTATCACTTCTAAAGCTCTAAGTAAATCAATTCAGTTTACTCATTACATTACATTACATTACATTACATTTTAGGGTTCTAATGAATGGTTTCTCCTATCCCATATGGTTTATAATACTGGCAAAAATAGAGAAAATAATTTGATGGTTTTCAAACAAGATGAATCACTTTATGAATTTGTATCCTATTTAAAACTGAAAAGTAAATTGCTAAAAGCGGATCAACAAGTTTATCACACCTGTGAGTTTAGACAGATCTGACAAAAGAAGCCATTCTAATAAGGCAATCATCTAATTCTGGGGTAGTGAAGCTAAATCTGTTCATTGATCTGAAACCACCTTTTCTTAAGAATACTTATTTTGTCAACTGTTATTTTCTCTTCTATTGTCTTACATTATAAAAAGGTACATGTGAATTTGTGCATCAAAACTACTTTTTTTAAATTTTTAGTTAAATATTTTTTATTATATAAGTAATATAAATTAATTGTTCTGTATGAATGAAGATGTATAAATGTCCTTGACTAATAACTAGACATCAGTAAACATACTTTATTGTGACAACATACTAAATGTTGATTCAGTGTAAATTACTTTATCCTGTTTGATCATAATTTGATGTGTTTGTGACTGCAATGAGGAAAAAACTGCAGATGGAGTAGCTATGTGTATTAAACAGTCAGTGGGAGATAAGAAACATAAATAACAACTTGTGTATACACCGTTTTCCTGAGAATATTCATAAGTGATCAAGTGTCATTAGTTTTTCTTGGGGAGCATAGCCTTATGAAACAGGTTGTACAAGAGGACAGTGGAAGAAGGTGCCAGTCTGTCGCTAGGGCAGTCAGAAGCTTGCGGGCAGCCAGAATATCTTTACCCCGCTCAGATTGCCCATGCCGAAAGCAGCTGTGGAAGCCTTGTTACTCCAGGCAAACAACAGAGTGTAGAATTGTGAATTCACCCACATTAAGAGATTCTTGGAGAAAGCATACAGGTGGCTTCCTAAGCATCTAGTCTTTTTGAGGAGTGTCGGACATAGGGCCTGATTTATTAAAGCTCTCCAAGGTTGGAGAAGATACACTATCATCAGTGAACCCGGGTGATCCAGCAAACCTGGAATGGATCTGGTCCAGGATTTAAAACATTTTCTAACAAATGACTTTTAAGAAATCCATTCCAGGTTTGCTGGATTAACCAAGTTCACTGATGAAGTGTCTTCTCCAGCCTTGGAGAGCTTTAATAAATCAGGCCCATAGTTTGAGCATAATGTCACTAATGTAGTTCAGGATTCACTGGAATTAGGTTTGTCCAGTCAGTGGGTGCTAAGTTTTGTAGCTTGAGGAAGGTATGACTGAGGCAGAATATATTTAGAAGAGCAGCCAATGAAACACAGAAACGGAAGCACACATGGGCACAAAAGCTGGAAAACGTAGGATCATGGGAGGCACTGGATACACTGGATTTATACGAGACACTGGGACACAGAGACTGGGCCACTGAAGAGAGAACCTGCAGTACCAGAAAAAAAAAAGTTCCAACTAGGGATAAAGGTCCCTTGGCCGACCCCTGCAAGATTTCCAAGTTATGGCCAAATATTATTCAAATCATGTAACCTAAGTAAGTTACCATGTAAGTTATATTGCATATGTCCTTTATTTATAACTGGACTTGTAATAGTGTACCCTTTGTATTGGCCTTTTATGTAGTTTTTGTTTGTAGATACTTTGATTTTAAACAGGTTTTTCTGCCTCCAAGTTTCAAGTCATATTTATCAAACTAAGACCCCACACACTGGGGAAAACAGATGACATTTTTGCATTTCATTATCCAAAGTTCAAGCACATATATTGCTGTGGCCATCGATTATTATTATTTTTTTTTTTTTTTACAAAACCAGAAATGCTATGTGAGAAAGACTCATCAAAACAGGTTGGTCTGATTACATTGACAAGGAAAGTCATTATTTGAAGTAGAAGGGTGTTGCAGATAAAAAGAAGAGCACAGGAGAGGTATACAATAAATTAAAATACAATTAAATTAACCTAATTGAATGTCATATGTTCCAATGCTGTTTTAAATATTTTATTAAGAACATTGTGCTTGTGAAACATCCTATGTAACTTTCTCATTTCCTATAGTCAGGTCTCATGCTGTTGTACTGTTTCTGAACATCTAGATGTAATAGCTCTTTTTCTCATTTCCTGTAGTCCAGTCTCATGCTGTTGTACTGTCTCTGAAGCTCTAGATGTAGTAGCTTTATCTCTCTTATCCTGTAGTCGAGTCTCACGCTGTTGTACTGTCTTTGAAGCTCTAGATGTAGTAGCTCTATTTCTGTTATTCTGTAGTCGGGTCTCAGGCTGTTGTACTGTCTCTGAAGCTCGAGATGTAGTAGCTCTTTCTCTCATTTCCTGTAGTCCGGCCTCATGCTGTTGAACTGTCTCTGAAGCTCTAGATGTAGTAACTCTATCTCTGTTATCCTGTAGTCGGGCCTCATGCTGTTGTACTGTCTCTGAAGCTCTAGATGTAATATCTCTCTCACGCAGCGTGGCATGTCTTTTATTCTTGTCCTCACAATTTTCTTGTCTACGGTGTTGTTTCATTTTTTTTGCCTAGGTTTTCTCGAAGGCATTCTTACAGGCCACAAATTTGTAAAAGAGTCCAAAATAAGGTATGTAAGCAAAAGGCACACTGCCACTGAGCAATACAAACACACATGCAAATATACCTCTGACATATACCACAGCGCTGTACAAGGATCAGCGGTGCACTCACATGTGTCTGAGTCATATGTCTAGCAAGTTTGGTTTAAATGTTTTGATGCATTTCCTAGTGATCACATACACACATATATATATATATATATATATATATATATATATATATATATATATAAAACATGGTTGAAGTGTCTCTATGCGTTTCCTAGTGATCACCAAATATAGCTCTGACATATAGCACAGCGCTGCACAAAGATCAACTGTGCACTCGCATGAGTCCGAGTCATATGTCTAGCAAGTTTGGTTGAAATTTCTCCATGCGTTTCCTAGTTATGACATACAAACATACATGCATACATCCAAATATACCGTGTTTTCCAGAAAATAGGACCTCTCCCGAATGTAAGCCCTAGCATGCCAATCATGCAGAGGAGAAATAAAAGCCCTCCCCCGAAAGTAAGCCCTATCGGCTTCTTCGGAGGGTGTGGTCACGTGGTACACGGAGGGATACCAAGAGGAAGGAGAGAGCAGGAGATTTTCAAAGCACTGGAGCAAGGGGTGAAGAAATCGCAGGATTAATTAACCTACGGTACTCTGGTGTGACACTACAACTAATAAGAGGTTGGTGGATTCTCTTTTTAGCAGCAATGCATATTTATTTAATAATTTTTTTTTTTGCTTTTACTCAGATTTATATTGGTTGCTGTTTGTGGTCAACAAAGCTTTGGAAGTTTTGTTTCTGTGTCTGCATGTTACTCTATGAGTCACATGTTAATTGTCAGCACATTTTCTTGTTATGTTGCACTTGTTTGCTTATGAAGCTGTGTTTTTTTTCATTAATCATTTTTGTCCATTCTTATTCATGACTTCTTGTATATAACAGAAAAAACTCTGATTTTGACAGGTCACAGGTAACACAGAGGTGTCTTTCTATAGCATTGTAATATTGGTTACAGGTTTTGGTAAATACAGATTTTTGTACTTGATTAAATATAGATTTTTTCTACATGAGAAAAATAAGACATCGCCTGAAAATAGGCCCTAATGCGATTTTCAGAGGTAAAATAAATATAAGACCCTGTCTTATTTTTGGGGAAACCCGGTAGCTCTGACATATAGCATAGCTCTGTACAAAGACGACTGGTTCACACACATGAGTCTTAGTCATGGGTATAGCAAGTTTAGTTGAAATGTCTCCATGCCTTTTGGAATGATGGTGGAACATACATACATACATACATACATACATACATACAAACACAGATACATACATCCAATTGTATATATAGAGATTTATATAGCTCTGACATATACCATAGTGCTGTACAATGAAACAATGAGCTAGACCCCTCAGTCTCTGTACAGAGGATTGACACTCTAATGTCCCCCCCACAGTCACACACTAATATTATACATTTATATACCTCTGACATATACCACAGCGCTGTACAGAGATTAGCGGTGTCATATATCTAGCAAGTTTGGTTTAAATGTCCCTATGCGTTTCCGACTGATGGTGGAACATTGCATGTTTGGTTGAAATGTCTCCTTGCATTTCCTAGTGATTGCCAAATATAGCTCTGACATATAGCACAGCGCTGCACAAAGATCAGCTGTGCACTCACATGAGTCTGAGCAAGTTTGGTTGAAATGTCTCCATGCGTTTCCTAGTGATGATTAGTGTTGGTCGAATATCTCACCATTCGATTCGACAGCTATTCGATCGAATAGTGAGAAATTCTCTGGGTGATCAAATGCCGAACTGGAACACCATTGAAGTCAATGGTGCAAGAATTTAGGGTTGTTTAGGGTCTTTTAAGGGGTGCAAGAGCAATTAGTATGCTCTTGCAGCCCTTTACTAGTTGTATATGTTCTTGGATAGAGTTTCTCTATCCAAGAACACATAGTACAGCGCTGCAGCACCGATCGCTGTTGCCGAGCTGTGCTACTACTATGTATTCTTGGACAGCGTTTCTCTATCCAAGAACACAGGGCACTACAGGTGATAAATGGGGACAAGTCCCCATTTATTACCTATAGTGCCCAGACATTGTATTGGAACTGCAGAGGTCTGGAATGGAACTGAACTGCAGATTACCTCTGCAGTTCCAGTACAATCACCGGGCCCTACAGGTGATGAATGGGGACTTGTGCCCTGTGTTCTTGGATAGAGAATCTCTATCCAAGAATACATAGTAGTAGCACAGCGCAGCAACAGCGATCGCTGCTGCAGCACTGTACTATGTGTTCTTGGACAGAGAAACTCAATCCAACAACACAGGGCACAACATCGCCTGTAGTGCCTGGACATTGTAGTGGAACTGCAGAGGTCTGCAGTTCAGTTTCCCGCGTGATGTCACAATTAAACTTAACTGCAGATTACCTCTGCTGTTCTACTACGATCTCCAGGCACTATAGGTGATGAATGAGGACAAGTCCCCACCATATAATGGCCGGAGATCCCGCAATGACAGGAGGAATCCCACGACTGCACAGCCGGGGGAATCATATTCTCATTGTGGGAAAACCTGTAAAAAAAAAGTTATTTAAAAAAACACAAACATTCAATAAATTACTTTAAAATTATTTTTTTTTTAAACATAGTTTTTACATTTTTTACTTGAATTTTTACCGTTGAATCCCGTGTTTTTTGGGTCGAATATAAGGACAACCGGAAATCGAGCACTTGTGATGACATACACAGATTCATACATATATCCAAATAAAGCTCTGACATATAACACAGCGCTGTAAGAAGAGGACTGGTGCACTCACATGGGTCTCTCATATGTATGGCAAGTTTGGTTAAAAATGTCTGCATGAGTGATGGTGGAACAAACATACACACTCACATACATACATTCAATTTTTATATATAGAATATTTTTGTGTTATGTGACTTTTTCCCTGCATATTTGACTCTGTGTACAATATAACAAGTCACGCTAAGGGAGACAGGGCAACTAGGGGGCGCTAAAGCTTACATGGAGCTTGTGTGAGTCCTGAGAGGGGGCAAGGTGCAGAGTCTAAGCAGTAACCAGATCTTTTCCAGAGCCTCTGATGGTGAGGATGTTGCGCCGCTGGTTACTGCCAGGTTGCAGTCCTTGGGCACACCAAGGTGGGCAATATGAAGCACGGTACCAAATCACAAAGCAGGATAGTCAAGGAAGGCCAGGGTCGAGGCAGGAAGCAAGCAAGGGAGGTCAGGTCACACTCCAGGGGTTAATTGCCAGGGATCAAGGAGACAGACACCAGTGACACTGGGGCCTCTGCAGACACAGGGAACACAGGAGACAATGGAAGCAACACGAGGCACAGGTAACTCAGGTATACCAACAGACAGGAACACTGGAACAGCACAGGGAAGTTGGCTGGGAACCAACACACTAGACAACGAGGGGTTAACGCAGGAGCTGGACACAGGAAATACTGAATTAAGCACCAAGTGAACAGGAACTAGCTCAACAGAACCAGGGGCTGGGCACAATGGAGACACGTTGCACTAACACTGAGTGCAGTGTGTGAGCTAGCTAAATAGCCAGGGATTGTTAAGAGGCTATTTCCTGATTGACCAGCGAGTTGGATGAAGGTTATAAATCTTGGAAATGAAGGCACGCCCAGAGTCAGAACTGCCCGCATGTGCAGGGGAGAGATGCTTGCACTTTAGAGGGAAAGAGGTAAGTGTGACATAATGTTTTTCTATGCACTTCTTGTGTGTTAAGTCCTTTGCTGCCTTAGAACTTACAGGACAAATATTATTATTGAACTAAACATCATGCTATATTGGATACTATCATCAGTAATAATTATGTTTTGCTATATACCCCCCCACACTTTTTTTTTTTTTTTTTTTTTTTTTTTTTTTACCTAAAAGGATAGACAACCCCTTCATGTAAANTATTTGTGGGACAGGTTCCAGGTTCCACTCTACCAACATTTAAACCCACACTATTAGAGGAAGTCATGGGTGTAATATAGCCAAAAGCATTTCTAGCCAGCTGGGTTTCAGGAGGTCTGGTATGGGCAGTAGAGGGGAACCCACACAATAAATATTAAAACATAAACACCAATCATATTACTTGAATAGATTTTGTATTAACATTGTTTGCTTCAGTTGAGTCCCTCATATTCTTTGTAAAACAAAAACTTTTCCCGAGTTGATTTGTGAATAAATGAAAGTGTTACATTTTAGGGAATAATGCCCAACCATTTAGAACAAACAACTGTTAAAAATGGAAGTATTAGGATGCTAATTTCCCATGTGAATGAAACCCCTCACCTTTAAAAAATCCTTATTATCATATATTTTGAATTACGTTAATGTGCAAGTTTTTTTTTGTTTTTTGTGACCTATTTTCACACGTCCTCCCAAATCAGCCATTGACTGCAATACAATTTAAACTGATTTTTACAGATATGAGTTTCAGTATAATTGGCGAGCGGGTGTTAGAAAAGACATTTTGTCCTGCAGTAGCAGGGCATGTACTGCATGGGGCACCTTGACTATTAAATCATGATACAGAACAATACCTGCTACGGTGTCCACCGCCATAGCTGCTGCTATGACAGCTTGTACACAAGTGGGCAGAGCCCTGGCCACCTGGTCTAAGGGTTTAGAATAATACCCCAGGGGTCTGTTCTTGGTGCCCCATAATTGAGTGAGGACTGCAGCCATGCAGGTTTCATGTACATCAACAAATAAAACAAATGGCAATGCATAATTCGGTAAAGCCAACACAAAGGGGTCAGACAGTGATTCTTTGCATCTAACAAACGCCTGCTTTAGTTCTGGTGTCCATATCACTTTGTCTTCTAGTGACATGGGCTTGTCATGAATACTATTGTACAGTGGCTTTGTATGTGCAGAGCAGTTCACAATCCATGCTCTACAGTAATTAATTGTCCCCAAAAATGTCATCATCTCTTTCTTTGTCACAGGTGGTGGTATATTTTGTATGGCCTGAATTCTGTTTTTCTCAAGCAAGTGGTAGCTTTCCCACTAACTCCATCAATTACTATAAGGGGTTCTGTTAGCGGGCTATGATCTATAGAGCCCCCAGCATTTCTAGTTGCCACTTGGCCCTGTTGTTTCCATTTCACACCAGTTTGCGTATTTTTACATAGTACTGATCTGCACGCACCGGTATCTACTAGGAATACTACCGGTTTTCCTGCTACCAACAAATCAATTTTTGGTTTTTGCACATCAGCAAAATTTAAATCAATTACCTGGCCCTCCTCCCCCCGGTCCTCTTCCCTGTCACCTAGTCATGCTTTCTGTATTCTCCTCTTTTCGGGACATTCACGTGCATAATGACCCTCCTTTCCACATGAAAAACACCTTCCGTCCCTTCTCCTACTACCGTCCTGATTCCTCCTGTGTCCGTTCCGGTCAAAATGATCCGGTCGGCGCCTAGGACGGGTCCCTTGCTCATTATACATACTGTCTTCCTCACTCTCAGAATCACCTCCTGCCAAATAGGTTGAAACCTTTTTGGACTTTTTCTTCTTTTCCCTGTACACCCGTTCTGCATGCCTAGCATGTTCTACAAATTCACTTAATCGGCAAGTACGCCAAGTAATCCCTTCATTGGGCCTTATTTATTAAAGCTCTGCAAGGCTGGAGGGGATACACTTTCATTTGTGAAGCTGGGTGATCGAGGAAACCTGGAATAGATCTGGTCCCGGATTTAAAACATTTGCTAGCAAATAGTAAATGACTTTTAAGAAATCAATTCCAGGTTTGCTGGATCACACAGCTTCACTGATAAAAGTGTTTCCTCTCCAGCCTTGGAGAACATTAATAAATCAGGCCTATCATCTCTATATTTTGCTGTTGTTCCTATTGGATAGAAGAATTTTAATTTGCATGGTAGTTGATTTGAGGGCAGCAGTCACTGTAAATTGTTGTCCATTCTGTAGCAAATATTTAGTTGTTCTTTCAGGGGGGAATTCTCTGAAAAGTTTTCAGGTCTTAGGAAATCCCTGCTATATTTACTATATCCACAGCCCACAGTATCTTAGTGTGGTGGTCAGTGGAAAGAATGTCACCTTTAGAGATGGCCAAAAGGATCATTGATGTCCACTAATCGGACCTGAGAGGCACAAATTGCTTGAGGAGCTCCTAGCAACGTCTGGAGGAACCCTAGTTTAAAAACACTGGTTTATGCTATGGACTTTGGTAGTTTTTGCCTTTTCATTTATTTGGAGATATGCTGATTTAATATATTTATTTTTAGCAAGGCTTTATAGAAATGTGTAGGAAAATGGAGTTCTTGGAGGAAACCCACATAATAATAAATAATTTTACCCTGTTGTGTGATCTGGAGTCAATTTATACTATGTAGTAAAACACTTGCCTCTACTCTGGTTCTCGAGGACATTTCAGCCAATTCTCAAGAAAATGTCTTCTTACTAATTTTACACTGCTATATCATCATTGGGTCGCTTAATTCCTAACCAGAGCTTAATTGAAATTTGCCAACAGCAGTACAGTTTTCCATCAGTGAGAATATGGACAGCCACATCTGGCTAAATACCACCTACCTGGCAAACTGGGGCTATTACTATCAAAAAGTAATTTAAGTAAGATAAGCTAGTTATTAAAAATTAATAAGTTATTAAACCTTTTAGTTCTGCAGGTAAATATGAGCTGACAGTGTACACTTTTGCTGAAGATCATAAAAAATAAATCATACTATTTCATTAAACCATGTACAGACTTAAAAAGAATCACCCTAGCATGTTAAATAAAAATGTGTCTTTGAGGTTACATTTTCAATGTTGGCAGGGACCCCCCGCCCCAAATCGGTTTTGATTTTTGATTCACCTTGATTTATGACTCACCTTGTTTATTAAAAGAAAATTACAGTTTTAACTGGCTTACACTTGTTAAACTAACATTTTGTAATCTAAAATATTTTAAACATGAATAATAGATATCTTTTTGTTCATTTTGGTCCCTGCAGACTTTGGCCAAATGACAGCATGAATTTAGTTTCCTAACATATATAAAACATGCAATTTCATGTTAAAGTACTTTTGGCTTATTATACATAAGTAAAATATAAGCATGCACATGCTGGATTTTTTCTGAATAGAATATGGTTGCATAAATAACTAATCATATTCACTGGTTTTGCAATATATATATTGCCATCTATAAATACCATCTATATATACCTATATATGTTATGTATATATAACATATAAATTATGTGTGTGTGAGAGTGTGTTCTCAGCACCCCTTAACCCCATTTATCAGTTTTATGCACATTCTGCATTGTATATTTTATACTATAATAGGCTGATATGGGGCTCACAGTGAATCAGTTTGTCAGCAGCCCCAAGAATTACCGTATTTTCCAGCGTATAAGGCGACTGGGTGTATAAGAAGACCCCCAACTGATTGGATAGAGTGGTCTGCCAATTAATTGGCAGACCACTCTAACCAATCAGTTGGGGGTCGTGTTATACACCCAGTATTGTACTGTTCCTTCTGCCTGTCAGATCTCGCTATTGTGCGAGAACTGAGAGGCAGAAGAAACAGTACAGTACTAGTTCTAAGGAATGAATGGGCGCGTTCCTTCTTAATGAATGGGCGTGTTCTAGTGGAGAGCCAATCCAGGCTCACGTCCTCCTGTGCAGGCTCGAGTTCTCCTGTGCAGCTTGCATAGGAGGACTCGCGTGGACTCGACCACGCCGGACGTGAAGCAAGCTGCAGGTAGGTACCCGGTGTAAAAGACAACCCCCGACTTTGGCACAGATTTTTCGGGGTTAAAAAGTTGTCTTATACGCCGGAAAATACGGTATTTATTTAAATATACATGTTTGGTAAATGTTAAGAGGAATTTAAAACAAATGTCATATTTTATGAAATATGTAGGGTGAATAATACAGTAAGCACCATTTCCCAATTAAAGAACAGATATTATGTCAGCACCTGTTTTTGTAGGTACAAGGGTAAGTGAACAAAGAAATACAGTTATAGAGATATTGAAAATTGCAA
>NC_092858.1:116686746-116688102 GCF_032062135.1 Pyxicephalus adspersus
TTTTTACTTATTTACATATTTTTACACAGTAATGTGTATCATACCTTATTGTACACAGTGATTTTTTTTTTAGGTCATATTATTAAAATATATTAGTATATGAACAAGCTAAAAAAAAACAAAAAAACTATTATACTAAAATAGGTTAGCTTTCACTAAATAGGTTAGCCTATTATATTTTATTCCGTTAGTTTAAAATCTTTATATGGGAGTCTCAATGTTTCCTTTTATTTACTCAATTTCCATAAACTAGGCAACAAGTAAATTAAAGATTAGTGAACACGATCAAATTGTTTTGTAGAACATACAAAACTATATTCTGCCATACCGGTATGTGATCACTGATGAGATTGTCTTTGCTTTCTGAGCCTTTGTTTTCACTACCTCCCATTCTAAAAAAATACCTAAAATTTTATTTTACTGTTAAATGTCAAGCACATCATCTCAAGGCATTTGTTAGTTGTTGAACTTATATTATAGGCATATTAGTAAAGTATTTGATCTGTCTGGATAGTAAAAAAACAAAAATCACAGTCATAAGTTGTAAAAACCCCTTAATGTGTGGATCCACTTGCTGACAGAATAGTTTTATATTCTAGTTTAAGTTACTTAAACTCATATATTCATAGCATATGTTTTTTTCAGCTTTTCATGCTATGTGCTCTCAAAATCCCATGTCTGAAATGCATTTGATGCCTTTTTAAGTTCCTTACAAAAAGAGTAAGATACAGTTATATCCTTCATTCCTTGATTCCAGTAATGCATTGCACTGCACAGCTCTCTTTCACAGAAATTAAACTGTTGATGTTTTAAAAATGAAAGGATTATATATGCTTATTGGTATAAATGCCAAATGAGTTGATGACTAGTGGGAAAATACATGTCCCTCACACCGAAGTCTCCTGTTCAGCTTGTGGCTCTTCTTTCTTTGGTTTCATATTGCAAAACCCATGAAGGCCACAGAAACATGCAAAGGTAAACTGAGGCATGGACTGAAATCCTGGAAAAGAGGTGATGTCCAAAAGCACCTGCAGTAGAGAAAGTTAGAAAACGCTTGTTAAAAACAATACACAATAATTGTAGTCATATATTTTACATTGTCAAGTAGTATTTGTATGTTGTATAGCATATTTGAAAGTCAAACTGTACTTTAAGAAATTGAGAGCAATTAGGTTCTTTATTGGATTAGGGTCAGTGCACCCCTCTGCAGTAAAAATAGGTTCACCTGGCTTTTCACAATTGTTTAACTACTCCCCTCTCTTGGTTTTGTCCTTATCCAGGTTTGGGATCTTTGGTCATCTCAATTGGCTTAGGAGTGTGGTATTTTCTGCACAAGCACAAAGGAGTTAATTCATT
>NC_092858.1:116692837-116707203 GCF_032062135.1 Pyxicephalus adspersus
ATATATATATATATATATATATATATATATATATAAATATATTAAGTCTTAACAATCTTAACAATCCAATTAAAATCAACAATAAAAAATATTTATTTTAATAATAATAATAAAAACATTGCAATTACAACATCCTAGAAAGTAATCTAAGCTTCAAACAGGATCTCTAGAAAATGATTCTCACAAACTCACTAGATGATATCAATTTCTACGCATTTTTTGGAGACACAGTTTGCTTCATCAGGAAATCCAGAGGGTTTGCTTTCATCCCTATCCCCTATGGACATACCAGGACATATCAAAGGTGTTCTCTCAAAATTTGGCCTCAGACATCAAAGGAGGCAAGGGACCACGAGATGATAATGCTTCCAATGAAAATCCTTCAGGGAAGCCACCGGTGCTGTGGTTCAGAAGTGCTACAGAGCACTTCAAACTCAACTAAATTTTTAAGCTATGTTTTGAAAAATGTGCAATGATTTACAGAATCTCCTGAGTTGCCATTTAGTTACCCAGCTACCAGGGGGACCCATTGGGGTAGGGGGGCTATAAAAAAGCCTTGGTTGGAATCCAAAAAATTACTTGAGTGCGGCCATGTGTCTCTAGGTTTTGTGTATTAATTGTGAATGTTTTTATGGTTTAAATGATTATTGTTTGCTGGTTTGCTGTTTTACATGCATTTATGAATATTAAAAAGCCCCCTTCTTGTTGTTGTTATATTGAATGTCTGTTTAGATAATTGGGATGTGGCATTAGCTAAAATTGTATTGGGCTGCTTGAGTGAAGACTAGTGATCTTATGCTCCCTGAACCACTGAGCCTGATGAATACTGGCATTGTCATCCTGGAATATACCTAGTGCCATGGTCATTCAGTATAAGCAGGCAGACAGCTGACTTTTATTGGGCACATAATAAACCTGGACCTGACCCACTGAGGGAACCCCAGATTGTTATTTTGTCCCAGCAGGCACAAGGACTTGTTTTTTGGCCAGGCACAGGCACGATAAACAGCACACCAGTATTCACATGCACTGTCAAAACCAAGAAACATTCATTTTGACATAAATGTTTACTGTTGTTAGTACTACGACTGTTTTCTTCTTTTTAAAAAAAATAAAATAAAATAATTTATTATGAACCGAATAAGGTCAAAACAGAAGAATCAAAACAGTATATTCTTGAATAATCATCATCAGGTAACAATATAAAACATATGTAAAATGCATTTTTCTACTAACAAACAATGCTATTTAAATCATGCATATAAGAAAAGCAGAGTCCATGAAGATCTACGCTTTTTTAAATAGATGTTTGGAACAACCCACCTGTATGCAAGTGCGCAAACCATTTGCAGGGGGAAGGGGGCTGACTATATGCAAAACATTTTGTTTATACACTGCATGTCTGACAGAACACACTTTGGTGTTTCAGGGAGAGTTTTGTCCTCTCAGAGTCAGTTACTATATAGTTATACTATATAATTAGTATACTTTAAATAGACTTGAATAGACTTCGTAGGGGTTATTGCTGGATAAGTTAGAGATTGTCTGGATCAGAGGTCAGCCATCTTTTTTTGGCCACTAGGCCATTTCAGGGGTAGGCAGGAGCACACCAGGTCAGACTCTCTCTCGAGTCCTGCCCTAATGGCTCCACCCACCACCAGGAACATCCCTGAAGAGAAAATCCCTCGCCTCCGCAATGCATACGGAGGAGAGGGAATGTTACCTATTTATCACGGCAGTGGAAGTGTTAACGGCGGCCGCGGTAAATAGGGAAGGGAGCCACAACACAGAGGCTCAAGTGCTGAATGCCGCTCCGGGGCTCCGGTAGTTTGTTCCGGCTCAGCGGCGGGTTGCTGGCAGGGATTAGGCCGGATCGGCCAGGGGGCGTTAGGCCGGAACAAACTACCGGCCAGGCCGTATCTGGCCTAAAGGCCGGAGTTTGCCGATCTCTGGTCTAAATGGTCACCTGTCTTTACTCCAACAGACAGAGCCTGGCTCTAATTTTGCTAAGCATGGCCTGTATTTCACTATGCTTATTTGTCACCAACCAGTGACATTTAGCCAGTATAGTCCATCACCCTTATTAGAAATAGCACATCAGAAAAATTTTGCACATCAGCCCTTTTAAGATGCAGACTGTTCCACCAAAGGCAGCTAGCATCTCAGGTGTGTAGATGTATGTACTGATTAAAGGATTTGTTTGTTTTCAATTTCCCAGTGGCTTCTGTAAAAATGACAATATGAGGAAGACAAATACAATTTCCAGCAATTCCGTCTGCATCCTTCTGGCTTTTAGCACATCTTGCAGTATTTCAGAAAATCTGTTCCTGGGAGACAGATTGATTCATTAGTTCAATGCCAAGCATCCTGTGGTGGCCACCAAGTGTTTGTGTACAGCACAGAATAATGCAAACACTGGCTAGTATGCTAGAAACTGGTTTATCTTCAGATAGGGCATACCATCATTTTGGCATTTTTTTTCATTGACTGCAGGGACAAATACTAATGCTTGTTAATGCTAATGTTTACTGAAATAATAGTTGTGCTTTAACTTAACATTATAATTGAAGCTTCAGAGTATTCAGGATTTTAAAACATGGCTTACAAAATTCTGTTCATATGCCTAACCAGCATACATAATTTTGCTGCTATTATCTTGATCCAAGATTCATGTGTCAGATTCAGCTTTGCTAATAAATACAGTGATAAACAGTGAAAAAAGTTTTACAAAATTATAAAGATTGTTTGTACTTGAAAGAAAATTATAGATTTCAAAAATTTGCAAACCTACTGTCTCTGTGCCTATGATGCTTTTATAAATGTGTCACTAGACATCTATCTGCCCATATGTTTTAAGGATGAGATTTCACATTCTCAGCTGCCAATCCATGTTCATGTGAAGTTGTACAGATGTGATCTATGGCATAAAAACACATTACAGCTGTTAATATCATTCTTTTATTGAGAAAATTGCCTGCAAATAAAAAATGAACTTTTAAACCTAGGTCATGAGAAACAACCAGAGAACACTTGATCCCTTTTTCAATACCCAACCTACAATAGGGGAAAAAAGGGTGATTTAGGCTGGGAAATACACAAGTATCTTTACAAATGCATTATTACCTTTATTTGACATAGTATTAGTATTTGTGCATAGCCTAGAGCAGGAGTGTCAAACTCTGGCCTGCGGGCCAAATCTGGCCCACCAGGTCCTTTTATTTGGTCCCCCAAAGAGTTCTGAAACTGAATTGCATCTGGCCCGCCCGTCCGCCATTACGTATTGCAGCGATTGATGCCGCTACTACAATTCCCGACATCACTCACGTCTATAGAGCAGCGGCCTGCTCTGTTCTATAGATGCAAGTAATGCGGGGAATTGTAGTCTTGTCATCACTGACGTCTATGGAACAGTCTTCTGTTTAATAATAATAATAATATCTACAAGTGTGGAAAAAAGAAGGTAAGGCTGGGGTTCAGCTTTAATTTTACCTTCTGACCCCCATAACTTTGAGGGTCAACCATGGTGCTAGAGAAGACTTGATGGGGGCTGTCAGAGAACATGGTGCAAGTAAAGGGAAGGGGATGGAAGAACCAACGGAGAATGAAGTTTGAGTGGTACGGGTACTTTATGCAGGGTAGGTGTTGTGGATGATTGGACATTGACATAATGAAGTGCGGAGTTGTGGCTGCCAAAAAAGTTCCTGCAAATATTATATAGAGAACTGGTGAAAGCTATACCAAACATTGGGGACAGGTTACCATTGAAATTTTACTCTTTCTTAGGCTTCTTTCTTTAATAAAGGCTTGTTTCAGATTGAATGTTATGCAATACCACTTTGTTTCCATATGAAAATGTTTTATATCTAATCAACGTTCTCAATTTTTTCAGTAAATTTCAACTTTGGCCCCCGACTTGGTCTAAGTTTTTAATTTTGGCCCTCCGTGTATTTGAGTTTGACACCTGTGGCCAAGAGTGAAGTGTGTGAGAAAGAACACAAGAAGCCAATAAAATAATATGCTGACAAGGTGAATGCTGATATGAGGAGAAAGAAGCATGACAAAGACATAAACACCGTTGCTTTTTCTTCTGTCCAGTAAGGTGCTGGGGACAAGTAGGTGACAGCCAGGACTTCATCGATTCATCAACACACTGGGAATGCCGTACTTAAGTGGGTAAATAAACTTCTGTTGCAACCAAAGATTTTACATTTTGACTTAGTTCAGAGCACCATTTGGCATTGTTTTATTGCAACTTTTCCATTAAGCAATTCTTCCTATGGGAATTCCCTAGACTGTAGTTGAATGTGCCAGCTTCTCAGTGGTTTCTCACTTTAAAGCTGGAGGACAGAGCACCGGGTTGATAAAACCCAAAAGTAGATCAAGTTTCAAGAATATATTTTTGCCATGTCCCTAAAACAAGAATTTATGAATAGGACTTTGTAGAGTCCTTTTTAAAAAAAAATACACTGTATTACGTTTGTGTGTAATGTAATATACTTTGTGTTTAGTAATCACATCTGTCAGACACCTTTGTCAGCATGAAACTTTAACCAATCCAGCTCCAACTGTCAGTGTATTTACTAGGTTAAGAATGCAAACCGCTGATTGTGACTGTGTTTGCTGATGTTAAACTCTTTGATACTGATTGCCACTGCATTTTGGCAGACCTAATACTGTCACCGCTGTTTGCCTGGCATTTACTAGAATGATTTATTCCTGCATGCTGGATTAAGCTAGTTGTCACCATAGGACATGTGGATTTCCTTGTTGCTACCGAAGCCCAATGTCTCACAGAATTTTGTGTGCTACATAGTAATGGCTACATGTGGTTCTAGATTTCTAATAGCACCTAGTTGCATGTTCATAACTGTTTCATTTGCTGCTCCAACAAAGTACTAGCTGCATGATATAGAAAGGCAATGGAAAGGAAAGGCAAGGGATTTTTTATGCTAATATATTTTTTTCCCCACCACTGTGATATTTTTGTTGTAGGGTAAATTACTGCTGTTTTCAGAAAAAAAAAAACTTTCTGCAGGCAAAATGTTAAACAGCAACATAATATTAGATTGTTCAATGAATTTAATATGAAATGATCAGGAGACAAAAATATATGTTGCAATTTAAATTGCCTAACATTGGAAAAAAGATCACACAAAATAGCTTTGGTAGTAATAGTATATATGTATGCTCACTTGTCGACTGCTTTCACACATCTAATAAGTTGATATTACATATTAGAACAAGGAGAGCCCTCAGAGGTTTGCTTGTGCTATTTTTAGCTATGAGTTGCTGGTTTCATGTCGTGTTTCTCTTTTTTTCCACATCCAGATAACGATATAACCGTTAAAGATGTTAGGATTTTAGGGACATGATGATATTGCAATTTCTTATTGAATACTGCATCTTCCAAGATCTGTGTGTCACCTTGACTTTATTTTGAATAAAATACAGATGAATTATACATCTAGCATCATTGTATGATGAAATAAAAATACATTTCCCCAAGCTTTGTAAGGGTATTCTGTTACCAATACAATATAGGTAAAGTAGAGCATTTACAGTCTCACTCAGGATTATAATATGTAAAAAAAAAAGGGTGGAAATTAGCAATACAGATTAAAATTGAAATATTTATTTTATTTTAAGAGTCTATACTTTCTTGCCGTTATGAACATTGAATCTTATTTCTGATATATAATACACACTATGTGTTCAGAATAAAAGCAGTGTGTTTAAAAAGGTGAATAAAGCACAAAATCCTTAGAATATCTCTAATTCCTTACACGCAAATGCACATTTTATTCCAAATTAAAACATGAAAAAAATATATCAAACTTGTGTTATACCTTTACAGAAAATGAAGAAAACGGCATATTAAAGCTGTTTAAAAATTAGCAGTGTCTATAAGCTTCTTTACAAACTCAAAATTGTATAAATTGTAAAATGTTTAAGATTTTGCTGTCCTTTGAATCACTGAATATTTAATTGTATACCCACCATTTCCAAGAACTGCTGCACATCTGTGTTGCATGGAGTCGACCAACTTCTGGTATTTATGAACAGGTATTCCTGCCCAGGACGATTAGATTATATTACACAATTCTTCTGTATTTCTTGGTTTTTCCTCCAAAACAGCATTTTTGATGTCACTTAACAGGTTTTCTATTGGATTACGGCCTGGAGGTCTATCCAGGCCACACTGTAATTTCAATCTCGCTGGTCTGGAACCACGACCTTGCTTGGTTACTGGCATGTTTGGGGTTGTTGTTTTGTTGAAACACTCATTTTCAAAGGCATTTCTCTTCAAGTATTGATGTATTCAAACTAATACATGATCCCTGTTATGCTATAAATAGGCCCAACACCAAGTATGGGAAACATCCCCATATCATGATGCTTGCGCCCCCATGCTTCACTGTCTTCATAGTAATATAATGTAGCATGCATTCAGTGTTTGGGGGTTCGTTTGACAGACTGCAGCCCCTGGACCCAAAAATAACAATCTTACTTTCATCAGTCCGAAGAATCACTCCGAGAATCAGAGAAATGACTTAAAATGTATCATTTGATTGAGACCTGGGCAAAACATGGCTTTCAAATTGTATATCCATCTACTTTCTTTTTGTTTTATTAATCTATCTGTGTCACCTCCCCTAGGGTTCTTTTTAACTTTTTTCCAAGGCCAAGAATTTAGATTCGTCGACATTAAAACATGTTTAAACCCCATATGATTGCTCAATGATGTAGTTACTTTTCTAATGTAGTAAACATGTTCGTATATTCTCTTTCTAAACCTGCACTTAGTTTTGCCTGCATAGCAACACTTGCAGCTGCAAATTGCCAAGTATATTGCACCTTCAGTGTCGCAGGTAACTAATTCACAGCCATAGATATGTACACCATTCAGGAGGGTAAAGTTATCATCTTCTGCCTGATAAATCCGTTTACACTCTCTGCATTTCCCACAGCAAATTGTATCTCTTGGTACCTCTTTTTTTTTTTTTAAAGTGTCAAAGTGACTCCTGACTAGTTTATCTCTTAATGAAGGGGCTCTTCGAAAAAGTCCTCCAAAAGAAAGGGCCAATATTTCTCATAGAATTTTTAAATTTCCTCATGTTTTTTTGTGTATTGGGTTTTAATTCTTCTGACCAAGGATTCCTCCTTTTTCTTATGTCCGAAAATCATTTCACTTCTTTTTGAATATTTTTTTACTATAACCCCTCAACAATATTCTTTTCCTTAATTCTCTGGATTTTGTTTTGAAATCATCAAAATTTGTACAGTTTCTTCTGATTCTCATATATTGAGAGTACTTTTTTTCAAAGTCATCGGCTGTGCACTTTGAGCAGATAAAATGTATTCCTGGCCGTTTTGTTTGCAAGAAAGGGCATCTGTTCAGACCAAAGGAGGTGGTTGAGCCATAACTGTGTCTTCATAATACCCTTTGAAATTTTAAGGTATTCTATTGTATTCAGCTGGAAAATTACAGAATGTAAGATGATTTTTGATATTATAAAGCACTCTTTGAGGAAATAAGCACACAGTCAAACAATTGGCAACCACATCCAAACAAAAAAGCTTGTTATGGTGATATGCTCAAGTGATTGGTTTTTTTTTTTGAGATACGATTGATCCATGTAATGAACCTGATTGATAACACATGAATATATTTAACTTAGTGTCCTTCTGATGAAGCCTACAAGTGAAAGGACCTTTAAAAGCAAACTAAACATCATTGCAGTATCCCAGTCATTCATGGACATTTTGTATGTATAAGAATTAATGTTTTTCATGTTGTTTTAAGAGAATAATAAGAAATTGCAAATGTTTTAACAATTTTAATTGTGTTACAATTATGCACCAAAAAAATGCTCGACATATTTTTGCAAAAGATAATTAAATTGTAAACTTGGAAGATGAGGTGTAACCTATAATACACCCCCAGTGAACCAGTATTTTATATGTTATTAACCTTTAACTCTTCCGAAGATTGTGTCTGATTTTGTGAACATACTGTTCAGTGCTCCCGCATTTCGTTGCATGTTGTGTTTTTGGTGTGCCTAAATAACTGGTTTTAGGTATAGCTCCCAAGGATTCATTTCCATGTGGTTCCTTGGGTTCTAGTGTATTGTGTATGTCTCCATACCCCTACTCTGTGTGTGATGGGGAAATTCTTCCATCTTCCTCCTTTCTATTGTAAATCTAAGGTGAATTTGACCGTTTGCTTTAGTGAACTTAGTGTCATAGATCTTGGATCTTTTAAAGCCTTTTCGTCCAAGATTGGAACGTAAACTGTGTGAAGTGACCAAAATGAATTTTGGCAACGAATACCTCTTTGAAAGTACAAGGTATTATATGGCCCTCCAATTGCATTTCAATTGTATTGCTTTTTTGCAGTATGAGGGGGAAGGTAGAAAATAAAAATGGGATTTCTATGCATTATTGATAATATGCTTCATACACTTACTAAATATATTGGCATAAGTTTTAGTTATGAATATACAATTATCCACCGGTGGCTAATAATGTTGTTTTGTGCCACATTGATTGTTTAAGAAAAGGAAATCTACAATTCAGGTTTAAATGCATGAGCCAAGCACGATGCACATCCATGAAAAATTAGAGGCATAATTGAGTGGTGCTAGCCTCTTGGGAAAACAAAGAGGTCACAGTTCGCACAACTGTATTCACTGTACCAATATTAGCCAGCTACGTTAGACATGCTGTTTGAGACGATCTAGTCATATTTGAAGTATACTTATCTTTTGAGAGTAGGTCTAAATTTTTATTCTGTGGTTTAACAACAGCCATCCGCTTTATGTCAATAAGGTGAAACACAAGGTGATATACAGTATTTATCTTGTTTATATAGATGAGACTGATGCAGTTATACCATGTTATGTCCTTCTGAAAAAGCCTTTACGTGAAACGCGTCAAGGACGCTAGTGTGGCAAATGTTAGATAAAGAGTTGACAAATGTTTGTACATGTAAAGTATAGTGGAAACATTGTTATATTAGTTTTTTTATTGTGTTTTTAAAATCTAAGTAGAACTTAAAAAGGAGTGAGAGAAAGAAATGCATTTAAAATGCTGTGATTGTTCATTGGCATGTCCCGCATTAAACAATATTGCATTAAATTAATGGCGGGTTCATATTCTTCAGTAGGGCTTAGCACCCTTTAAAGGATTATTAAAGAAGCTGACTAGTACAAAAGTGACTGTACCACCGGTAGCTTGGTCACCAGAGTGTTCAGTTGGCATGCCAGAGGATGGCTGGGTAGTTTCCAAATATTCTCTATGAATGACTGATAAATAAAAGTTGAAGAAGGTGAAGGACGAGGACTCTGCAGACGAGGTGAAGATGCCCCTCCTTTTACATTTTTTACTTACTGGATAAGGGGAAATGTTGAAAAATGTGTTCTTAGTCACCAGTGGCTTACCCTGTATTTACAGGGTAAGATTCATCATCAGCAGTTAGCATAAAATACAAAAATATACCGGGGACACCCCATGAACTAAACCCTCACAACTAGAATCTTTAGGGGTAAGAAGTATCTGTGGCTTCAATGATGGACAGAGACATGCACATATTATAAGAAACCTTGCTTTCCAAAAACTTTTTTTTTTAGATGCATGATATCGCACAGTACCTTCCTGTTTATCCTCACTACTGTCCTCATCACTCTCACCTGGTTCCCAAGTCCTGTTCAGAACATCATTATCATCATCACAAAACCCAAAGCATTACCCCCAAACCCCCCCCTTGTACTACCAATACTATCACCATCAGAAGCAACTGCAGTGTGAATAACAATGCAATTATGAATGCTTCTCTCCTTTGCACTTCTAGTTTCTTCTGATTGACTAAATTTTGTGCGTCATCACACAGTTCCTCTGCTTCATCAGTTCTTGTTTCCTGCAATTTTCACAAACTACTTGTGCCCGTTTCTTGAGAGGTATAAATACTGTCTCCAAACAGAACAAGCTAATAAGAAAATGTGCCCTTGGGGAGAGTAATTATTAGTATTGTAGAGAAAGGTGAGATATCCTGTCTCAATAGTAATGTACCACATTCACTGTCCTTATCTCCCTGTTGTGACTGGGATGATAAATGAATCAGCCAATACACATTTGACAAAGCTTGGCCGCGAAGTCTCTTGCTACCCTGTGAAAACATTTATTAACTGGACCTCTTTATGGTCTGCAAAGCGTGAGGATTTGATTTGTTAGGCTACTTACCTTGCCAGTCTAATCTCAACCAAACAATGACATTTTAAAAATAGCACAATTTTTGAGGCAAAAAGTTATTACAACAGGTAAATATTATGGCATATTACCATAATTACCCTATATTACCAGTAAATATTACAGATTGGATTAAAATTATCACCAAGCTCAAACCCTGACTACTTTTTTGAACCTTTTGTCTGTTCCTTTTCGCTGTTCCAAGCTCTGTCCCTGTCTGTAGCAGAAAATGACACAGGTCTAGCGGCACACCATCTTTTATAGAAGGATTCATAGACTGTCAGCCCTCTTTAAAAGACAAAGACATGCTGCCTGCCATTAGCTGATTTACCCCACAAACAGGATATTAAAATTTGGAATTAAGCACAGTTTGCCTATATTCCGATAGCTTGAACATACTTTATAGGACAACATCTATTATTTTCCTGTGGAGATTTAATGGATTTTGCTGCCTTTATATTAAATTGATTTAATATAGTTTGCGCCTAACTCTTTACATTTTTTTCAATTAGTTAATTAGCTTGACTTGCCTACCTATAAGATGTGTTCTGACATCACTTCCTTCAAAAAACAGCAAAAGGATTTACATTGGGTAGATTCATGTGATGCTTCTTTTCTTGTCTACAATGCCTTTTGAAAGTATTAATCCTCCTCTGAGTTTTGTCCTGTTTTGTCCCATTACAACCTGAAACTAGCTTGGAGTTTTGGAGGTTAGTACTATTTGATTTGCACAAAATCCAACCAGTTTGTGTTGGGGGAAGAAAAAAATGTGTTTTACGTTCATTTTATTAATTGATTATTGTAAAACAAGAAAAGAAAACATTAGAGGTAAATGTCCATCACCAAGCATAAACTAAAATAGATACAACTATAGAGAAAAACATCCAAACAAACAGTAAACCAAGTATTAACATTTTCAAGTTTAAAAGTATGAAAAATAAGGGATAGGAATAGAAAAAGGAAAAATACCAAATTAATCAAAGGAGGAGGTAAGTAAATAAATTAATGTCTCCGACCTGTTTGGAATGCTTCATGGTCTTTATGTTTAGCTTTGTGATTTTGCATAATCACGTGACACTTTCATTGCACACAGGTAAACCATAAGCAACTAATTATGTGACCTATAAAGGTAATTGGTTGGACCAGATTTTTTTTTTGAGGGTTTCCTAGCAAAAGGGATGAATACATATGTACCTAGAACTTTACAGTATTTACCATTCATCTAGAATTACTGGCTGATAATACAAGTATACCTGGGGAAATATATAGCAATGTTTTGCAAGATAATAGAATCCAGAGATAAGTGTAAACTTGGCATTTACTAGTTTCATTTCAGTATCCTGTGTCAAAGAATAGATGTACACATTCTTATGTATACTACAAACTGACATAATACTGGTAATATAACGAATCCTATTCATTTACTAATGATAAAAGGCTCTCAGCTTGAATGTCCCAGAATGCATGAAGCCAAGCTTGAAAATAAACATTTTTATGCCCAGAATTGATTAATGTCTGACTTCTTAAAATTTTAATATTACTCCCAGACCAGGATGGCCTTTTTACAATTTTATATTTGATATTTTATGCTTCAATTTTTATTACATGCTTTAAAGACCTATAGTGTATTGTAATCAGACACAGAAAAGTTCTCTTCACTTGCATTGTTTTTTAAGTATTTGTTTCATTTATATCTAGTACCATAACCATCTTTTGCAATTAATGATAAACAAACTGAAGCGTGATTGTCCCATGTGCGGTTCATGGCTTTCAGCCCTATGGGAGGTAGAAAAGAAATCACATAGGAATAAAAAGCCATATACCAAAGCATGGGGATCTCTTAGAGTGTTAAGGGTGGTTAAGAAGCAAGCACTTTTCAAGCTTCAACTGACCTTTAATATTATTAATATACTGAGACTGCTTTGAATTCCCTGACCAGGGATGTATATATTAACATTTTACATTTTCTTTGACAAAGAATGGGATTAAAAAAAAATAAAATAAAAAAATTTTTTAGAATGCCATCTGTGTGAAATGCATTTATGTTTCCTCTTACCGTGTCAAAAAAAATTTGAACAAAATGCATCTGGTGTCTTAAAATTTAATAAATGGTGCAGTGCTTTCAGAAATAAAAGTTGCACACCCTTTCAAGCAGGTTTATGCATATATATTCAGCAAAGCTGGTTGGCAATTGTGCCATTGTGCCAAAATTCTCAAGTGGATTAATAATTGTTATGGATAGTTTTTACAGTAAGGCTTTTTGCCTTTTAAACTTTTTAGCCAGGTTAATTTTCTTTATCCGTCCTTGTTAGACACACTCTCGTTATGTTCTGGTGACTATCACTTGCACTCTCTCACAGACTGTATAGAGTACTAGGAGTATAGAGTACTGGGAGTACAGAGTAGGTAAAGTCAATACACTTAAACGTTTGAAAACAAATCTTATGTCTTCCAAAAAAAAAACACACACACATACACACACACACCAACAACTTGTCACAGCCACAATCTGTTTGTTAAGAGTTACCGTTTGAAAATTGCAATGAACAAGGTCATAGAATTATCATACTCAAATATAAACTAATCTGAGTATAACCCAAGTGTACTTGCTTTAAGCTTCAAATGTAAACCTAGGATACAAAATGCAACAAAACACCACGCAAAATATCTATTTATTCTCAAATATATACTATAACTGAATTTAGTTCAACTTAATTTTGGTAAGGCTGTTTATAAAGCCCTGTTGAATTCAGTTATCCATTTATGTTCAAGTTTATTTTTTTTGTTTACCAAGCGTAAGTGAAATTTCCTTTGCAAAGTAAAAATACACTTTCTTTTATAAACAAGCAATTCAATTGAAGAAAAGGAAAAAATGGCTATGAAAATTAGTGACACATGTTTGTTGCAGTTTTGCATAAGCATGCAGATGTTCATGCAGCCGACAAATGTAATGCTTGGACTGGCGCACTGCAGTATCATCTGGAGGGCCTTTGCTGGTATGAAAAAGTGCTGCTGGGCTGAAGTCACCGATCTCTTAAGCTGCTAGCTCATAATCATTAAAAGTGGCCACTGCTACAAATACTGGAAGTAAAAATAACGCCAATCCTTGGGGTTGTTAATGAAGCTAGTAGCACCAATCCTGGGGGTATTGTTGTCTTTACTGCCACCAACTGTAGTGGGTTTCAGTGATTCTGAGAGTTCTTATTACTGTTACCAATGTTATTATTGCTACCACCAACACCTATCCTAGGGGTTAAAATTGAAGTCACAAATAACATAAGGGTTATAGGGGTATAAGGGTTTAGGGTTATAAGAGTTTATTTTACTCCCATTTTCCTTTTGTTTGCCCCCAGATCCTATTGTACCTAAAGCAAAGGGGTAATGTGCTACACTAGAAAACATAGTTGATTGATCATGCCCACACGCTTGCATTTTTGATCTTGTTGACCTGTAATGTAAGAGATGCTGTTATTTACTTCTAATTACGGCATTATGTTGTATGTTACATAATTCTGACTAATGTGTCTCAACTGCTCTCTGTGTTGATCCCAACTAATTAAATTAATTACTAAGGTAGGCTCAGAACGGTTTAATTCTGATGGTGTTTTGGTACATGTCAGTGGTCTCTGTTACATATAAATTGTAGTAGTGGATTGCATTTAGGGTCAGCTATCCTTCTACTTAAAATTGAATAAACCTTTATACCAATAATTAAACATATTTTAGAAGGGCTCAACATTTCTATACAGACTTGGAATAATCTGTATCTGTTTAACCATTCCCTCCTTTAGAAAACCAATAAATGCAATGTATACATGCCAATATTTTGCATCCGCACAGAACACTTAATGGAGGGCATCTTGTGGGCACCAGTTACTTTAACAGACCCCAAACGTGTTTAGCTGCTGAAGCATTCACAGCTGTCAAGTACATCCATTACACACCCATAAATATTGCAAGAATTACAAACCACATGATTGACTACAAAAGGTATGGAAAGTGCATGTACCAAAGGAGCCGGTCTAAAAAAAAAAAAAAACCTTTAAAAAGGTTAAACTGAATAAACTTCTGATGATAGTAAGACATTCCTGAAGCACAAAGAGTTACTGAGTAGTTGAGAA
>NC_092858.1:116708051-116722638 GCF_032062135.1 Pyxicephalus adspersus
TGAAACAGAAAATGCAACAGGATATTATGTGAGCCCTGTCTATACACCCCCCAATCAGCCTATGTAGCAACTACAAATCTCTGCACCTGCTACACATGTTGTAATACCTCTCCAATCCAGAGTTTTCTTTAAAATGTGCAATACAATAAACATACAAATAATGACAAGTGATTGGTTAAAACATTTAGGATAAACAAAGTACTGATTAGAAAATTTCAGTAAGATTTAATTAGCTGTCTAACTAATACTAAGGCACATAATTTAGATAAAGGAAAGATATATAAAACCTGAATCTCTTGAAAATCTTACCATAATGAGAGATAAGTAGGGACTAAACATTGTAAGAACAGACAGGAACCAATCATGAAAACAAATAGAAGATGAGTAGAACCGAAACTAGTGAACAAGGTAAGAAATGGAAACAGGATACAGAAAATCAGATTCACACAAATGTGCACCCTAGTGACAACAAACTAAATGTTACAACATGACACACAGATACTTGTTCACTTTTTAATGAGTATAATGGTGTGCCGCGTTCATAAATGGGCACAGCCAACCTTAACATGTAAATTGGATAGAGTATACTTGTTTGAGGACACAATAAAGGGGTCTATAACATTATACGTACCCCCAGAAAGGGGATCAGAAGAAACAGCAACTAAAGGACCAGGTATACACAGTCGACAGAGCACAGGCATGTTCTTGACAGATTTGACAGAAGTAATTTTCATATTTATACTGCTTGTATTTCGAAATAACTACTAGATTGTAAGCTCTTCAGGGCAGGGTCCTCTCCTCCTGTATCACTGTCTGTATCTGTCTGTCATTTGCAACTCCTATTTAATGTACAGTGCCGCGTAATATGTTGGCGCTATAAAAATCCTGTTTATTATTAATAATAATAATAATAATAATAATACCTCAATGTATTGCTATATCAATAAATACTGAGCTGTATTTTGATTTTTGTATTGTGTAGTTTTATTGTTCAGCTGTGATTTTCATCATGCAGAATATTTGTTTTTTACACATCGTGTTATTGAAAATCCTCATTCTCAGGTGCTCCTCTCCTGTACATACACACTGAAATCTCCAATAATTCTAAAAAACATACTTGCTGAACCCAACTGACTCCTAACAACTCTTGGAGACTTCAATGGTGATACACTACTCTAATCTTGTTTTTGAATTGAATTTTTTTGTTAGCCAAATTGTTTCACTTTTGATAAATAAAGAGGGTATGAACAGCTGCACTGTTACTACACTTTACTATTCTTGTGGTGTTGTTTTTTATGATGATTCAGAGTTTTTCTGAGAACAGCAGTAAGCTGGAAGCAGGAGCCAATAAAGTAAAATATTTTATACTAAATAATTAAACTGAATTATAATTAGGTTTCTTTTAGGTAGATTTTCGATACAGAATGGTTTGTATAGGGTAAAATAAAACACAAGCTAGACATAGAGTTTATTAATATCAGTTTAATTGTTTTTTGTTTTTTAATTGAGCAGTGGATGTGCTTTAGGCTTGTGTCACTGGTAGATGTTGATGTCTTTGGGCTTCTTTGGTGTTATTGGGCGTTGGTTTTGTGTCCACATGCAAGTGTATTCTGCTGCTTTTTTAGACTGAAACATAGTGCTTTGAACATGTTTTGCATCCCCTTTGACTAACCTACCACCTGACCTAATGACACACACCCCTGTGTTGATAACTCTAATTTAATAGATACCTGTTGTTAAAAATATGCATTATCAGATCTACTAAATTACAAAGCTAAATACACACCTCAAATCATTTTTGCTTTGGATGAAAGTTTGTGCTCATCTCACGTAAAATTCTGACTTTGTACGCTGGTCTCAATTATATTTGGTACCATTATAACATAAAATCCTTCAAGTCCAGTGAATCTAGGTGACCCTCTCTATTCTCTAGAGAAGATCAAGACACATACATTGAATATAAAGGAAAGGGGGAGCATACCAGAGGATGTAAACATTGCTAAAGCCCACAGCCGGCTACACACTTTAAGGACCATACCCTCTTCATCAAAAAGCTTCAACCCTGCTGTAGGTCTCCCACCACAAATAATAGCGATTTGAAATAGCTATGTAGTACAAAGCAAGATCAGCTGTCAAATTCAACTCACTATATGTGTGTATTTATAGTGATATTAGGGGGATTCGCCCTTGCAACAAGCATACAAAGTAGTTTGTTTAATGTAACAGTAGTTTGGTCAAAACAATATAGCCTTATTGCAGGTAGTCTACATCAATGAAGTCCTCCGAATTGACTAAAAAATCCTTTATAGAAAGGTCTTCAAAGAAATTCCAAAGCCCATACAGTAAATAAAATTCGGCATCAACAACTTTTTATCACTGAACAACACAGGCTTCCCAGCTGGTTCGTTCCTACACTTGTTTGTTAGAAGCCTACCTGCTGCCATTCCACCAGTGCTACTTATAGCAGAAAGATCTGCCAAAGCCCAAACCTAGGCGTGTACCCGGGATAAAATGGGAAGGCCCACCCAGTGCATTCCTTCCTTCCCATTACAGACTTCAAGGCCCTAAAAAAAAACAAATACTGGCAACTCTAGGAGAGTTTCTTTCCACAATCCTGGACTCTTTATAATGGGGAAGTTTATCTAACGTCCTGTATCCATCCCTGCAGTCCTATATGAAATATAGGCATACCATCAGTTAAACCAAAAAAGAAAAATATATACTCCCTAGTTCTCTGTAATTATTTAGTTAGTGCTAATTAAATCTTCCTCCCCTTATTTTCCTAGTGTTACAAAAAGGGCAAACTTGTTTTTGCTGTTATTTTAACATAAAAACCACGTGACAGAGTGTCCCAAAGCCTTATCGGAAAAGTGCTGGATGGGGTGTATGTACTACCCAGGCAAAGATACCACATGTTTTAAGGTTCCAGGAAGTTTTAGATAACAAAAAAAGATTAGAAAGAGTGGGAGGGTTTCCCTGGTCCACCACACTAATATCTGGGTTTTCACCTGTGGAGGTGAAGCACAGGTGTGCTACCTAATCAGGCAGCATTATGCTGCAAGGAACACAGAGTATCCCTATGCTGGGAGTGAATTCTGCACCATATGTGAGTTTTGCTATATTGTATGTATAACTGTATTTATGACTTGCTCTAGTCAATCGAGTACTTGAGTGAGCCACTTAGTTGCTTAGCTCAGCCACCATTTGTTGTTGCTGACATTTGCTGCAACAATGATACACGCTGGAGCCTGCATTGAATTTTAACTGGAAGTCTGCTGTCCCATGTTAGGCCACTCTGACACCCCAGTGCTACAGGTGATCCTATACCAAGACAAATTAGAGAATAAAATGTATACTTTTTATTTACAGTAATCTATTTTTCAAACTAACATTGATAAAGAGGAAAAAAAACTTTTTTCCCCCTACATTTTTTTTTTGCTTTTAGATTATGTAGAAAATGTCATTGCTTAACAAGAGTTCTAAAGGTAAAAGTTTTCACATTTACCCTTCATGTGGTAATAAACTTTAAACCGCACCACCTGAACTAGTGCTGTCCTAGCTAAAAACCCATCCAGCCAGAATCTGTTTTAAATTACCAGGGTGTCCTGTTACAAAATAGAAAGTGATGCTTTGTTTGGTACCATTTGTACAGATTTTAGACTAGAAGTTTGCAGAGGAGGTTTGTTACAAAATATCAATACAGTAATAACAAATATGTGTGTCAAGAGAATAGAATATGACAGGTTTGCCCTAAGACTGGAGAAAAACAGTTGATACACCTAAAATAATCAGTAAATTGTATTTTTTATGGCATATGCATAATGTAAGTTTCTGGTTATTATTGCGTGTAGATACAAGTGTTCCTATGTCATAAATATAATTATATTATTAGAGATTCCTTTTCACTACAATGATAAATAAAACCAAAGATAACAGAGGTCCTATGTCATAATACAGGTACAAGGCCAATTTGTCAGAAAAGCCACGTTACATTTATGCACCACCAGAATAATCCCTTTAATTCCGCCATCATGGAATAATCTGATTGGATCCCCCATCTTAATTTTTTTTATCCGATTTTAACCAAAAAGTACAATTTACCACAATTACACAGACATATGGCTGGTTGGGGTGGCCCCACTATGGACACATAATGTAACAATGGCACCCTAATATATTAAAATCTTACAAACTAGACTGGATTTAGTGATGACTCAGCAATCTCAACTTTTATTGGTCACTTTTATTAATATAATGGCACGTAATGGTTTTCACAAAGTAATAACGTTTTTAGGCAGATACCTCTATGATCCCTTTAACTTTTTGCTCAAATTTCTTGATGAGATGAGTTTAAAGACTATTTATCTGAATGAAGACAAAAATGTAGAATATTGATCTAAAGTTGAACTAGTTAAATCTTTCTTTTTTTTTACTCCTACTTTTTTTACTCCTAAATGAAAAGTTTAAGGTATTTTATTACCACTTTACATTCTGTAAACCTTAACATCATAAGACTACAAGACCTTAGTCTCAAAACTCTTGTTATAAGACTTCAGTGTTTTGGTGTCTGAATCCTTTCACCTACATCTACCTGCAAACATATTCTGGGTTATGTAAAACCAAAATGTGTTGAATTCCATGAACGCATAAAAAGAGTTAACCATTTATCTCATACCAGCCAGGAAAACAGCCAGGCAGTGCTTTTCACAACAGGAATAGTGGCATATTGAATATTTGTATAAGGGCCATGTCAACCTGATGAACTATTAGACCTTTTCATATCTGCAGGAACTGCATAAAAGATACTCTGATTGCTTCTGATAATACTGTTAATTGGTCAGAAGACAGCAGACTTGCTCACCAGGTCAGTTGCATTCAAACTTTGCTGGGCAAGTTGAAATTACTGTTTACTCTCTCTGAGTATAATTTTTCTTTTTAACCTCCCTGGCATTCTGATTAAATAAGTAATTTTAAATGTCAAAGCCTTACATTTAAAAATATTTTAAATTTCCTGCATTGTCCTGCCCCTAGCCGAACGCTCACACGTCCCATGCCCGCTCGGCATCTACGTCCCTGACGTTCACACGCCGTGGACGCTGTGGACATGGGGGGACAAGGTAAGCTTAAAAACTCCATTACAATTCCACCAATTCTGCAAATTTTACCCCGGGCCACACTCGGGAATACCGCCAGGGAAGTTAAGGTAGTGCAGTTGGAGGAGTGGGATTGAACCACAGAGGAGTATTACTGGTAGTATACTTTTCCTGGCCAGGTGTAGGCACCTGACAGTAACATTTGTCTACCCCAAAACCCGGGGTACAGTGCAAGAAATCCAATGCATATTTTCATGTGCCCTGGTCTATTCACACTAATTTGTGTCTCAATGCCTTATTTCCCAGCTCCTGCTCTAACCATGAACTGGATTGCAGCTAGCAAGGAACCTCCATCCTCCATTTACCTACTACACATAGTCTCCAGTCTGAAGGCCGTTTTTGGGGATGCCTTTGACATCAGGTGTGCCAGCACTAGAATTGAATAAAAACTGTTATTTCTGTGTTTTGTTTTTTTATATTAATATATATATATTTTTTTTTTTAATTTTTTTAAATGCAATTCCTGTGGGAATCCTGGTTATCCTTTTTTTCTGTGTTCTGTTGCCTGTTTGTGTGCCTGATACATCAATCACAGCGATTTATAATGCGACAATGAGTACCCATGTGTATCAGAACCCTTTACTCAGAATCAAAACATTTTACATTTGTGACACCAAAGTCCAAAAAACACTTTGACTGCAAGACATTTCTATTAGCCAGTATTACCTACCTTATATGGATTATTCAGATACCTTAGGGAAATGCCACCTCATCATCCCAGAGTAGAATTAAGACAGAACTGAGCCCTTGGCAAGGTAGCAGCTTTGCTCGCAATGCCTTCAATTACCATTGATTGCAATTGACACAAGACACCTCCATATTTGCATTTCATATACTAGTATGGTCCCATAAGACACCATCTGCCTAAACATCCTTTGTCTCTTGTGACAGTTTTTGCTTAGGGTTGCTTTGTGTCAGCCCTATTGCTTTGTTTTCTAATTTATATCCACTTTCCCCTCTGTAAACCTGCGTTTTATCAGAATATACAAAGTAGAATTTGAAAAAAAGATAATTCATAACATGTACTTGTTCAGGGTCAATGACTCTGTTAGTAGTAAAGAAAGGAATAGGATGGAGCCTAAACCCAGGTAACATTTATCTAGAGTGAATATTACCAGCAGCACACCTTCAGGGAGGACCTTTTGCCACAAAGTTGTGCCCTCAGATTCCATGTTTGAAGGTATGTTTTGTGTATTTAAGTATTTTTTATTTATATTTGTTTAAAGGTCTTTTTGGTGGCTTAGATTGTATGACCTCACACACCATTCAAATAATTGCAATGTAATATATTATCTGTTGGTTAGTATACAATATTTGATGATTATTACAAAATTTAATTATTTGATTACTATTAAAAAAACTAATAACATATAGAAAAAAATGAAGATCTGTAGGTGACATACATATTTGTAAGATCAAAGGGCTCTTCTGAGTCTTTCTTTGCAACCTGCACTGTCTTTGCCTGAAGTAAGTACCTACTTCTTTTTATGTCTTTTTACCACTACTGTTTTTGAGCAGGTATTCCTGCAAATCTAAACTCCCAGAAAGAGTGCCCGCAGATTAGAAATTTGAATATGTTAATGAAATTCTTTTTCTGTAATTTCTTGAGGCAAGCCCCTGTAGATCGTTAATTAGTAAGTAATGAATCCAAGGAGAGAAGTCTGAGTAGCGTATAGAATTGGGAACTTCTGCTTACCTCCTGTGGATATATGGCGTGCTTCCATTTTTGCTAGCATCCTTCAGCTCTGGCTAGATACCCCTTGTGCAGTCACACAGTTTAGTCATTAAGATTGACTTTGTAGCAGTCTCAAGTGTACGTGTAATGTCATTTAGCACCATACACAGGGACAATGTGTGATTATTACTGATGTTTTTGTACTTGCTTTCCTATTCATATTCTGGGTATTGTTAGTTCAGCCTTTATTAATAATTTGTGTTCTGCTTGCCCAGAACATTGACTGTTATGACTGTGCCTGGTTATGGCCTGTGCCTGTGGACTATGGTATTGCCTGAAGCCTTAATAGTTGGATATCTCATACATCAATACTCTCTCAGGGCAAACCTGAGCAGTGCAACCATGAGTACCATATACTCATTTATTTTGGTTTTTCTTTCTTTGCAGGCTATTTTCTCCTTAGATTCAGAACCACATGACATCCCAAACTTCTTGTTTGACCCATTAAAGGCAGTTGTTAACCTCTGGTTGTTTATACCAAATGTCTAAAAACCTTATAGTACAATCAAGTGTACGAGAAAATATTGTGAATCTGTCCATTATTCTACTTGTCTTTATTTTAAAACCTCGTCTTCTCTATACTAGCAGCTTTACCTTAGCTTTTTACACAGTACACACACACCTTATCAGCCCCTTTCATCTCTTCTTAGTCTGCCCCAGTTCCAGGTCTATTTCTTTCCATTTGTATTTCCTCTCTTTTTAGAGATGGCAAGAAGATCTGTGCATTTCACTCACCGCTAATTCACCCTTTCACTGCCATAAGATGTAACGATACAGAGAGAACTCTGCCAATATTTCCTGATGTGTTCTTTTTGAACCACACAGCCCTTTCTTTCTTTCTACCCCATTTCTTAGTTGGCATCTCTGCCTTGTGCAATGTCTTAAATATGATACTTACAGTGTTCTGCATTCAAGCTGTGCCAGCTCTGTCTCTGTCCCCCTGCCTCTTTGTCCCTCTTTGTTGGCTGCAGAATATGTTGTGCTCTGCTCGCCTTCTCCTGATCCGCTCTTACAAACACAGTGGTCCCCCCCTGTATTGTAGGGAGGGGCTCTGAAGAACAGGCTAGATAAGGTGGGGGCTTAAAAGGATCACAAAAACGTGACAAGTCCCTCTAACAAAGATTTTGTTTACTTATCAACATTTCTTTAAAAGAATTGGCTGAAACATTGCACATCATTTTAGGTGCTCTTGGAGAAAGGATTAGGAACAGGGCAGTCCTATACTTTAGATGGAAACAACACAGATTATTGCTCAGTGTGGAGGTCTTAGGAGGTTTGTTTCGTCAAAGAAGCCCCTCAGGATTTTTGTCACTTTACTCCGCATAGGCTAGCTGTAGTCCAAAATTATTGTTACCAATAAAAACTGGAATCTATGTTGCTGTGAAAAAAATGATTGCTTTTATATGCAGCTCAAAGCATCTAAATATTATTTACCACACATGTCCAGTCAGTTCTTACCATGTAATATAAATAATTACACAATATCGCCCACTCCTAAAACATGTAAAATGTAAACATAGAAAAATAGAAACTACACATAACATACATCCCAAAAATAGTTACCTAAGGCCTTGCGAAACACATGACTATACATATTTGTATGCACAAACATGAAAATAAATCAACATCAAATTACATAAACATTATACACTGCAATGCTAATAAATAATATACAAAAACAACTGTACAAATACACAAAGAACTGTGCAAGGTAGTATAAACATCTAGATACAAAGGGTACACTAGACACACACATTTCCACTCAGGCAGCTTTTACACATTTGTAGTACTCTAATAGACACACATATACTTTGGCATATTGGAATACTGAGTACCTTTTACCTTCTTGATGCATGCAGCAGATTACCAGCTCTGTGCCACAGCTCTAGGATTTCTTACTGAGGAAAACCCACACACCGAGAATAAGGATCTGGGAGGGATGGTCAGAGCTATATGAATAACCGTTGAAGGTAGTTAGAAAGATAAGGGGGCAGTGAAGAAGCAGGTGATATGTGGGTGGAATTCCTTTTGCACAAGGAGAGAATAAGGACATTAAAGGTAATAGGAGATGAGAGTGAGGGAAGGTGGGTAGTCTGTCACATTTTTGTTCCATTGAAGAAGTCTCAGAAATGTGCTAGTATCCCATTCAGCTGGAAGATAACATACAGATAATTTAAACAACCTGTGCATTGCCCCAGTTCTAGAAATGTATACAGGGGGATAGAGGGATTTCAGAAAGGGTGTTCCAGAATAGCATAAAAATGCAGTGCCCGAAGCTTGCTTGCCTTGATACAACCTTCACCCATCTTTATTGGCTGGGCTAAGATGTCATATTTTTCACACAGGCAGGTAAGCGAGATTATTGCAGAAGGGATAGACCAAATGATCTGTCTGGTGGAAAATGTTAAAAGTGGAACTTTAGTTCAGTCTTTGGCCAAATATGTTTGAGTAGGCAAAGAGTGTGCAAGTTTAGTTCTACATTTGCCTTTTAAATTTTACTAATTTTGAATAGTAACTTCTGCTCAAAAATGTTTTTTTTTTTTTTTTGTCTTTTTTAAACCCCTCACCTACTGTACCACCACAGGAAGAAGATAAGAGTACCCGGCACTTCTTTTGCACTGGGAAGAAGAAAGAAACCAACACAACGTAGGATCAAATCGAGGACAGCTCTGGATGGATCAAGGGATCTGCGGAAGTAAGGTACATGTTTTTTTTAACTGGAAATTTTGAGATTAATTGAATTGTATTCTACACCAGTTATACAGTAGGGCAAGACAGTTCTAAAACACTTTTATAGCACCTGCCATGGTTGTTTTGACTAGTTTAATAATACTTAGGGCTCTATTTATATAACAGGGAATAAAGTTTGCAGGTTCTACATGTGTTTTGCGTGGGTTTCTTCTGGGTTCTCTGGTTTCCTCCCACATTCCGAAAACATGCAGTTAGGTTAATTGCCCTCCCAAAAAAAAATTGACGGACTGTATTAATGACCTATGACTATAGTAGGGACAGATTGTGAGATTGTGAGCCCTCTTTGAGGGACAGCTAGTTACAGCACTGTATAATATGTGGGCGCTATATAAATATTGTGTAATAATAATCATTCCCTAATATAATCTCTTGAGAATCTACCAGGTCCATGTGTTTCAATGGCAGTCCCAAGACGGAATGTTTGAGGGAACGTCAGATTGCCTGTTTTTGGAAATTGAGCCCTAAGTGTTTGTCCTTCTTTGGGTTACGTAGGGATTGTGACAACACTTGTATCATTGACATGTTTTGATTAAACTTCTGGATTACTGTTGTTAATAAAGGAAGAATCTACAGAATTCCAAACTGATACAACTTTCAATGGTTGTATTGTTTGAAAATGTTTTATGTGATAGTTTGCATTAAAATAACACCGTATACTTCCCCAAATGTTTTAAATGTTTGATGACATGTTTTACGGTTTAATTTGTTATTGCAATTTAATTGTAAATGTGTTCTTTTGATTAAAATTAACTATTTTGAGATCTTTATCATCTTGTCCTTTTTGCACTATACTGGTGTGAGATTCCCCTCCTGCTGGTAAAAAAAAGTAATAATGTATCTTTTACTCTGACTAAATATTATATGAGCTACTTTTTTACTTAAACTTTTAGGCTTGTAGTTTTATTTGTACCTAAGATCTTATCAAAATAATACTTAAGCTTGAGTAGAAAAAATTTAGTCCTTTTTCCACTTCTGCTAATGGACAAGTTTGAAATTATAGTTAGCTTAGCTAAATGTGTTAAAGTAAACCTCTATATCACATTTGTACGTGCTCAAATGTATTTTGCAAGTATTTTGATCCCCCTAATTTTTTTAATAAACCACAGTAGACACATTTCTATAAATGCATTTAAAAGTAAACCAGGCAAATGCTCTGCAAAAAGATAGGTACAAAAGCAATTATATTGTTACGATGTGCGACCTGACAAAAGGAAATAGAGATAAAAGCTAGTTCGCATTACAAATTTGTGGAGTCATTACATCAGCTATACTGTGAAGTGTAAACAATGATTAATTTGTTCATTCAAGAGATAGAAATGTAACTATATAATTATGAAAAAGAGAGGCTCATGTTGGGTGAGCTGTGAAAATGAAAAACTGGAGTTTAGAATAAAAATGAGCCCCATCAATGGAAGGGAGTAAGTTTGACGGACAGGTTCCAGACAAAGGAGAATGGATCCAGGTAAATAGTTTAACCCTGTTGTTTTAGGCATAAGCAGATAATCCAGAATGAGAGCAGTTACATATATTAGAACGTGAATTGAATTTCATGCCAATAGAATCTAGTTGTTCAAATTGTGACCTCACATTGGCCTTGATTTTTTTTCCATTAATTTGGGTTACGGCCTCGCATATTTGTATAATCATAGGATTCATATTTCACTATTGTAATTAAAGATACAGCAGTAGCAATGTTACTATCAGATAGGATTGTGTAGTAATGTATACCTGATGGCTAGTCATTTCTAAATTATATGTAGATTTTCAATACTTCCTAAGTTATTTAGATGCCACTTAATGTAGGTTATATACATTTTATTCTTTATTGGAAGATAAATGTGATTTACTATACAAATACGTAATATATACATCACCTGGTTGTATAATTTTCCAAAAGATTAAACTGCTAGTGAAAAACATCAATAAATGAGGTGAGGAAGGGCAGTGCAGGGTGTATAACACCTGGCAAAATGCAACAGGGAGGTCCTTGTGGGTCAACTTGGACCTGAGTCTGTGTAGAGGTAGGTAATAGGAATATGCAGGAAATCAGTGAGTATCTGCAGCATTTATATCTGCATTCACTAATATATTGGACAGCATCCACAAGGGTTCCATGAGGGTCCACTCTTAAAGAGGAGATGGTTCAGTGCCAAGAGTCACAAAAAGCTTTAAGAGTGGAGATTGAATGGAGATTTTTTTTTTTTTTTTTTTTTTTGAAAGAGTTTCAGCATTCTCCAACAAATTTAGTGAAAGGAATTAAAAGTCTGCAGGATTTGGATTTGAGTGGCAGCAAACTTAAATATAGACTTTTCACAAGACTTGTTTATTACAGTTTACCCAGCAAACACATCATCTTGTCAGTTTGGATCCACAGGTCTAGATAATAAGACGCTGTGTACTGTGTCCAGCTTAACAGGAGTGTTAGGAGGCTTTTCTAAATTGGTTTAATGTACCCACAACTGTGGCCTTTAGAAACTTTCTTCTAGTAGTCTCTGTATTTCCTTTTAACTTCTGATTTCAACTGTTGTTGTATTCAAAGTCATCATGTAAAAGCTGCAGTCTATAAAGCTGCCTATCCTTTGCAGTTTTAAAAATTTCCAACTGCGTTAAGGCAGGTTCTAAACGTTTTAAAACACATATTATTGCTCCTACCACGTTACATGCATTTGTATGTATTTTAAAGCGTGCCTTAAAATGATGAAAACCTTCTTTTAAATGCCTATGATGCGTTTTGCTGCAATTTTATTTAGGAGTACATACACCCCCTTACTCATAAAGTATTTGTATTAAAGTTGAACACCAATCATACACATATTTAGGAGAGGTCATATACAGACAATGCTTCCAAGTCTCCAGCCGACCATTGGCATGTGTCCAATGGGGGCAGCCTGTATGTGCACACTGCTCCTAGAATCCCTAGTGGGGCCTTGGCGTGTGTTCTACACCTACATGGGTGCAGAACACACATGCAAAACCTCCTCTAGGGATTCTCGGAACAATGACCTCTCCCTTGATTGGCTGAGAAAAATGAAACCCTTATTATGGCTCAAGCGTCCCCATTGTTTACCTTTTCAGCCAATCAAGAAAGAGAGGTTGTGTAGGGATACTGAACCTGTCGGCCCTAGTGGAGCTGTGGCACGTGCTCTGCACCCACGTGGGCTAAGGCCAAGGGAGAAATCAATAACTTTTGGCTAAACAACATGAGCTTGGTACTGAGTGACAGCTGGAATCATTCAGAAACTTTTTTTTTTGTTAAAGGACTTTTGCTTTTTTTTGGAGGGTTTTTAATTAATCCTTTATTTCAGTACTTTTGTTTAATTTAAAAAGGCAGCAGCTGTATATCTAATCTTTAGTAAATTTACCTTTATCTTATGCCATTCATGCTTTTTTCTTGCAGTGTTTGCCAATCTCTTTTGCTTAATACTGCAGAAGATTTCACTCACAGCTGGGAAATTTGGTGCAGATTTTTAAGAGCTGCCAGACCACTGTAGAAAAACACATTAAAGCATTTTTGAGAGCTTCCACTTTAATCATATTCATAACTTAGTGTTATTCATATATTCCAAATGGAAAACTTAAAATGTAATGTAATAATTGTTTGAGCAAATGTTACATTCCTACCAGTACTGTGGGGTATTACTGCACCTCTTTTCACTGTCTCTTAGATCAGGGGAATTCCGAACACATAAATATCACTTAATCTAATGTGGGAAGAGTATGGGGAAAGGAATTACAAAGCTGGGTATGGATTTTTAGTGATACATTTAATAATTTGTTTTTGCAAGTGTAAATATAGATATCATTTTTAAACATTAGTTGATCCTGTTTATGATGGATAATTCTTGTTTTTATCGTTTATGCCAAGTTATTTATATGACAGTTTATATAGGTTATGTAAATTTTTTAGTTATAAAATGTATAAAACCAGCAAATAGATGCAGTGTTTCATATTTTACCTCCAATTATAGGCAAGTGGTTCCAATTGTGTGCATATGTGTGGTAGTGCTGATCAGTGGTGAACCTGCCTATTTTTGCAGACTTTACTGTGCATGCACAGTAGCCTTTCAGCTTGTGCATGTGCAGTTGGTCTGTCTGTGCACTGATCCTGGGTACTGGGGGTATGCGCGGCTTGCATGTTTTAAATGTGGTGGTGGTGGCTCAGGATTCCGGCCACTGCTGCATTGTTTAACTCCACACCACAGATAACGTGCCTCTCATGTGGGAGCTATATATTTCTTTACTGATTCTATGCTTTTTTTTTTCATTGCAGCATGGTGTGCTAAAGACCAGACCATGCATAGAGAGTAGGTCTGTGATTAGGTGTTCTACTTTTGTGGCATTTTGCTGTCCAGACTGATCCAGTTATGTTCCCTTCAGCTTTTACAGGTTCAATTAAAGCTATTTTCACTCCACTTGGTACAGGAAGAGTACCTCTGCTTCAGTTATCCTCTAATTGTCCTTCAAGAAATAGGCATCGATCAAGTCATCGTGTCCAAGAACACAGTTCAGGATGCTCTCAGTGTGGAAGTCATTTTCTGCCTTCAAGGTCTATTGGGCATTATTATAAGCCTCTGCCTAATATTTTTGGGTGTGTCCTAGCCTGGAGATGTCTGAAAAATCTGTTTTTGAAGGAGATTGCTATCTTTCCTTTCATGGATAAATGTGGCATTCTTACAGATGAATGGAGTTGTACAGAAAATACAATTACTATTACTGCCCTTAAATAATAGCTTTTCAAAGGTCTTTCCATAGATATTCAACATGCTGTTGAGGGCTAGCAATTAGATGTCCCTTTCAAAACCGTTTTGAAGAAGTTTCAGCTTTTTGTTCCAGACTATGACTTTGCGGCCACTTTCTTGAAAGTACAGTATGTGCTGAAATTCTTACAGCAATTACAGCCCTGAAGAAGATTCTAACTAGGATTTTATTATTATTATTATTATTATTA
>NC_092858.1:116724638-116747969 GCF_032062135.1 Pyxicephalus adspersus
TTTGTAGCTTGGCTTTGTAGTCCATGAAGTCAGCGCTGAGGCCAGATTTCCTCCACTTGCGCTCGGCTGCACGAACAGACTTTTGTAGCTGTAGATTTTACCAAGTATATAGCTGTGGTGTTTGAGTTTTTACACTTCAGACATCTTTTTGGTGGCTTTAACTTCAGCCAGGAGGATGTTTAAAATCACTTTTCCCAGGCACAAGCAAGCACAAGTTAACCTTTTACTAACTTCTTTCCAGATTGAGTAGTCCTAATCTCTTTCTTTGTTGGCTTTCAGAATTTCACTAAAGTTACTTCAAATCTCACCCTAAATTAGGATACTTGCTCCCTAACCTCTACCCTGGAGATGGCTAGTTTGATAATGACTTAGATGTTGGAAAACCTCTACAAACATATCTGTATATTCTGATTTTTTCAGGAAGTTGGATAGACTTGTCGTACCTTCCCCCTTTCTTTTCCACCAACCCAGTAAGAAAGCATAATCATTGATGCCTAGGTTGCCCAGACCTCGATAACCATAAAGACCTCTGTGACCTAATCTTGGGGCTAAAGCTTATAGGTGTCACTAGGGAACATGGATCTTCCATTTGGGCAGTGGGTAGTTGTATGATGTTTGAGACAATCTGCATGAAGGTGAATTGGTCCACCAACATAAATTTGTTGCATAACTGTAGTTAACCACAGTTGATTTTGGTCATAGGATTTTCCTGTGTTGCTGAGTTATCATTGGTAATAAAACATGGAGCTGTGAAGAAAACTTGTATACTTGTGTAGTTTTCATTTCCTAACATGCTATATGGCATTATACTGTTCCCTCTTTTTTACAAGAAGGGCTAGTTATATTATGCTGAGCCTGATTGTTACTTTTGAGGTATTGATTTACTGTCCTATGACAGGGTAAGTGTCAGGATTGATCCATTGGTTCCATGGAGCCCATGAGGAAAGGAAAATCCATGAAGGTAAGTATACAATTTTCAGATTTCAAGGAAACTGTTGTTCTACACTATGACTATAGTTCCACTTTTACATGTGAATATTGGTGAGCCATATGTCCTAAGGATGGAGAGGCTATGAATGAAATGAAAGGCATTTAAACCCAATAGCAAAAATGATATATATTGCAGCATACTGTTTTTTTTTTTTATTGTAATGGCTACTACTACTGCTATGGCTAAAACTTTTTTACAGTTTTTTTCCTTATTGCTACTTGATTGACCTTGACCTGTCAGTAAAAAAGAAAAATAAATTTAAAATAAATTACTCTTAAGGGGAATACACAATACACACTACAATGTATCAATGGAGAAGCAGCATTGTCGCATTAGTGTTGTATAACATACAGACCATAGCAACTCCAATCATCCTGAGACCAGTGGTCCGGTTTATTGTAGATTTACAGACAAGCGCACAGCAATTACAAGTCAGACTCGCTTATTGCACTCAACGAATATGTTCACTTAACTCCTCTCATTCAATGAGAATATGGTTTTAAAAAATCTATTCCATTAATACAATTTTCAGACGGTATATACAACATTGAAGGTGGTTACTATTTGTCAGTTGACCCTGATCAAAAGAATTATAAAAGGAAAAAAAAAACCTTTGAAAGCATAGGGAGTTTGTCGTTATGAGATAGGTTTTAATAGGTTTCTATCAAAATTTTCAGAAAGCATCGACATGTCCTAATGATCACAATCAAGTAAACAATGAATTAAATTAAACAAAGTTTATTACTTTCTTACTTCAAAATACTTATCTTATCCTTGAAAGATGTAATCAAAGGTGTGTAACAAGCATTCAAGAATAGCATTGTTTATTACCTTGCGAATGACCGCAGAAGTCCTGTGTGTGTATATATAATTTCATTTACATACATATGCTCAAAATATATATTTATATATATTAATAATACATATTAAAACAAAATAAATAAGCACAAAAAACACTAAAAATGTTCGAAGCAACACATGGATGTATGTGTTATATGGTATGCTCCACGAGGCTCTTGAAAATCTCTAATTTCTCTGTTTTGACCAATATTTCCTTCCTAGTTCAAGTAACTCCTACTCTTTCTCGAAAAAAAAATATGAGTCCAAATCAACTGCAAGTGGTGGAATTTTCTTGAACAAGGAATAGATCATAGACTTCCAATTGCCCAAATTTGCTTGGTTGATAGCCATCAGATTTGCTTTAATTTTTTCATCCCTTATGGTCAGCTGGCATGCTATTAAATTCACACATCATTCAGTGAGGGGTGCTAGACCAGTGGCCACCAATCTTTTGGATGTCATGGACCACTAATTACACGGACTCAGGACTGTGCATGCGTGGGGAGCCGGGTGTCACTCAAAGGGGAAGAAACTTTCCCCAGAGTGATTTCATGATGCCAGAACCCACCCACTCTCCTATCGCAGATCTGAGCCTGCAATGAGACAGTGGGCAGGTTGTGTTCAGAGATCCGTACAGGAGACATGGTACATAGCTCTGGCTGGTGTACCCCCCCCCCCCGCCAGCAAAATTATCGGGTTGGTGACGGCTGTGCTACACAGTCTATCTGCTTTTGCCACGTAAATGCAGAAACTCCCAATGCACAGCTTTTTTGATTTTCTTAGTGAAATACACTCCAGTCTTGATTTAGTCTCTGTAATTTAATCAGACAGCTCCCAGAATGAGAAATGGCAATCCATATATATATTCTAGTTGTTCAGGGGTACAGGAACACAGCCAGTCCCAATGCCCTCTGTCACAACAGTTAGGGTTTACTGATCAGGGGCCCTCTTTAAAAATACGTTTTGTTTTGTGAAAGAAATTGTTTGTGTATGGAGGTACCGTTCTTGATTTCAAGTTCTCCCAGGACAACAGTTTTGTAGACTGGCTTTGCTGGGGCTGTCCATACTGGGATATTGACAGTCAGCAAAATCACTTGCTTGCCTAATTCTTCTTTATGTCATTGGGTCTCAAGGCTTGTGATTTTAGGAAGCCGCAAATTCTTGCAGTCAATTCCATGGGACTTCACAAGACCTTAAATCAGACCTAAATTCATGATTCTTGGCCACTCTCTTTTTTTTATTTCTTGCAGTACAAGCCTTAGGTGATCACAGCTTCCCTATGACACCACAAGCTAATGTTTTAGACACATTATTATGAATAAGTGACTCATTCAGTGCATTCATAGACATTTGCATGTTCTGCAAATCAGCAGCAATAGTGTGAATGTCCTGAATATCAAGTTTTAATTAATTTAGAGTGGAAATATCCACCTGTGCACCCTTCAATCCACTCACAAAAGCATGCTCTCTAAAATTTAGACCTTCTAAATTTGTCCAATTCCAAATTAAAGTACCCAAATACTGATATAATTTCAGTCCCCAGATCCCTTTTTGGCAACTTTCTAAAATTGAGCCCATGTTTGCATCCCTAAATAAATTTACATATCCTTGAAAGAACGTTTTAAACCATTTTCTCATTATCTCTGGGCAATTTTCTGGAAGATTTTATGATGGGAAAATGTATTAGAACAGGTAAAGAAAAATCATAATATGCCAGAGTTTAACTTTTCTCTGTAAACATTCTATTCTCTGGTCATTGGTAGGTTGTAGGAAAGTCTTCTGAATTAGCAAAACAAATGTTGATAAAAATCCCTATATTTTGTCTCAGGAGCTTGATGTGGGTTACATGATATTATGCCTTCTCTGAAAATAGTGAATTTCCTTTCTAGTATCATTTCAATCAGTGGGTTGTTATTGATGTTGATATAGATATATATATAAATATGTGTGTGTGTGTAAGATCACTTCCTCCTGGGTAAATCCATATCATATAATCTGAAATTATTTCTGCTTTGGGCATTGTAATACTGCATTGTACCAGTATCCGACCTCCCACTTTGCTAATTACATTATTGTTAATAGTAACCCCTACGGAATATTTAGTGATTTCAAGGTCAGTAGTACACTCCATCTTTCCTATGCTCCGTACATTCCTATTTTACTCTCCTGCTACATAATTTCTAAACCACCCCAAATAAGTTTTTTTTAAACTTTTTTTTTTTTGAAGACTGTATACTGATGGCATTAATTATCTCTTCTTTTTTTTCTTCCTCAGGTCCATCTTCTTTTTTGAAACCTGTTAGACAAAACTTGACATAGCATGTTAGATTACATTCTCATTTATCACATATTTTTTCTCCTTTAAATGGTTTAATCTGTCATGCATGACTCCACAGCTAGATGTTCTTGCCTAAATCTAAAAGCTACACTGAAGGGACAATTTTGTCTAGGATCACACAGGGCCCCTTCTATTTAGCTTTTGGATAGCATTACTCTGTCACCTATTTCCTGTTCAGTTGAATCCCCCATTGCATTAAACCATTTTTGTGAACTTTTGTGGGTGTATTCATCTGTTGCATAAACAGCTTTATGAACAGTGAAGATATGGTCTTTAAACTTCTCAACTCACTATTCTGTCTTGGCCTTCTCATTCCTATCTACTCTTCCAACCTTCCTATCTACTCTTCCCACCAATGAATTATTTGTCAGCCAGCTGTTAACCCTTGAGTTTCCACGCTAGTAGATCACAACGATCTGCTACACCCCATATTGTACACACTAAATCATTGCTCAGCAGCAGTCAAATGTCAAAGGCACTGATGGTCTTATGGAAAACTACCTAAATGCATACTATGTAAGTTTTCACTCCCTTATCCATCAACCACATTACCACAGTTATTAGACATACCCCTGAAGAAGCTGTTGTTTGACTCCTTATCTAGTGCAATACTTGTCCAAGATACTTTGTCTAAAGCTACGTACACACGTCAGATTTTTATCGCCCGATAATCGGCATCGGCCAATTATCGGGCGAAAATCTGGCGTGTGTACAGTCGGTGTCGTCCATCGTCCGGACGACCGACCTGCCGCATCCACGGACGATGGACGACAGCCGATCGTAATGAAAGTGAAGGGGAGAGCGCGCAGCAGGGTGCCGCTCCTTCGCTCTCCCCCTCCCCTCTCCATAGAGCATGAACGGTGCTGTATGTACAGCACCGTTCATGCATCGTGCACTCCCTTGTCGTTGGAAAGGATCGTGAAAGATCCTTTCCAACGACAAAAATTGGAAGTGTGTACGCAGCTTAAGTCTCCCTCACAGGAAGAGATAACTTTTTACCATGTTTTGTTTAGATACTTACCTTACGTACTTTAGAGTACTTACCTTGTATACCTTTAATTGCTGTATGTAAATTATGTATTACAATTGAAGACTAAACACTCACTTTGGCCACCTAAAAACTCTGCTTTTTTGTCTTTTTTTTCCCATACTTTGTTGATTTGATTATCTAGGGACGGGCCACATACTACTCAATTTTGCTATTTTAATGTATACTTTTCCCCTTCTTTGTTATCAACCTAGACTAAAAGGGGGTGGGACAGTTAAATAAGGTAGCGGAAAAGTCAGACAGAGGTTAGTCACTAGTGGAGGGTGGATTAGGGATAGCTGGGGGGATATATATGAATATATATAAGGAGTTTCCTATGTTACACACAAACATTGGATTGCACAGTACTAATTGTACTGATAAAAAGGATTTAACAAATAGTGCTTGTAAATGCAGCAATGGTTTAAAGAGCCTGTTCACCAATGCTAGAAGTCTAGCAAACAAAATAGGGGGAGTTGGAAGCTTTAATGATTGAAGAATTGATTATGACTTAGTTGGCATTGCTGAATCCTGGCTCTATTCTTCACATGACTTGGCTGTGAATATTCCTGGTTATACCCTCTTTTGTAAAGACAGCTTAAAACAAAAAGGTGGTGTCTGTATGTGAGAAATTTTTCATGGAGCATGTGATGAGGTTGAGACATTATAGGTGGAGTTGAACATGGGGATCCATAATACACTGTTAATTATTGGAGTTTGCACAGATAGAAAAGGCTGCAAAAGTTGGCAATGTTTTAATAATGGGGGATTTTAACTACCCTGACATTGACTGGAGTAATGGCACTACAGGTACAGCGAAAGCGCAAAGGAATTTTATACAAGATCATTTTATGGTACAGTTTATAGAAGCCCCAACTAGAAATTATATTCTGCTGGATCTAGTTTTTTCTAACAATGCAGAGTTTATAACCAATGTGCATATAAAAGAGAATCTAGGTAGCAGTGACCATACTATGATTTCATTTAATTTAGGCTGTAAACAGGAAGCAAAAGCAGGAAAGATAAACATTTAATTTTAAGAGAGCAAATTTTATATTATAAGGGCGGCTCTCTGTGACTTGGACTGGGTAGAATATTGTCCTCAAAGAACACAGAACAGAAATGGGAATGTTTCAAGTCTGTCCTACACAAACACACTGTAAAATATAATCCAATGGGTAATAGGGTTTAATTTTAACCTCTTAGGCTCCCTGGCGGTATTCCTGAGTGTGGCTTGGGGTTAATTTTCAGTGCCAAATGCGGACAAGCTGGAATTGCCAGAGAGTTTTAAAGTCCGGCTGGGCATCTGCTTGCGAGCCTTAGACTATAATATATGATTTATTTGTATTGGACTCAATACAGTTATTTTGTATTAAATCCAATACAAAATTATTTAAATTTCCTGTCGCTCCTCCCGCCCGCACCAACGTCAGTGGGAAACCCTGGAGATCGTCTCTGCATTCGCCCGCTGAAGATCGAAGAGAAAGGACATGTTGTCACAAACTTTTAAAGAATCTCTAAATGAACCTTATTGCACATGCTCAGTTTGCACCACAATTTGCACATGCTCACTGTGCATCCTTACTCTGCACATGCCCAGTGTGAGCTCAAATCAGAGACTAGGGTGGCACTATATGAAGGCTCCCTGATTTACTTCCAGTGCGGATTGATTGTGACAACTTCCTGGTTCCTGCTCCTGTTTCCTGGTTCCTGCTTCTCGCTACTCATGCAACCTCCACTCTTCATCTGATCAACTGTGTATGACCGCCGAGGTTTGTCTGCAAGCTATTATCCCCACTGTTTATCTGCAAAGTCATTGGACATTTATCACTACTGTTTGTCTGCAAAGTCATTGGACATTTATCACTACTGTTTTCTGCAAAGTCATTGGACATTTATCACTACTGTTTGTCTGCAAAGTCATTGGACATTTATCACTACTGTTTATTTGCAAAGTCATTGGACATTTATCACTGTCTGTTTGCAAATAAAAGCAAAAGGAACCTTTAACCCTGCTAAACCAATACATGTGTGTGTGATCTCCCGGTCAATCACCATCAAGGTTCCCCTAAAACAGAGCTCTCCCTTCTGAAGGCTGACAATATCAATCCGCATACTATGAGCTCAGGAGGGAATCCCTCACCCCTTGAAGTAATGGCTCAGCAACTTTCCAGCCTTACTCAAGCAGTACAGAATCTGCATGGGGGTTACTCACAATTCGAGAACTGCCTGGATACCCTCCAGAATTTTCTGACAGCAAGCAAAGGCTCTGAAGTAGCCTCTGCTGCAAAGTCCTCTTACCCAGGGTCTGTGGCCCCTGCATCCCCGGTCTGGGAACCCAAGGTACCTTTACCAGAATACTTTAATGGAGAACGAAAGAACTTCTGATCTTTCAAGAATTGTTGCTTTTTGACTTACAATCATGATCATACGGTATGGATATTATACAGGTCAAAGTGGTGATCCCACTACTGTGGGGGGAGCTGCAGGCATGGGCTTTCAGCCTGATGGAGAAAGGTGACCCCCTCTTCCATTCCTTGTATGGTTTTCTCAATGCTATGGGGGGCCCTGTATCATGACCTTAGTCATGTAGCCTCAGCAGAATTAACGCTGTGCAGATTACGTCAAGGCCCTCATCCTGTTGAAGACTACATTGCAGAGTTTAGGGTGGCCTCTGCAGACACATCTTGGAATAAAGCAGCACTCTGCTTCCAATTTTGCCAAGGCCTTTCTGAACGAATCAAGGTTGATCAAGCCCATGTCCCTATTTTTAAATCTTAAATGACCTTTAAATGAGTCTTTAAATGACCTTGTCATGTTGGTGACCCAGATCGATCGTCGTCTGAGAGAGAGAGAGAGACTGTGAGAAAAGAGACGTGGTCAAAGCCTTCAGTCGAGTACAGCTGCCAGTCGTTCCTTCGATCTCCACTAATAAACTATCTACAGAGAGAGAGGAACCTATTCATCCACCCCTCTCTGACACAGAAAGACAGCGGCGTGGAGATGAGAAAATTTGTTTATACTGCGGTGCTGCCTACATCGCATAGTGGGTAAGCCTAACTTACAGACCCCTATATGCCACCCGCGCTGAGACCAATGCAATTATTGATTCCGGCGCAACTCACTGTTTCATGGACATACAATTCTCCCACGCTCATGGAATCCCAGTTCAAGAAAGAAGCCTTTCCATTGCTTTTTCATTGGTCCACAGTTCCACTCCCCGTTCCGGGCCAATTACCACTTGTACCATTCGAGGTACATACCCCTTCGGGGCATCATGAGCATTTATCCCTCGATAAGCAGAACTGTTTTTGGGGGACCAAAGAATTCTTAGTTGTGGCCACCTTGTCTTTGGAACAGGAAGCATTACTCCCAGAAGTGTACAGAGAATTCTTGGATGTCTTCAATCCAAAGGGGGCCGATACCTTGCCCCCTCATAGGCCATATGACTGCCCTATCGATTTACTGCCAGGGTCTAATATCCCCTATGGGCCATATTTTACCAGATCCAGAACTCCTTGCACTGATAACCTACATTGAAGAAAACCTCGCCAAGGGTTTCATCTGACCTTCATGCTCACCAGCCATAATGGGTATTTTCCTTGTCAAAAAAAGGAGGGTTCCCTGCGACCATGTGTAGATTATCGTGCTCTGAACCAGATAACCATCAAGAACTGATACCCACTTCCCCTGATATCTGAACTCTTCCAACGGCTCTGTAGAGTAAAGAAAATTTACCAAGTTGGCATACAATTTAATCTGCATCATACTGCTTTCCACTCCCGGTACCGGCATTTTGAGTATCTAGTAATGCCCCTTGGGCTGTGTAATGCCCCAGCGCCCTTTCAAAGTTTTTTTAATGACATTTTCAAAGACATACTGGACGCATAGGTCGTGGTCTATCTGGAGGACACTGAAATTTTCAGATTCCCTTGAGGAGCATCCTGAACAAGTAAAAGAGGCCCTTGCTCGACTCCGGCAGAATCATCTTTTCGCAAGGATTGAAAAATGTGAATTGGAGAAGGATCAAGTACACTTCATAGGCTTGTATATCTCGGATCAAGGCATCGCCATTGACCAAAGTAAGGTTTCGGCTGTCCTCGATTGGCCAAACCCAACATCTGGCAAGGAGGTCAAGAGATTCCTAGGATTCTCAAATTTTTATTGGAAAATCATTTGAGATTTTTCTTGCATCGTCCGACCTTTGACCGATTTAACTCCGAAACAGAAGATCCCCAATGGAACGATAATGCTCAGCAAGTATTCCAGCATCTGAAAAGACAACTTACCCCTGCTCCTGTGTTGGCACATCCAGAGCCTAACTTGCCTTAGGTATTGGAAGTGGATGCGTCCCAGCAAGCTATTGGTGCCGTTTTGTTTCGGAGACAAGGTGAGAAGCAAATACTGCGTCCTTTAGCCTTTTTCTCCAGGAAATTATCGTCGTCCGAGTGCAATTATGATGTGGGGGACAGAGAGTTACTTGCAATTAAGTTAGCCCTTGAGCAGTGGAGATATCTCCTCGAGGGGGCTCTTTACCCAATTGTAATATAGACTGATCATAAGAATCTGGAGTACTTACGGGCTGACAAGCGTCTACGGCCTCGTCAGGCCGGTTGGTCCCTCTTCTTTTCACGGTTCATTTTTCACATATCATACCGACCAGGCTCAAAGAATGGGGAACCAGATGCCCTGTTTGGGATTCATTCCAGGGCTAAGTCGCCTGAACATGGAAAACCGATCCTTCTAGATAGCCACTTTCTCCTGTTAGAGATACAATTACTGAACCAAATTAAGGAAACTTCCAAGACACATTCGCCTGATACAGAGAAACTCTTGACTCAAGAAGCAGGTTTTCTGTTGCATCAAAGAAACAATTTTGTCCCAGATTCCTTATCCCATGTCTGCACAATTTAGTTCCCCCAAGACTATTGAACTAACATGCTGCAAGTTCTGGTGGTCTGCTTTAAACAAGGATTGTACCAAGTTTGTCCAAAGATGTGACATTTGTACTAGAAGCAAAGGTCAAATGACGCTACAGAAGGATGCAGACAGACATCGGCGACCTGACCCCAGCTTCAAGATTGGGGATAAAGTCCGGCTCTCTAGTGCCCACCTTCATGCCCACCTTATTGTAAATGCTCGGTGCGTATCCTTACTCTGCAAATGCCCAGTGCGAGCTCCAATCAGAGACAAGGGCGGTACTGTATGAAGGCTCCCTGATTTCCTTCCAGGTGCGGATTGATCGTGACAACTTCCTGGTTCCTGTTTTCTGATTCCTGGTTCCTGCTCCTCGCTACTCATGCAACCTCCGCTCTCCATCTGATCATCTGTGTGTGACCTCTGAAGTTTGTCTGCAAGCTATGATCACCACTGTTTATCTTAAAGTCATAGGACTTTCATCACTACTGTTTGTCTGCAAAGTCATTGGACATTTGCTACCACTGTTTACCTGCAAAGTCTCTGGACATGTATAACTGTCTCTTTGCAAATAAAACCAAAAGGGACATTTACCCCTGTTAACCAAAACATGTTTGTGTAATCTCCCGGTCAATCGCTATCAAGGTTCCCTCAAACAGAGCTCTCACTTCTGAAGGCTGACACATGTCCCCAGAAACTGCAGGGACCAGCAGGACGACGGGGGATGCCAACAGAGCAAGGTAAGTGGGTTTTGTTTTAAGTTTAAAGTGACCCAGAGTGTGACTCGGGATTACTGCTTTTTGCATGGTAAATCCTCTCGGGAATACCGTTAGGGGGTTAAAGATCGTTACAAAGAACAAGGGGGCACTCTTGGCGTCTGGAGGAAAAGAAGTTTAACCTGCAAATAAGGAAGGTCTGTGAAAATGTGGTATAGGCTCCCTCAGGAAGTAGTTTAACCAACTACTACAGTTTATTTTAGGAAAAAGCTGGATGCATTTCTAGAAGAAAAGAATGTAACTGGGTATTAAAATTTTAGAGTAAATATAACCAACTGTTGATTCAGGGAACATTTGATTGCCTCATGGAATCGGTAAGGAATTTTTTTCCCCTGTTAGAGAAAATTGTAGCAGGGTTTTTTGCCTTCCTCTGGATCAAGGGTTTTAAATCTGGGATATGTTTATTTCCCTGGGTATTAAACTTGGATGGATTTATGTCTTTTTCAACCTGACTTACTATATAAGTATGTAATGCTAGAGGAAGCTTTGGATGCCCAGGATACCCATGTATTTTCATGTCTTTTCTAACACTTTTTGGGACAACCAAAGAAAAATCTATGTTCCTGGTGTATTTAGTAACCAGGATATCCTTTAGATATACTTCCTGTCCCTCAAACTTTATAGGCCCTCCCACACACATTTTCTTGATCTGATTCAATTCCTCATCCTCATCTTGATCCTGGAGTTTGCCTAATTCAGTTGATTTCTCTGGCTCTCGAGTTGTTGAATACACTGGAAATGACACAAAATTTGATAATAAGGGCCATTCTGGTGCTGTTGTAGCTGCTTCCTTTGCTAACTTATCAACAGTATTATTATTGCAGTGATGTTATACCTAGGCTTTTTGATGAAACTATACATTTCTGACATTAATTTTAGAGAACTGAGCTTTCTCCTGTACCATATTCCATAGGAATGAATAATTAATCTCACTACCATCAGTACCTCTGAATCCTATCATATTCCACCAAGGCAGGTAAACTACTGTTCCTTTGCACACCACATCAGAGTCTGAAACCAAATTAACCATCCATTCATCTTTCACTTCTACAAGAACCTCTAAAAAGGCAGCAATTTCAACAAATTGAGCAGAATATTCTTTACATGATTAGGACAGACTCCTTTTCACTTCACCACCTTTAAAGTGGAACTAAATTGGGGGGAAAAATAGCACACTGGCGCTCCAAGATGGCTGCCATCTGTTCGAGTTTCGCAACTCTTGGGTGTGTAGTTGAATTGGCAATCCATCTCAGCGGGTCTACCATGTTCTTTAACTCTCGGTGCCTTCAGGTACGCAGCTCCAAATGAGAAGAATCTGCAAAGGCAGATATATGTTTACTTATGGTACAACTGTTTTTACGGATTGTTTTATCCCGCTTGTAATAAACCCCTGATATTATACCCATTGTTTATCTTGGATGAATTTCTTAGTGGACAGAATACTGAGGGTGCTGGGAGCAACTAAAAAAGGCATAAATAACATGACACGTCATAGTATGAAACACTGAAGTATGGCATTAGATAAATTAGTAATTCTATCCCAGAATGTCCAGGGATTGCTCCCCAAGCAAAAGAAGGAAAGCTAACTACTATTTTACACTCCCTGCAAACATCCTGGGCCTTCATGAGACAAGATTCTCTATTTCATCATGCCCGAAATACTTCCACAAAAATTATCCTCAAGTGTTTTAATCAGTTTCCCATTAAAAAAGAAAGGGGTACTAATTGCATTCCATAAAGCAGTACCTTTTAGCTGTGAGATGGAGATAGCAGGCCCTACTGGCCGCTATCTGCTTCTCCAAGAGAAGATTTATGATTTAGACATTACTCTGGTAAACTATTACACACCTAATACTCATTTAATACATTTTTTTAAACATCTTTTTCCCATAATTGAGAAAACCACGAAGGGCATCTTGCTGGTAATGGGAGACTCCAATATGATTTTCGATCCAAAACTACATCATTCCTCGTTGGTTGACCCTAAAACCACCAAACTAACTTCCCCTTATTTGTCTGCTTTTTCGGAGTTGGTATCCCACTACCATTTGTTTGATGTGTGGATAGAACTCAATCCCACATCAAAGGATTACACCTACTATTCATCTTCGGTTGGCAGTCTCACACATATAGATCACATCTATTCCCATCTATTCTCCCCTGGTGTTCAAATTTGTCTACCCCTTGGTCTGATCATTCAACCTTGATGTTACAGTGTAACTCCCTGACCCCTGGCTCCACAGAATTTCACTGGCGCCTTAATGACACAATGCTATTGTCCCAAATATTGGCGAAGAAGATCAAACTTGGCAACAGTACTTTGACATTTATAATCCTTCAGTGTCTTAGTCCATCACTCTATAGGATGCTCATAAGGCGACCACAAGAGGATATCTAATTCAAATAGTCATACCAGAAAAAAGCTGGAAACCAAAAAGTAACAGAACTCATCGATTGGAATAATTGGAGACCAGATTGAAGCAGAGCTCATCTAACAATTATACAAAGAAACGCAACAGACCAAGGTGGAGCAGAATGCTTTGTTGGATTACCCCGTGAAAAAACAAATCCAGTGGTCCAAGAGGAATAATTATGCGAGAGCAAATAAATCTGGACCCATGTTAGCTAAAGTACTCAACCCCAAATACTCCTACATAACAACGATAATGCTAAGCTTTCCAACGGTTCTACCACAGCTAATCCGGTGGCTATGAATAAGCAATTTCGGAAAATACTTTCCAAACTATATGGCACTCACATGACCTTCATTTCTGAACAGGCTGACAATTGTTTTTCAAACCCCTCCCTCCCAACCTTTAATCCACATGTGGCTGAGATGATGGAGGCTAGGATTTCCACAGGAGACCGGATGAATTTTCTGCCCTGTACTACAAACATTTTTTGGAACTTCTGGCCCCCCGACTGGCAGACATGTTTAATAGTATGAGAGATCACCCTCAACACCCTATGCCTACTCTTCTAGCCCGCATAGTGATGATTCCGAAACAAGGCAAACTAACCACTAGACCAGAGGCCAGCAAACTTTTTTTACCGCTACGCCGTTTCACGGGTAGGCAGGAGCACACTAGGCTGGACTTTCTCGAGTCCTGCCCTAATGGCTCCGCCCCCACCAGGAACACCCCCTGAAGGGAAATCACTCTCCTCTGCAATGCATACAGAGGAGGGGGAATGTTCCCTATTTATCCTGGCGGCGAAAGTGTTAACGCCGGTCGATGCCACATGCGGCTTCAGAGCTTCGGCGGCTCCAGTAGTTTGTCTTGGCTCTGCCGCAGGTTGCCAGCCAGCATTAGGCTGGATCAGCCAGGGGGGCATTAGGCCGGAATAAACTACTGGCTAGGCCGTATCTGGCTGACCCCTGCACTAGACCCACATAACTATAAGCCCATATCCCTGTTAAATATAGATATAAAATTACTACTACTTTTTTACTATAAAATTACTAAGCAAAATGTTAGCTAACAGATTAAGCAAATTTTACCATTATATCTAAGGATCAGGTCGGGTTCACTCCAAGCAGGCAAGCTCCAGACAGTACCAGGAAGATCGTCAGTCTAATACACCTAACACAACAAAAGTGAGTCCCTAGTGTGCTTTTGGCACTTGATATTCAAAAAGATTTTGACTCAATATCTTGGGAGTACCTGTTCTATATCCTTCCTAAGTGGGGCAAATGATTAGAAAGAACCCTAATGCTCATGGTATAGTGGTGGACCAACACATGTATAATCTCAACCTATTCGCAGAGGAAATAGTTTTAATGTCTCAGCCGACGATCTCCCTTCCAAATCTGTTTACAATACTCAAGGAATTTGCCCACATTTCAGGCCTGATAGTTAATGAATGGAAATCCACAGCTTTTGATCTGAACCTTTCAAAACAATTATGTTCTCTTCAGGAAGCATTCCATTTTACAAGAAGCCCCTTTCTCTTCCAATTACCCTCCTCTTTTTACCCATCTAAAACTGCAACTAACTGGGTGGAGCTCCCATCCCATCTAATGGCTGGGCTGAATAAATTTTGTAGAAATGACAATACTTCCGCAACTACTATACTACTTTCGAACACTACCAGTTTATGTACCAACCCGAACGGTATGAGCATTCCTAAAAACTGTGATAAGTACACAAAAAAACATGTATGCTCACCAACGCTATGGGGGATTAAGCTTACCAAATTTTTAAAAACATTACCAAAAAACCCAAATAGCCTTTCTAACTTCACTTTATGCAGGCGCTATGGGTCCAGTTAGAATCACACCTGTCTCACCCAGTGGACATTAGATCCCTTCCCGGGCTCCCTCCCAATTTGTGTCCCAACAGTATAAGTGTCCATCTTTGACAGGTATTAAAAGTATGGGATGGGATTAGTTTTTCCAGTGTAGTTTTTTTTCTAGTTTTCACCACACCTTCCTCTGTTTGCTATCCAACACAACCCCTTGTTCCCAACCAGGATGGAATCGTCAGCAACCTTTAACTGGTGGTCGGCACACAACTACACTATGGTCTGTTCCCTACTGGGTAAGACAGGCATCATGCCAAGAGTTCTTTAAATACCTACAAATCAGACATTGGATCAACTCCTTAACTCATAAGATAGACCTCACTGTTAAACTGACAATTTTTGAACACATATGCCTTTGCCCCACTCTCCTACCCTAATACCCAAAACTTGTCACTAATATATATTTTAAATTAATTGAAGGGACTAAGGCATTAGCACATTACCATACGTCCCAATAGAGAAGAGATCTGAGAAGCACGAAATCAGATGAGGAATGGTTTAATAACTAGGCTAGACTGTCCAAGTGCTCTACAAATGTAATCACTATGGAATCGGCTTTCTAGGTTATGATAAGATGGTATATGGTACCAGCCTGACTGAGGCATGTGTCTCAGAAGTTGTCTGGCTTTTGTTTCAGGGGCTGTCAGGAGATGGGCACTAATCTACTTGTTTGGTGAACTCCATCTGTCTTAGGATTTTGGGGATAGGGTGTTAAGACTACTGGGGACCTTATTCCAAAAACATGTGCCCAGAGATCCTTGAGTAGCTCTACTCAGTTCAAACCCTCTAATCTTACTAAAACCCAATTCACATTGTGTACAATCACCTAGCGGCTAAACAAACAATAGCTAGGAAGAAAAAGGCCTGGCCATATCATGCCAAAAAGGCCTCTTGTGCGCATGGCTGAGATTCGGGCATGCACAGATGGAGCAGCCAAGTGCCTCCCAGGATGCCCAATGTAAGTATCCTGGGAGGCTCTGCACTCCCATTCAGTCTTGATTGCTGCAGTGATCAAGACTGAAAGGGATGGCTTTGCATCCTCTTTTTTTTTCAGTAAATACCATTTTTAATTTATATATAAGGCTTGTCTACCCTTTTATGTAAAATAAAAGTGTTGAGTTTAGGTCCGCTTTAACACAAATGTCTGCAAATCTTGCCATTCGACAACCATCTTTTACCTTGTACTTGGGGTTCACCTTCAATTGTCTGTCCCCAAGAGTCTAAAAACATTTAGGTAATGGTAAAATGGAGAGGGGGGTGGCTAAAGTCCGATAACAATCATTCCTTTCAACCACAGAAACAACTTTTTCACTTCCAGTATTATGTTTTTAAGTCCATCTGTCACTTTAGCAAGTTCATCTTTCAAAAAATCTCTCTCATTTTTAATCTCATGACATCCAAGATTGTTTGTTTGTCAAGCCTTTCCTTTCTACTCTGTTCATATCTTCCTCTCCTCTTTAGACACCCTGAGTTCTAGTTTGTTTTATTCCTCTGAGGCTTTGTACTCTCATATTCTCTTCTCTGCTGTCCTACTCTAGATGCATCCACAGCAAAGCTATCTTCTCTGTTTTTTTTCTCCTCTGCAAGTTGTCTGCCCTCAATAGAATGTCATTTAAGTGAGAAGGGTTAGGTGTTACCACTAATATTCCATATTTGACATGGCTATCTACAGCTTCTAACAACATACCTCCAAAAAAACTCATATGGGCATTCCTGTTTCATTTGTGTGACCTTTCCTGCCAAAGAGTCATTTGATCCAGTTCCAAAAAAACCCTTCAATATTTCTCTCACCACATCGCTAGTTCTACGCTGCTGTCCACAGTTTTGAAGAATCCTTATCCACAATCCACTTCTAATCACAAGCACCATTTCATGCATCTGTTAATTTAATAATGTGAAACCTATCCAATTTTTCTCACAATTGCCTTCAAAATCCTGTGGCCTCAACTGTTTAGAAATTACCCGAACTTCACCTGTATTGTCAGTGTTTATTACAATGGTGGTTATGGTGAGGGCTGCTGGTAGGGTGGCTGCTTTATCTTTATTTTTAAGGCATTCCAGCTGTATATTTATTTGTACTGATTTTCAGGTTAAATACTGAATGATTATCTTGCTATTGATTGGGAATGACCACAGGTGTATCCTTATGGACTGTATCAGGGAATGTTATGGGAGTATCACTTTGAAATGTATTCAAACAAGTTAAGGGATTTATCATTTTTACATTTTAAAGCTAATGTGCTATTGTTGACATTATTATATGCAACAAATGTACTGGACTTTTCTATCAATTTGTCAAGTACAATATCGGTAGCGTGTTTATATTCCTCCAACTCTTTCTCCATATCATGTATTTTCACTGGCAATACTTCATTTAATTCTATTGAATTTTCACTTTTCCAAAAATGCTTCCCCAGTTGTGATAGCATGCATCCTGAGATCTGAAATAAAAATTAATTCAACTCCCTTACAGTATTCTCATATTTATTATCTTGTGTCCTAATTTCATTATCTTTCTCTTTAACAATTTCCATCAAATTTAAGCAGCAAGATAATAATCCCTGAACTGACAATTCTTTATGATTTCTATTATTTGATTTTACCAGAAAAAACACTATCTGCAAGAAAACATTTCTTTATATCCCATAAGTTTTTAGAATCCTGTGGGATTTCATATGAACTTTCATTTTTTTTAATAAAGTTTATTAACCACTCACTAACTAACTAAATAACTAATTTCCTACTTTAGGGATATCAATACCTTACACACTCAAAGCCCCGTTAAAAAAATAAAAATAAAAAAAAGAACTAAATATTTAAATAGGTTTTGTCCACCAAATGTTTAGATGTAAGTATAAGGCCCAGGTCAGCACTAGACCTCACCAGACACCAGTCCCCACCTTTAGCAAGCCCCCGCTCAGCCTCGGAAAACTGGTTGCGTCTCCCAGGATTTAGTGCGCACGGGATGGTGTCTGGGGATAGGCTGGCAGCAAGCCAGGAGCCCACAGATAAAGCAGTACCAAGATTCCAACAGCGACAAGTCCTCAAAACAGAGCAAAGGTCATACACAGAATATCCCTCCACCAAAAGAAGTACACAAGGCCAAGACACAAGCAGAGTGCAGGTCACAGGCAAAGGTCGGTCCAGGCAGCAAAAACTCACAAGATCAGAAACAAGCAGGGTCAGCAACAGTAAATCAGATGAAAACACACTCCAGCACAGATTAGCCCAGCTATATGCTACAACAGGCACTGGTGACTGGGAGCAGAGAGGCTATAAAGTCCCAACAACCAATACCAGTGGAGGACTGAGTCAGTAGCTGATTAGCCTCTAGAATCCCCTTCAGCTGTGCACAGCCTAGCAATGGATGCTGGGGATGCCATAAAATACATCAGGCTGCACGACTAAAAGGAAGCAGAGGTTGCTGATATCGTAGTTATCCTGACTGCTGCAAATCACATCGCTGGACAGAATAAACCGAGTTTTATACTGCGATGGCGCAAAGCACGGAGTTGCCGGACAGATGAGCATCTCCTAACAGTAAGAACTCCCTCCTGGGTCCTTCCGTCTAGGATCTTGTCACTGCCACTGAATCAACACACACTTGGAATTCAGGCTCCAGAGGAATAAACCGACTCACTACAGATCCATGGTGTGATGGTTTTCTCTTTCATGTCTTTAAAAAACACGCTTTGTTCTGTCAAGGGGTCACAGCACCATAATGTTGTGTATAAAATCGATCATATAAAATATGCAGCAACTTCAATCGTCCACAGAGACAAGTCGTCAGGTTTATTGTCAGACCAATCACACAGCAATGACTAGTCAGGTTCACTTATCACATCCTATGAATATGCTCACTATAAGAATTCAAAAAATCTATTCCATATATACAAGTTTAAGACGGTATATACAACATTGAGTGTGATTCCTATTTGTCAGTTGACCTGATCTAAAGGATTATTAAAAGGTTTTGGGGGTCATTATTAGATAGACGATTATTAGGGTTAAAAGATTTTAAAAGAGCATTGACATGTCCTAATGATCAAGTAAACAATGCCTCATGAATTTATTAAAATTTAAACAAAAAAAATGTTATTTTCTTACTTCAAAAGACTTATCTCAGCCCTGTAAGTTGTAATCAAAGGTACACATACATATACTCCCGATAATTAGTCATATGCTCAACATACAGGACTACATCTAGGTCAAAGAACAGAATACCCATTCTTTTCACCCATTGTATATTGCAGCTTAGCAGTTTTTATGTGTGGAGGCTACACTTTTTTTTTGGCTTTTCTTTTCTTTATTGTTGTTTAATTGACCATGACCTGTCATTAAAAAAAGAAAAGCCACATAGAGCTTGGCATATGACAATGGACTTTGTAAAGTGCTGCAAAATATGTCAATGCTATATAAACACAAGTAAATAGTTATAACAATAAATATAAACATTTTAGTAAAACCTTACAAATCATACGTAATAAAATAGTGATGTGGGTTCCTCAAATATAATGATAACCATTAATCATGCTCACAATATTTGATTCTTATAGTGGGATTTTTTTGGGTATGTTTCCAATGCATTTCACAGATAATATTTCTGCTTCTTCAAAGGGTAAACAAAAGTGATCTGTTTAGGGAAATGTGTTCAGATTATCTGCTAAACCAGTACAGCATGATACAATGTCTACAGGAAAAAAAAACAATTGATCACGAATATCAATATCTGGGACAACTAAATTACCTTAAAACCAATGAGAAGACTATTTCTTGCAAGGAACCACATGTTCCTATTATGAACCACAGTCTGAGCTATGCAGCATGATTCAGTGGGGACTGAGGCCACGGCTTATACACCTCTGCAACAAAAGTAAGCTAACCAGCAATTGTGAATTTCTAATCGAACAGATGAATATAAAACCTTAGGAAATGAATGTATTGCTTTTAATGAAGACATTTTTACTGCTGTGATATTGCATAAAAATAGATACTCCTTATATCATTCTAGATTACTATTAACCACTCTTATCATAAGTCATAAATACTTCTATAAATAGCTTTAAAGGAAGCAATACAACTCTTATACATGATATTTGAACTTTAACAATGCTCATAATTTTATGGTACAGTATATTCTATCTGAAGATCAGAAGCATCAATAAATCCTTTTATTTTCCATGAAACAATAAAGTTCTGATTCAAATACCAAAGGCAGATTTTATTTTAAAGGAAGCAATACAACTCTTATACATGATACTTAAACTTTAATAATGCTCATATTTTTATGGTACAGTATATTCTATCCAAGGATCAGAAGCATCAATAAATCTTTTCATTTTCCATGGAACAATAAAGCTCTGATTCAAATACCAAAGGCAGATATTATTTTAACAATATGAAAAGCAACAATCTCACTGCCCAATGCTGCTCCAGAGAGCACAGTGGGGGTATAATATTCAAACAACAATGAGCTCTTACTATAAGCGCTACAATACTTTGAAGCAAAAACAAAAAGGTCATCAATTAAAAAATGGCATATTTCAGAGGATTAAAGATGCAACTTTGAAGCAGGTATTTGAAGCTAGTGAAGACTATGCATGCCTCACTGTGTTGCCACCTCAACCCACTGCCTTAGCAGTAATGGCACAACCAGGAGCACAGTCTAAAAGCAGTCACTTTTATTTGTGAAGAAATTCACCTGCCTCTGTGGCCCTCTCCAGTAACCTTTCCTTGTCAACAGCTGTCCTATTTTATTGTATTGTATACCCTTTACTGTAGACTAGATTCAAACTTTCATTGCAGTAATGTCCACAGCATACCAACAAACATTACACATCTTGGTTTGCAGACAATATGTGAGGCTTTCCAGAACACTTACAGTAGTGTTGAATATTCTGTTGATTTTTTTGGTTTTTGTTTCTTTTTTTTTTTTGGTGTGTGGGGCTTATTAGCATGATACAACATTGTTACTGGAGGAATGGATTTGCATAAATAACGGATATGGCAACAATGTAAGACCAGAACCTTGACAGGGTAATAGATTATTGCAATTTGTATGTAATGCCACCCATCACTAGAAGATTTACAGTAAATGGTTACTCTTCGACCTGTAATACTGCTATTTACCAGCAGAGAGATATTTTCCCAGAGCCTGGCTCTCTGGATTTACAGAGATGCCATGTGTGTATTAAAAACAGAGCTTTCATCAAAATAGAAAAAAACATTTACCTTTATCTCTGTAGATCCCTCAATCCCGCCACAATCTTCTTCTGTCTTCTTCTGCCTGTGTCACCCGATCTTGCACTTGGCAGGCTCAACGTGCACATCCTCCTGTAAATGAAAAGCTTCTTCTGCCTGATCTTGGGCATGTGCAAAAGGATCAATGTCTCCTGGGATATGGGACGTAGGTATCCCAGGAAGCCCAGTGCTTCTATTCAGTCCTTACTGCCACTTTTAGAACAAAACAAAAAAAAAAGCAATTTTCACTAAAGGTTTATCTACCGTTTTATTTGAAGTAAAAATGTTGGTGAGAGGTCTGCTTTAAGGCTGCAGTAACTCTACCCTTATTGTTGGATGATCTTTGTCTGCTAGCCATTTCTTCTGTAACATGTTGACTGTTCCTGATCTGACCTGTGCCTGCTTGCTACCTCACTAGATCTGCCTGAAATACTGTTACTTGACCTCCATTTGCCTTCCTGACTTTGCCACCTGTCTAATCCTTTGGTACTGCCCAGATCTGCCTGACCCACTGTGGTCAACTTGGTCTGTCCACTATCCACCATTGATGTATCTGCCTGGCATCAGCCTGGAGCGCAACATCCTAACCACCAAAGGCTATGAAGAAAAGCAGACTGATACTTGATGTAGAACTTTTTTAGTGAGGCAGGGTCACTTGAGGTGTTAAGGGGTTCATTTTAGGATTTTAGTTTATTCTAGAACTTGGTTCTCCAGAGGGAAGTGATAGTTGTATGATTGTTGCTGAGTAGGTTGTACTTGTGTAGCCATAGTATTGCTGCCATAGTATTTTGAGGCCTATGGGCTTTTGGATGAGTAGTTTTAAGTGTTATTGGTCAACTAAGTGCTAGGGTCACCCTCCTGGATCCATGGCATGGTGATAGGGTGAGAGATCAAGGCACTCAGAAACCTAGCTAGGCTGAGGCTTGAACCTACAGACCTTGGGTACCTGGTAGAATAACCTGGGTACAAATGGCTGCTCCCATGGGCTGAGCGCTAAATTAGACTCTCTTCCTCTTTTACAAATGGCGCTAATTTAAACAGGTTAGCTCCTCTAGAAAATTTCCCATTTTTGAGGCTAACTACCCCTGACAGATGCATGTTGACTACCATTTTCTTCTTTTTGAGTAAGTCCTGACATTCAGGCCCTGTACTGTAGATCCAAGAATGTGGGTACCAAGTAATGATCAGTGTTTTGAACCCATACCCATATGAATGTCGTTTCGAAAGCAACAATTCCTGTTGACCCGTGTTCATGTAGGTTAGGTAGCATAAATGTCTCCTGGTATTTGCAAGGGATAAACTCTTCTCTCTGTATTATCCCCAATAGCATCAACAGCACTGGCAGGTAAACAAACTCCTAGCCAAACTCCTAGCCACTCTGGGGATTCTGAAACCACAAAAATCTTGCTCAGGATGGGCAGTAAGCACAGAAATATAGCATACCCAATTTCTCCTCCTTGAAATGCTCTTAACAGTTCACACTGACACACGATAGCAACAAATTATAACCAGTTAAGTATAGTCCAACAGACCCCTAATCTCTACATAGAGTTAATCAGCAACTTCTCAGTACTATCACATTTAGCTTACCAACCCTGCTTTTAAAAAATGAGGTTAAAAAACAAACAAAAAAGTTTTGAAGACCCCCTACCTCTATGCAATATAGATTTTAGAGCTGTAAATTTAGCATTTTTTCAAATGCTCACTTAGACTTGACATCTGTCATAAAAACATCAATATTCTATTGTTTTTTTTTTTTTTTTATATATATAAAAATTGTTTTAGGGCTTTTAAGTAATATTCAGGCCTAAAATGTAACATTTAAAATTTTGTGGGTGTGAAAAATAAATTATCAGGCAATGAACACAAAAAGCAACTGAATGAGACAAAAAGGACAATA
>NC_092858.1:116748967-116971974 GCF_032062135.1 Pyxicephalus adspersus
CCTAGGAGGAAACTATAAGACTGGAGGAGTTCCCTCTAACATTTTTTATCATGTGCCAGGTGGTAAATGAAGTTGCTGTTTGGTGGGAAGGTTTAATGGGAAGTTGCAATAAAACTTTCCTTCATGCTAAATAAAATGTGTGTTTGTGTGTAAATTTGTAGGGAAGCCCTAATCCAAACTATCCTAAACAAATATTGCAATTTTGCTAGGGAAAAAAAACATGATTTGGCTGCAAGGGGGTAGTCTAACAGTGGAAAACTATTCTCTACTTGAAGGAAGAAAAAGAAAAACTGACGCTATCCCAATCAGTCATCCCCAACATAACACATTCTGGAATTTATGAAAGAAAGGTAATAGATATGTGTGGGTATATTGAATGGCCTTGACGTTTTAAACATACTCTCCTACATCCATTTTCCTACAGGGACATGTCTATATATAAAACACATAAGATGAATGACATTAATATTGTTGTTTGACAAATAAGTTCTGCTACAGTATGAATGAATCAATTTTTGTGCATTTAACATTTAAAATTTAGTTGTCACATCCATTTATGTATGTATTTCTCCATAACTCCAAAACACAAAAAATGCTGACTCTTGAGAAATTCTGACTCACCCTTGAGGATAAGTTAGGAATCCATGAGTGCTCTTTGTAGTGTATAAAAATTACACTTGTGACTAACGTCTTATAGTCTGGTTTAGATAGATATGCACAATATTGGACAACCATTTAGTATTTAGTTCTTTCTCCCAAGCTATAGTAAACTTTGGAAGCTCCACTGAGGCAATTTTAACCAGTACTATATTTTGGACAATCACCACCTGGTTGTATTACATCTTATGCAAAGTTCCTTAGAAGCGGTAAGGAGGCAATGTATCTTTCATCTATAAGTGTATATAGTGCATTTTTCAGAGTCTACAAGCCTGATTTATTAAAGCTCTTCAAGACTCGAGAAGATACACTTTCATCAGTGAACATAGTTGATCCAGCAAACCTGGAACGGATCTGGTTCAGGACTGAAAACATTTGCTAACATCAAATGACTTTTTAGAATCCAGTTCCAGGTTTGCTTGATCACCACTGATGAAAGTATATGGTCTCCAGCCTTGGAGAGCTTGGAGAGCTTTAATAAATTAGGCCCTATGTATCTAACTTTAAATACAGATGGTTTTTCCTGAACTCTGACAATGTAATCCACCTATAGTGATGCTGATCCAGTTTTTATTACTGTTTGTTTTTGAAAGTTTTTGAATATTGGTAAATATTTGTTTTAAAATGTTGTATATGTTTTATGTTTATTTCTGTTTAACCACCTGAGCGTTACACTGAGGTCTAGATTTCTGTACCAAAAGCGTTACACTGTTTTTCATGCAATTTTTTTTTTAAGTTGTAGACCTGTAACGTACAGAAATATGTCCGAACAGGGTTCTAGTAGATATCATGAATATAAAAAATGTTTGAAACACACAATTATGTAAAAAAAAAAAATTACTTTTAATGTTTTAATACTTTGTATTGGACTGGATACAGAACTTTGTATTCGATCCAATACAAATACAAAATGAGAACAAAATTCAAACTCTCATTATGTATTGGATTGAATACAAACTCCTGTATTCAATCCAATACAAAATGAGAGTTTGAATTTACCAATTACATACTTTGTATTTATTTTTAATTATTTTGTATTGGATTGGATACAGGAGTTTGCATTCAATCCAATACAAAATCTGTTTGAATGAGTTTCAGTTTGAATTTCCCGCACACGTGCCGACGTCATCGCGCACGCACGCAGGGAGACAAGGAGCCTCCCTGCCCCAGAGAGGACACCCGATGTCCTAAACTACTTTCCAAAATCTTGGCTGACAGACTGGCGCGTTACCTACCTAGTATTAATTCACCTATGCAGGTAGGATTTGTCAAAGGGGGATCAGCAGTTACCAACATACGTAGGGTGCTTTCAGTTCTGGAATATGCTAAATGTCACCCACAATTAGACCTGGCTATAATAAGTATTGATGCTGAAAAAGCATTTGATAGCGTGCACATCCCATGGTTGTTCAAAGTGCTTAATAGAATTGGTATAAGAGGACCTTTCTTTGATATATTAGGAGCCATGTATTCTGATCCCCAAGCTCAGATAAATACACCGGGCTTCCTATCCCATACCATACCCTTGGGCCGAGGCACAAGGCAAGGCTGCCTTCTCTCGTCACTATTGTTTAATTTGGCAATCGAACCCCTGTTACGTTATATAGAAAACACAACCTCCCTTCACGGGATAACAATGCATGATACAGAAATAAGGGCTGCATTTTTCGCAGATGATATTTTACTGTTCACTTCCAACCCCACAGCAGACATAAATACTATTCAACATATACTAACCCTCTTTGGAGAAGTAGCAGGCCTGAAAATCAATTTCTCAAACAGTGAGATACTTCCCCTGACTAATATCAGAGACAGGCGGTGGATATCAACTTCACCCTTAACGGTTGTCAAAGACAATTTTAAATATTTGGGGATACATATAGGCAGGTCCCCCACGTCTCTATATAAACTCAACTACCCTCCAATATTTCAAAAAATACAAAACGAACTAATGTGGGAGAAGCTGCCATTGTCATTCATGGGGCGATGCCACCCTGTCAAGATGGTATCATTTCCACGTTTATTGTATCCGCTCCAAACCATACCACTTCTATTGAAGCATGCTGACATAAAAGCTCTAAATTAGTTATTTTCCAGATTTTTATGGCAGGGAAAGAGGCCTCGGATAAAGTTAACTAAATTACAACTCCCAGTGTTGGAAGGGGGCTATAATTTCCCAAACATCAGGCTTTATAATCTAGCCTGCACTAGTCGCCATGTCATGGATTGGATCAAGGATACCTCCTATTACTCCAACACAGAATTGGAAAAAACCATTAGTCCTTCCTTGGCACTTAGTAGCACTTTTACATAATAAAATTTCACAACTTCCACAACACCTTAAATGCAACATACTGGTAAGGGATACGATACTTACTTGGAAAGAATTCAGATGTAAAATGGAGTTACCATGATCTTTGTCTAAATATTTGTGGATTCAAGGCAACCCCCAGTTCCGCCAAGGTTTGGACCATAGTTGTTACCGAGTCTGGGCAGCAAAGGGCCTACGGACCGTGGGTGATTTTTTCTCGCCAGATCTTCCAAGACCGGTAACCTTGAGGGCATTGGTTCGGCAGTATGCCCTACCCCTTCAGGCCGCACACCCACTATATTACCTACAATACAGAGAATTCTGTAAGGCGATACTATTGAATCCGGCTAAGGTGGTGGAAAGGGATAGATTTGATAATCTGCAGTCTGTAACACCTCCTTCCATATCATCTATTTATCCGAGATTACTAATGCTCTACTCTAAATCTCTTTCAGCTGGGTTGTCCCAAGGTTGCCAAAAAGACTTTGATATCCCAGCCCTGTATGATAAAATAGCGCAGGGATATCTTGCAGTAAGACAGACTACTCCAAACGAACTGTGGAGAGAAACACAATTTAAGATTGTCCACAGAGCCTATAAGATATTCCGCCCGCTTACTGAGGAACACCTTAATGCCCTGACCAGTCAAACTATATGTTTGAGATGTGTTTGCGAAAAGGTGACGCTCAAACATAACCTGTGGGAATGTACCACAATCCAACTGTTGTGGACCGAGGTCCTATCCTATATTAAGAAAGTAACGAACCTACAGTTGATAATGGAACCTCTTCTTGTGTTTGGGAACTGGGATGTACAGGTATGCAAACTGGCTAGGGGGACAAAAAACTGGATATCCTTGTGTTTACTGGCTTCCTGTAGGGCAATAATGCTACAGTGGATTCAAGCAGATCCACCCCGGTTGAAACTGATAGAATCTTCAATGGATATGTTATACCGTAGGGATTTGTTAGAGGTGGCAAATGACAAAGCTGTGACAAAATTTTTTGATAAATGGTATGCTTATATGGAATATTCCCTGAAGCCAGCTGAATTGTGCCAAGTCTTGCACCGGTATCGCTATTCCACGTGGCACAATTTACATTTCCTATAAGATCCACTATGGGTAGTGTGATAAGCCATTAAATGGGATCCACTTCATGCCTCGAGTGACAAGACATACTATGACATAGAGATGACATGAAAATAGAAAAAAAAAATAAAGAAATAGGATGCTAGTTTACCGGAACAGAAAAGTTTCCCTTCCTCCCTCCCCACCCCAAGTTTTGGCTGTTTTTATTTTGGTTCAATGGTTTATGAACCTGTGTTCTTTTTTCTTTTTTTCAATTTCGAGTATTGTTTGGCAAAAGGAAATGACGTGATTTTGTTAATCTGTTAATTCTTATACAACAAGGAACGGGCACACACGATGTTATACCACTGTACTATGTCGCACTGTTGATACTTGCTATGATTTTTGTATATTGCTGATGTTTTTTTTTTACGGCCCGATCTTTGTAACACTAATCTTGAGCCTGTTATTGTTTGTTCTCTTTTACTTTGTACTTTGTACTGTTCTGATGATATTTTGGTTGTTACTTTGTACATTGTCTTTTCTGTGTCTATAAATAAAGTTTATATAAAAAAAAAAACTCGTAAGCGAATTTTATTCCATTGTACATAAAAGCATCACTATGAGGAAGTACCCCAGAAGGCAGCGTAGGCTAACCAAAAAGATAAAAAAAACACTGCTTAAAAGCAGGTGGCAACAGTACAGCTTTCATCTTCTGTAGTAACATTCTTTGATCTCTGCTGCCTGTCAATTTAGGCTGGAAGAGTTTAGTAAAGCCACACTTTATGGCACAGATGGTAAAAGGGTGAAGACATGTGGAGACTGCAGTTGGGTCCCCTGTACACTGGTTGGGCCTTAGGTACCTTCCAAGGTTGTCTTGAAGGAGATACCGATACTCATTTGAGGGATCCAGACCGGAAGAAGAAACTAACAGGCAAGTGTGCTATATTCTTCCTGGGGGATTATTGAAGCCCATGCTTTCCATTTTCCTATTAAGTCTGGTTACAGAGTTATACCTGACCCCTTTGTTAGTGTTATCTGCACAGTGCTGAGGAGATACAGGTCTGTGTAATTGTGTGCATGTGAAGTATTAATACTATTTGGTGAATCTATCTGTATTAGATTTTACATACAGCTACCATTACTCTGAATAGCTGTAGTCCCCTCTTGGTCTGGGAGTTTAGTTGGAATTAGTGCAGAGCTCCTTAATCAGAATAGGTTAGGCCAGTGTTTTTTCAACCTTTTTTAAACAACAGCACATTTTTTACATTGAAAAAACCACAAATCAAAAATGTTACAAAATGACACTCTGTAGCTAATTCTCTTGTCTCTAAGAATAAACAAGGCAATTAAGCTACCTACTGCCACCCACTGACATGGAAGAGTATTACATTACACTGCCAGTCGCTATAGCACAGAAATGCGACAAGGGAAATTGGATAGTTTCCTACAGTACACCTGAAGGTCTCTCACAGCACCCTAGTGTGCCGCAGCACAGTAGTTGAAAATCACTGGGTTAGGCAACCAATGATCCATAGAGAGCTAGAGGTCTGGTTGCAGCAGCAGGATAGAGACTCCTTAGGGACCGAGCGGCAGAGTGGATAGGCTGACTCCTTTAGAGACAAGCTACTCTTCAAGCTGTTCCAGCACCTGTTGGAAGATCTCCTCATCACCACCATCCTGACTCAAAGGGATTCTAGCTGATGCCACATCTGCGCTTATCACAGGGGCCCCTGAAAATAAACTTTGCTACTATCTAGATACAAATAGATATCTTTGCCCTGCATGTGTATACAACTCCACCAGGACACTTGTTGAATTTATTTGTTCATATACTATTCCTGTATGTTGAATATTTATCCTATTTAATTATTATTTACTTTATAAACATTATTTTTTCTATTCTGTGTGTACAGTTAGCTCTTAATGCTGTTATTGTATGCTGGGTGCAGTAGTTCCTCTTCTCCCAAACATCTCATTTAGATTACTGGTTAATTTCCCTAGAAAAAGAATCTTCTCTGCTCTCAGGGGTCCTATCCTGGATGGAGGCACTGCCAAACGGATCAACAAAATCCACTCTTTCACCTAGCGAAGGCTCTAGTCCTCCCTGGAACCTACGGAGCTACAGCCTGTTTGGAGTGGGTCATCTGATGTCACCCCCCTCCCCCTTCAAAAAACATGGCTACACATGTTTAGTTTTAGTTGCAGTCAAAAGCCCTAGAGGCCTCTTTTTCACAAAACAAAAGCTTTTAACAACCCCTTTGCCATGTCACCTAGGCAAGAAAGATCACTAAAGGTTGACAATGGAAAATCTGGCCATCGATAATCTGGTTCCTTCAGTTTACCGTCATGAATTTCGGAGCACATTTTCAAAACAGGGACTGTATTATACTGTTTGGCCACTTATGTTTTGATGGCACTGTTCTCCAGAAACAGCTGTTAGGTCTTGAGACGTCCCTGCTGCCTGCTCCCTGGAACTGTGGCAGATGTCCACAGGTGCTGGGAGAGAAAGGCTGCCCTGTGTGTGAAGGTAAGTATAACCTTCAAAAATCCTCAGGTCCAGAGGTTGCAGGATTTTTTGAATGTCAACCTGTATTACCTTCTTACATACAACTAACTACAAATAGCTTTTAATTTTAGTGTTTTTGTGATTTCAAATATTAAAAAAACTGAGTGGGTTTTTTAATATATATTATGTTGTCACATTGATATCCCCCCCACCCAAAGAAAAATAAACTACAAATGCTAAAAAATCACATCACATCTTTCAACAAACTAAAAATTGTCATGTCATTGCAACAAAAGTCTGTGAAATTTTCTGCAAGTTATCAGAGGCTGCCCTCTTGTGGCCTTGTTAAATTATTGTGTGCATGCTCTTTACTTCATTTTCAGTGCAAAGAACTGTTGCCATTTCCCAACTATCAAAGATCTGATTTATTATTATATAACTGCAGCTCTTAAATGCTTTGACTCATCATGCCTATTGTGAGCAAAGCTTGGAATTTTGTTATGCTTGTTTTTATTGGAAAATATTACATTTTTTTACAGATTACTTACAAGTGTGTTTAAACATTTTAGGAAAAAGGAAAAAAATTCTGGAGTAATCCATAGGAAATCGGAAGTGCAGTTTAAATTCCAAATTGATTTCTTAAGATTACACATTTAAAAAGATCATGCTTTTGTTGTAAGGTTTCTGTAAGATGCCACAACTGGAGTTGGTTGCCAGCATAATGAAAATCCAGTGCACGTGTGTGACTTGTATGATGCTAAATCAAAGCCCATTTAGCTTGCATGTTATGTAACATTTCTTAAATTTGCTTAAAAGAAAAGAGTACAGATAAATAGTGATAAAATATTTTATACTGCATACTAGCAGCAAAACAGTGACCTCCCCAGCAAGAAGAAATATGACATGGATAAATCAACTTGAAAGAATACTTTCTGAAGTAAAAATGCAAAAATCTGAAAAGCAGAGCATGAAACAGATTACCTCAAATTCAAGAAAACCAGCATTGTACAGATTAGTAATGATAGCAGGTAAAGAAATACATAAGAAATACTCCCCTAGCCCAGCGGACATCAACCACTGGTGGTCCCCAAGAAAATTTTGGTGGTCCGCGGCGCTACATCCTACGTCCCCCGTACAAATCCCAGGCTCAGGGAAGTGGGCAGGCTCAGGTCTGCGATGGGAGAGTGGACGCGGTTATGGCATCATGACATCACTATGGGGGAGGGTCCCCCCTTTAGTGACACTCGGCTCCCTGCGCATGCGCAGTCCGGAGCCGGTAATTTTAGTGGTCCGCGGAACCGAAAAGATTGGTGACCACTGCCCTAGCCGCTCTCTTCGCTCCTCCATTGACCTACTAATGACTTATTCATTCATAATCCCATCACACGCACGGCTTCAAGACATTTCTAGAGGTGCCCCAACTCTCTGGAATAGTCTTCCCCATCCTTTTCGGCTTGCTCCTATTTTCTGCTCATTTAAAAGAGCACTCAAACTTGTCTACCCATCTTCTTCTGTCTCCTAAACCCTCACTACTTCCCACCACTACATAGCTTCCCTCCTATTGTGTAATACTTCCCCCACCTCCTAGATTGTAAGCTCATCGGGGCAGAGTCCTCCCCTCCCCCTTTGTCACTCTCTGTATCTGTCTGTCATTTGCAACCCCTATTTATTGTACAGTCCTGCGTAAAATGTTGGCGCTATATAAATCCTGTTTAATAGTTATAATAATTAAATTCTGCTGTGAATAGGCAGGTCACTTTTGTGGGATAAGCTTATGTTAACAGACACAGTATAAGACATGTTCACACTTGCTATGTAGATACCTTAGATCAGGGGTCGGCAAACTTTTTGGACTACTAGGCCATTTCAGCAGGTCAAGAAGCCACACTAGGCCAGAAGTAACAAGGTGTCCAAGGAAAGTTTAAGGTATCTTAATATCACAGCTCTCATCCAAGGCGATACAGAATAATTCGAGAGTATTGAACTTCGCAAACATCGAAGACCGGACATCAGAGGCCAAGTCCTCCACGCATCAAATCACAGTGCAGGCAGACAGCGAGATTGCCTTGAAAGCGTTGTGTTGCTCGGGACTAATGTCATCAACAGCAGCAAGTATACAATCTATTGCAAAGTCTGCATCAGTGAAGGGATGCATTTTCTTTGCAATCAACAAGGACACTTCATTGGAGGCACGAGTGCACGGGGTTGAAGACCCCCAGTCCTTTTTCTACAGCATTGCAAAACAGGCTATGCTGCATTTAACCTTAGTAGTTTTTTGGAGGTGTTGCAGGTAGCCTGAAAATTAGTGTCAGTTTACCATTTTAGGCACCATTGCTCCATCTAGGGAAGTAGTCACGATATTAGTTATTTTATGTTCTGGTCTTAGATCTTAATAAAAATAATAATACCATTTATTTATAAAGCACCAACATATTATGTAGTACTGTACAATAAATATGGTCCCTAATACTTTCTTTTCCTTGAAGACCCCCACATCAGTATTTTCTTTTTGTAGTTAACTTTTTCCAAAGTCTATATGGCAGTGATGTGCTGCCACACACGGTACTCTTTGGTCTTTACAAAGTGATCAGCAATCCCTAACAGTGTCTTTGCATCTTTCTCTCTTTGCACCAGTATACAGTGAAGGATGCTTGGTGATGCCTATTATGCACTGCATTCACGGTCTGTCTTCAGCTGTCACAAAAAGGGAATATTGAAGGGGCTTAGTATTGCTGCCTTTTTAACACAATCGAGCCTTTCTCACTTACCGAACATGTAAGCGAGAACGGCCTTGTGATTCGCCATGAGGTTGTGTTCTCGCTGAATGAACCAGGAAAAAAACATGGGGCAGTAAATTTTTGCGGGAATCGCGGCTGGGAGCGAATCATTTGCTCCCAGGATGCACAGCGAGGCCCAGCAGCCAATCATGAGAGATCTGAGCACAGGCATATAAATACAGGGAAGGAGGGAGGTGTTAGTCACTCCATCTTGTGTTCTGTGTATTGGATAGACGTAGGGAGAGATGTGTAGTGTGACAGGGACAGTGTAGGAGCTTTCTTAGTTAATTGTTAGCTACATAGTTCTGTGTTTTATAGGGCATATATTAGGTAAGACTGTTTAGTTTAGGAAATTGTGTATGTAGAATAGGTTAGGCAGACATCTTTACTTTTACATGAGCTACTAGCTAGTCAGTTTTGGTAATCCGTCAACAGTCAGCACATTTAGTGCAAGTTCTATTGTGTGTATTACACTCTTAGGCTCTCCATGACACCTACCAATGCGGTCTCCCTGGAGATAGCTGACCAGAGGCCACACACTGCTATTGCTCCCGCTGACCCACATCCGTCCAGGTCCTCGTGACACGTCCTTATTCTTCAATGTTCTCCCGGCAACTGCAGAGACGTTTTCCAGGTTTTTGCGAGACAGTCAGAGGCCTTCTCGCTCATCCCTAGTTCCAAGTAGGAGGCTTTGTTGTGTAACATGCACAATAGTGGCACTTGCAGTCTTTATAGCTCTCTGGCAGCATGTGGGAGAAAAGCAATAATGGTACATACAGACAGATCAACACTGTTGTGTTTAGCAAAAATACCAGCTAGTCTTTAGTTACAGGGTGCAGTCTTTTTGAATAAGTGCAGGAAGAGAAGTGACTTAAAAAAAAAAAGTTTTTAAAAAAGCCAGAGAAACCCTACTAGACTTCAGAAGTCACATAGTACCTGGTGTAGAGTGGGAGGTTTCATACCAGAGCTTTTTTAACTCTATGATACTTTAATTCCTCACAGTGGGCCTGATTTAATGTTGCTCTCCTAAGCTGGAGAAGATACACTTTCACCAGTGAAGCTGGGTGATCCAGCAAAACTGGAGTGCATCTGGTCCAGGATTGAAAACATTTGCTAGCAAATAGCAAATGATTTTCAAGGAATTAATTCCATGTTTGCTGGATTACCCAGTTTCATTGATGAAAGTGTATCCTCTCCAGCTTTGGAGAACTGTTAGGCCACATGTCAGTTTCAATTGCAGTTTCAATCTCCGTATATTCTGGTGATGTTGCTATTAAGTGTGATTACAAAGAGAGAAATTGTTATATTCAGGATGTTTAACAATTTTGTTGTATCCCAAAGGGTGATCGGTCACTGATGAAACTGGTAAAAACTTCACACTGTTAACATTTCTCTTGACTTAGTCTGGAATTCTCAAGAAGATAATGATGAACTCCCAGTAAAAACAGACATCAAGTCAGCATTCTTGATACTTCCCATTCACCCAAATAATTCATTGTTGGGGGTGTTTTGCGTTTTTGTCTTTTTTTGTGGGTGTTTTTTTTCAAGGATAAAATTAAAGTTTTGTTGGACTACGCTGAACAACCCTTGGCATTAAACATAGTTACCAAATTGTTTGAAAAAAAGTTATTTGGCAACACACCCTATGATTTCTGATTACAAAAAAAGGTGCACATACTTAAGTAGATTGTTCTATTTACAAAAATATCATACCTTGTAGGTGGATTCACAGGATCCTTCAGGATTTCACAGGAAAATGAAATTAGAAATATTTTATTGACCATGTGCAGAGATGTGGATCAGACAACAGTTTTCCCAAACTTCAGTTAACTCCATCCACACATTTTACAAACTCAAAATTCCGAAAAAACAGACACTCTGTCCCCATGATGTTTACATCATTTTTTTTTATCAACTTTTTAAAATGTTTTTTTCTTCCCAAGTGTCTTCAGCCTGTTTTTTTTATTTACATGTAACTAACATTGCATTATGTGTGCTAATAGATACAGCTCTTATGTCTCTGATGTCACCATCTCTAGCAGATATTGAACCTATTTTTTCATTTGTGTTTTCCTGATTACATAAATATACGATTTAGAAAAGTTCATATAGCAGGTTATTTCAAAGAAATCATCCACTATCTATCTTGCTTCCTGAGTCAATATTTCAAGATTCTGGCACCAGAAGCAAGAGAAGTAAGCAAGGAGTTTCACTCAACAACTTGTACATGAGAGAAGACTTATATTTTATGGTCTTATATAGGTTGTACATTTGAGTGAGGAGAGTCAACAGCAGATATAGATAAAACAATTTTGACAGCACTGGTTTCTCTAAACTGTTTGGCCAAAATTACAAAAACCTTTGTTGTAAAGTAGCATACAGAAGAGGACGGACAAGCATAGGCCCATTGCATTTGATTTATATATATGTATGAGGTTTTACTGATAATCTACCGTTAGTATGTAAACTAGTTTGGAAATAGTTTATCTATGTTCCAAGTAGGGATGAGCGAGTGAGATTTGTAATTTCGATCTCGCGGCGAATCGAGCCTTTCTCACTTACCGAACATGTAAGCGAGAACGGCCTTGTGATTCGCCATGAGGTTGTGTTCTCGCTGAATGAACCAGGAAAAAAACACAAATTGGGAAAAAAACAAGATGTCATCTAAATAGACTACAACACAGATGTATAAAAGGTCTCGAAACACCTCATTAACAAAATACTGGAAAACTGCTGGGGCATTGCAGAGACCAAAGGGCATCACAAGGTATTCATTATGCCCATCCTTGGTGTTAAATGCGGTTTTTCATTCATCCCCCCCTTTGATCCGGATTAGATTGTATCTACCTCTGAGGTCTAGTTTGGTAAAGATCTGTGCATCACAGAAATGGTCGAGGAGCTCAGGAATGAGTGGCAGGGGATAGCCGTTGTTTATGGTGATGGCATTCAGACCGCGGTAATCAATTCATGGCCAGAGAGTCCCGTCCTTTTTCTGAACAAAGAAAAACCCTGCCCTAGCAGGGGAAAAAGACTTAAGTATAAACCCCCGTTGCAGATTTTCTTTGATATACTCGCTCATTGCCTGGGTCTCAGGGAGACTGAGGGGGTATACTCGACCTCCTTGGAGGTCTGGAGTTAGGAACGAGGTCGATTGCGCAGTCATAGAACTGATTAGGAGGTAGTTGCTCAGCCTTGTAATTGGAAAAGTCGTCCTTGAAATCCATATATTGACTGGTAATAGATGCTGCAACTTCTGGAGTAGAGAAAGCAAAAGGCCCGATGGGTGTGAGTTTGGTCAAGCATTTGGAATTACACAAGGGACCCCAAGCCAATATCTCTGGAGTAGACCAGTCCAGCACTGGGGAGTGTAGTTAAAGCCATGGGAGGCCAAGAATTACGTCAGAGGTAGCTTGAGGAAGCACAAGAAAAGTTATGGTTTTGTGATGTAGCACACCAACAGACATTTCAATGGGTCTAGTCTGAAAGCTGGTAAGTCCACATTAAAGGAGGGTCCCATCAACCACAGAGATTTGCAGAGGTTGTGATAATGGCTCAATAGGCCCACCGCATTTCTTGAGGAGGGTGACAGAAATGAAATTTCTAGCTGCTCCCAAATCAATGAAGGCTTTAAGGGCAAGTGTGGAGTTGTTGTGGTGAAGCTGGATGGCTATGGAGGGTCGCTGATTGGAGGGGATAGAAGAGTGACCTAACATGCCCCCCCTCAGAGCATGCTAGGCGCTAAAGTTTCCCGGCCTCTGTGGACAAGATTTGATAACTTGTCCCTTCTGTTCGCAGAACAGACAGAGACCAGAAAAGAGGCACCAGGTCCTCTCCTCTTGGGATAGCCTAGATCGGCCTAGCTGCATTGGTTCATCAGAGACAGGAGGAACAGGGGAGGCTTCATGTAGTCAGAAAGGACTTGCCGGAAGGTAGCGTGGAGAGCCTCATTGTTCCAAGTGAGTTCAGCTGCCAAGGTTCGGAATTGTACTGCAAACTAACCCACAGTAAGCAAAGCTTGGCGGAGACACAGGAGCATGCTGGCTGCGGAGGAGGTGCGCGTGGGTTCATCAAAACACCTTTCTGAAAAGGGTCAGGAAGGCTTCAATCACCCAGAGTGGGGATGCCAATGCATAATTGACAGAGAAAAGAATTAACAAATAATCAACAATTATTCCAAATAAGCCAAATAATGATCACATTGACAAAGTAAAATGATATGTTGAGTCTGTCCTCTATATCCTGGCCCTGGCTGGGTTCCAAGAACATTGGAGAGAGAAAAGAGTAAGTAAGAGAGAGGCAATAGAGAGGTATAAAACAATTATTTATGGCTGTTGTCCCTTCTTATACATCTCTAGGACCCCTGGCCACATTCAGCCACACCCATGCATCCACCCCATACTTGGGTGCCCTCCCACTTCCGGAAATACACTGCTCACATGTGCCCACTGATTTTCTCCAGTAGGTGTCACTGTTGCATTGGGGGCAAGTCCTCTGACTCAGCTGACCAGTTAGTTCAGGCTCCTTTGGGGGTCATCAGATAGCAAGTATGTTTATACACCAGGCAGGATGATTGGAGAAGTTTTTGCAGTAGATGCTTCCATGCAGAACCCCCATACCTCACAACTAGTATGGTGTGATCTTCCTGTTGAATGAGGTGTCATCTTTCCTTCCAGTTCCTTGGATCCAAACCCCAGCTGGGGTCATCCTGCTAGATTTGTCCACATTGACATTTTAAAGGCAACCCCCATTAAGGCTCACCAACAGTCATATTGAACCCATCATTTGAAATGGAATATGCATAAGTGCTGATTTTAAACAATTCATGTTGTGCACCCCAACAGTAATTACCTATAGTTCTATTTGGTTCAGGGAGTCCACAAATCTAATGTTCCTATATGTAAATATTGACTACCTGCTTGGCAGGGGATGCTCGATTTTGTTTCCCCTATATCATGTGAAAGGTTAGAGGAGACAGGGTCAAGCATTGACTATTAGGAACTTGATGTTTGTTTAGTAGAGTACTCTGAGTCTGGACTCCTGGAGTCTCTGGAATGTAAATGATAACTCTAGGTTCTTGTTTTAACAATCTGAAGCCATGTTCAGTGTGAAGTGTCTAGTGGGTACAAAGTCACCTTCATGTTCAGCATGTTATCAGCCTTTGGATTATTTTTTAACAGCATTATTACCAAATTTCATAACAACAATAATGACATAAGGTTCTATTTCCCATGGTATCTGCGAGAAATACACTGTGTGGAGTAAGCTATCAAAATTTTTAATCAAAGTTTTTTTTAATGTGATTTAAGAGTAATTTTAGGTATATTTGTATATTTTCTGTATAAAATCGTTAAGTTCAGGTTAACTTTAGCTCCACTTGCAAAATCTGCAAGCAGACGGGCAATCTGCAGAAAGGGACAGGCAATGTCCTATTTGCAATAGGCATACTTACCTGCCAAAAACCGCTGCACTGCGCATGCGCAGCTTAGTGTATGATGCCAGTATCTGCCAGGTATCCGGGTATCTGGGACTAAATGAAGTTTCAATATTCCAGGTATTTGCCTTGTGGTGCCAATTATATGTGCCTTTCCTTTGGTTTACAGAAACCCCTATTTCTCCTGTCAGATAATCTGGTCATATGGATTGGATAAAACTCTGCACAAAAGAGGGTGCAAATGGATATGCCCTGAAGCTTTTTTTAATGCATATACCCTGTTTACCTGAAAATAAGGCAGTGTCATATTAATTTTTGCTCAAAAAAAGGCCCAAATTTTCAGGGATTGTCCTATTTTTTCATGAACAACAATCGACATTTATTCTTGAATAAAAAAATCAACATTTATTCAAATATAGTCATGTCATCACATTCTGGAACATCAATATAAGTCTCCAAACCCTGAATTCCATCTTTAATTCCTTATGACTCCATTTCCTTTACAACCATTGGCCCCAGTTTCTCATGTTTAGCAATAGCGCTTTCCTTAACCCCCCTAGCAGTAATCCAGAGTGTGACTCGGGGTGGATTTTACCTGCAAAAAGTGGTAATCCCGAGTCACACTTGGGTATGCTTTTAACAAAAAAGAAAAAAAAAAACTTACCATGCTCGCTGTCCCCCGGCCTCCTGCTGGTCCTCGCAGGTGCTGGGGACACGTGCTGCTCCTCCGATCTACATCCGCGAAGGGCAGAGACGGATCTACGGGGTTTCCCGGTGACATCAGTACATGCGTCAGTGTGGGTGGGAGGATCAGCAGGAAATTCAGATAATTTTGTATATGATTCAATACAAAATAGCTGTATTGAATCCAATACAAAGAAATATTCATAAAATATATATATAATTATATTATATTGTTTATGCTACTATACTATATATATATTATATATGCTACTATACAGTTACATTACATGTTTAAATATTTTTTTTTTATTTTTATTTTTTAACAGATTTTTGTGTTTTGTTGTTTAAAGTTTATTAATAAATTTAATAAATTTACTAAATATCAGTGAGTTATGCCTAAAGCTAGGTACACACGTGCAATATTTGTCATTAGAAAATAATCGACTAACAATTATGCACGATTATTTTGAACGATCATATTGCTGTAACGATACGATCGTTAAAATATAATCAACCAATAATGTACACACGCTAGATACGATCGCTTGAATGATGCAGGAAGTGACCTGTAAAGGAGAAAGTTTACTACAGAACCATCCACGATCACTGAACGACCATACACACAATAGATAGCGAAAGATCGTTGCGCAATCAGATCCGCCGGGACGGTTTTTTGTTTATAGCGACAATCCTTGTCCGTCGGCGTCATTGAGCACCGTTTTTGTTAATGATTATCGGACGAACGCTCATTAGTCACTCATTTCCAACGATAATTATTGCAAGTGTGTACAGCCTACAATGAAAAATAAATTTCCATGCAAACAATTGTACCACTTTTTGCATGAAGATTTGGATGGAATTAGACCGCTAGAGAGGTGAAATGAGCACCTTTAGTCCAAAAATCATGCTAGGGCTTATTTTCGGGGAAACAGTATATATATTCTGCTGAGACGTTTTTAACAAATGCCCAATCTCAAGTACATATTATGTATGGATTATGTTTTCTGGAAAATCAGTCTTTAGCCATCCAATGAGGTCCATTGTCTGGCATTTTTTTTACTATTTCCTGATTAGGTAAAAATGTATTTCATGTTTTCACTATGTCAGTATTTATGTTTTTATAAAGGGTTTATTTTGAAAATTTGACATTTAGATTTTACTTTACATTGTCCTTTTCAGCACAAAACTCCACCACCTCATTGCCCCTATGTGTATGAAAGTAATTGCCTGGCAAGAGAATAGACTCCTTCTGACAAACCAAGGCCTATACAATCTAGGCAAATTCATCTATTGGCTCATTTAATTACAAACTTATATTGTGCTGGTCACTGTCAACATGCTCACTGAAAAGGATGTCAGTTGAAAGGTTTGACCATCCAAAACCAGTCTTTTTATATACTTCTGTTCAGGTCCTGGTGTAAGAAAATGATTACTGTGGAGGTAAAGAATTACAAGAAAATAGACTCTGGAGGAGTTGTGAGTGTCATTAATTCAGTGGATCAACTATGCCAGAGATGTTTAGCGCACTTAAAGATGTAGGGACACACAAGCACTAGCACTGGATCTCTTTGTAGAGGTTCTGCTGGTGACCACTGAAACTGGATGGACTAGTGTAAGTGCAGAGCTAGCATAAGCTGGGCAAACACATGTAGAGGCAACTGCAAACAGGTGCAGGGATGCAGAATGTTCTCTCCCCAAGCAACAGTATCTTATACTAGAATGTGGTAAAAGAATCAGAAGGCAGAATGTGGGGGCAGATAGGCCAAGGGTCAGAAGGCAAACAGAACAGATCCAAATACTAAGTGATATCCAAGTAAGCAGACAACAGTATAAACACTGATCACAATAATCAGAATAAAGCAATGAGCTGAAAGTAAATCTCAGAGTAAATAAAGGCAGGTGTGAAAAACACACATATTTCCTGACGTCTATTGCATGGTTTTAGGTTTATGTTGGGTCACAACATTTTTTATATATTAGTATATGTTCATATCTTGAACCAGGAGACTTGGACCAAGTATGAACCCATATTATCAATTCATATCCTGGTTAAAGTTGGAGCAAAGGTTTAATGGGATGAAACAGGCAATTTGTCAAGTGAATCCGTTATGTTCAGGTTGCTATCTGCAATTTATTTGCCCAAAAATAATAAGCAATACAGCAAAAATAAACATCCTCCATCTGGTACCTAGCTCCCTCACTTTGTAGTACTGCCTGAACTATACTAACACAAATAGCAGCCTTGATACAGAGCTAGCCAAAGTTCCAAACCTTGGTGTCACCTTGCGTACGCAAAAAAAAAAAAAATAACCCAATTCTTTCCTGACCAGCTTCAAGACCATTGTTTTTGTATTTTTCCAAAAGATATTAGAAAGAACAACCAACAAGAATGAACTTTTCATGGAGCCTTTTAACACATAAGCTGCAGGATTCTGAGTGCAATGTATACCTTGCTACACTATACATATACTTTTCCTACTAATTTTTGTAACACTTTGGCCCTGATTTATGAAAGCTCTCCAAGGCTGGAGAGAATACACTTTCAGAAGTGAACTGGGTGATCCAGAAAACATGTAATGGATTTTTAAAAATCATTTTCTATTTGCTCGTAAATGTTTTGAATCCTGGAGCAGATCCATTCCAGGTTTGCTGGATAACCCAGTTCACTTCTGAAAGTGTATTCTCTCCAGCCTTGGAGAGCTTTCATAAATCAGGGTCTTTGTCTTAAAGGGGTAGAGTAGTAAACAGTAATACTTACCTAATTCTTTTCTCACTCACTCTCACTCACCAGTATGTAGGTCCTCTCCATGCAGCAGTGCTTGTACACCCTGGGCCAGTGTTTCTTGACCTTTTTAACATGAATAAACTCCTTAAAATACCTTTCAGGATATTATGGACCTATAACTTGGAAGGCTATACCCTATCTCCATGGTTGGCCTCATGTTCCTTATATTATGAAAAGCGTAACCAATGGCCCTGAAATAACTTTCAGGTCTCTGGGGAACCCCCAACTATAATTTCTATAATATTATTATTATAAAAAACAGGATTTATATAGTGCCAACATATTACGCAGCACTGTACAATAAACAGGGGTTGCAAATGACAGACAGATACAGACAGTAACAAAGGAGGAGGAGAGGCCCCTGTCCTGAAGAGCTTACAATCTAGGAAGTGGGGGAAGTATCACACAATAGTAGGGGGATATGAAGTGGTGGGAAGTGGGGTTTTAGGAGACAGTAGTCCAGACTAGAAATAATAAAAGCATGTACAAGGAATTTGGTGGTCTCCGGGGACGGATAGGGGCAGATTTTGGAGGTGATGTGCAGGTACTTTATCCACAGCTCACAGTATTTTAGTTTGGTGGTCAGTATGAAGAATGTCACCAATATTGATAGCTAAAAGGGTCAGGGAGACAGGCAAAACTGCTGATTGCTCAAAGAATCCTTAGCAACCTCTGGAGGAACCCTAGGATTTCCATTGAACCCTAGTTGAGAAAAACACCTCCCTAGCCTGAATGAGCATTGCTGCTCTGAGCATTGCTGCTCTGCACTGCTACTGAGAGTTGAGCTGTTGTGCATAGGAACAAGCCTTCATAATCATCTCACCAGTTCCTGACCTTGGAAAGAGTTTGTTACACATATTGATGGATGCACAGTGCAACTCCGGAAGCACTTTCATAAAATAGCCTGAAAGAAAAGACAGCACAAACGGAGAAGTAGATTTGTACTAGAAATGCAGGCATGTGCCAAGTGCTTGCCTTAGTTGTCTGTTAAATATGAAGACAGTATTTTATATTTGGAATATATTTTTAATCAGATATTGAGAGTAAATTTGTAAAAATCACATAAACAGAGTAGCAAATAGACCAATGCAGTCCCTTGAGCAATTGTAATGTGCATTACTGAGACAAGCATAGTAATATTAAAATCTGTACATGAATATTTCCCAAAATACAAACTGCAAACAACAGATTTGTCAATGAAGTTAGTTATTTCTTTTTGGACTTCAGTTAAGTGCCACTGTTCAGGGTGTAAAGCTATATAAGCACATTAGCAAAAGCAAGAATGGATGCACAAAATGTTTCTGGTATATACAGTATTACCACAAGACATGACACCAAACTCTATCTCTTTTTACTCAGATGTAGAAGCCAGACTGAAAAGTTAGAATAGTGTTAGGACAACATGTCCTAAATTTAGCTTAACATGTCTCAAGGAGGTTAATCAGAGCAGAGCAAGCTAATAAGCCTACAGGCCCAAGACTGTTTGGGGCTAATCTTAATCCAGTTTATGACAACTTTTGAAATGTGTTGCTGTTGCCATTTTACATGCTTACATTGATGTTTTTTGCCTCCCAACGTGGCCTTCTGTATTTTTATTGAGTGGGTCTTTAGATCTTAAAATTAGCGATTAGGCAGGTTTAGATTATGAAAACTTTAATTTATACAAAAAAAAAGTTTCAATCTGGAGATTCAGTATTGTGGCCTTGTGAGAGTGTAACTCAATAAACATTTTGGCCAATGGTTGTTTATTCTGTGGTAGCTTTATTTTCCAGGACAAGTTTCGCATTGTCCAGTCAAGGCAAATTAGTGGCCATTAAGGGTAATTTTATTGCACATGGTTCATTCCTGTAGGCGAATAAATGTTTATTCCTGCACACGCTTCTTTTGCTATTATCAACTGGTGTGCATCTCTTGGTATTACTCAGTGTCTTTGTCTTGCCTTGTACATTCACAATTATTCAGTGTTTATACCTTTCCACTTACTATTTAATTGGCAGTATACATTTACCTTTTGCTGAAATATACTTGTCTTTTCCATGAGCTTAACCACTGCTTTTGATTTTTTGCTGCAAATATGTAGCCCATTTTTGCTTGTCCGGCAATTCTCTGTACCATTGCAAGCTGCTGGATTGCTTCTGTTTAGTAAATTTGTTCCCAGTGACCTTCAATTCCACCTCCTGTTGTCTATGTGCCACCAGTCTTGCACGTATAACTCTCCTGGCAAACTTTTGTACTAACTTTATTGGTCTTGTGTTTGCTTCAGGCAACCATCTTATTGTTTTCTTGAATGTGTTTGTTGGTCTGTCTGTTGTGATGGATGTAGTTGCAAGTGTGATAGATGCAGCACATCTCCATCTCCAAAATCAGAAGATGTGGCAAATGCAAGGGATTCTTAATTCCTGCCCCTACATGTGAGTAATTTTCACCTACTATTGACACTATTAATCTCTGTTTCTTCTTTCGTTGTATATCATGGTTATTTAGGTCTGACCAATGCAATGGTGGTGTCTATGACACCAGCAGTTCCCTACTTCTATTGCCAACAGAATGATTCAGCTAGACAACATCAGAACTTTTAGTGGTAACCAGTTTAATGGGTATTGTGCTAATTACCAACACAGTGCTTTTATAACTTCAAACCAACTGCATTACCGAACTCCACCAATTCCCCATCCTTCTTTGTTCTACTCCACATGAAAACAATGATGTAATTCACTCCAAAATGCTAATGCCTTGATTCCCAAGAGCCTGGCCACATGCTGTGTGTATGGAAAGGTTGTGATGATCCCAGCCCTACCATAAACAGAAATTTTCTAGTTCACAGGACAACAATCGAAGGACCTGTTGTAGACAAAGTTAACCAATCTGTTAATCTCTGCCCCACACACAGGTAGTTTGTCACCATGTGACAAAAAAACTAAATGAAAGCATTACAATTTAATAAAGCCTAAAACAAATGCAACACCAAAAAAATAAAAAAGAATAACAGTGAACATACTTGAGTGTTGTCTTGGTGTCATCATACTTGAGTGTTGTTTTGGTGTCAACTGGTAACAGTTTAGATTGCTAGGTATATGGTCCATTTATTATTCAGACCAACTGGGGCATTTGCTAGCAGGATGTGGGGTGCTCCTTTTTAACAGCCTAACACAACTTTTGCTATGGCCAGATCACAGGGGGATAGCAGGTTTTGCTATCCAATCATTTGGATGGACAGCACATAAAGGGGACCTCAAACCTCCAGTTATGTGTCTCTAAAGGAAATCCCCAAATTTATTCTTTTGAGACACATACTCCTGTATCTCAATAAGTCTAACAAAAGTGAAGAGTAAAAGAAATACAATTAATAATATCATCTGCCTCAAGTTCTGTAAATGGAAAGTCAGTCACGTGCGATCATTAGTTTATTTAGGTTTATTATTTTCTGACAAGTGCACATGGCAAATCGTCTGTGGGTTACAAAGGAAACAATAAGTAGTGCTTCCAAACTCTGTGAAGTTATACTGAATATTTATATATCTACTGCTCACTAGCCTTTATTTTACACTGTTCACTAGTCTATATTCACATTACATAAAATGTAAAGAATACATATATTTTATTCCCCAGTCATGCAGGCGAAGACTTATTTCAGCCTTGTATGTGTTGGCATCTTCTGGCTTTGGCACATCACATTCAGAGCCCTACAAGGACAGGCAACTGCATGTCCTATAACCCTTTGCCTGCCAAAAACATACAGTATCAGCCATGACAAGCCAAGTTTTAAAATAGGCTTTCTTCTTGCACAATAGCCATAAACTTGTTTTAAGTTGTGTCATCTAGTTTTGTGTACTTTGCAGACGTGGTCCAAGTAGAAAGATACATTTACACCATTTGTAAGACCCCTTTCCCATCCTTTATTATCAGCTCTATGTGAATCGGTGACCTTTGCAGGACGGTAAGAGATGGATAACTGGGGAACTAGCACAGATTTTCTGTACATTGACAAAACTGAATTGTGACCATCTGGTGTTATCACTTCTATACCGTCCATTGACCGCTGGTGGACCGTGAGAAAATTTTGGTGGTCCACAGAACAATTTGGACGTTACTTGGAATTTTTATGTTTTATTATTAATAAAGCAAAAACAATATTCTAATAAATTCCTATATTCATAATGACCATTTATATTGTACTAAATTCACAAACTATACTAGAGATGGAAAAACAAGGGAGGCGCAGTGTATAGTCAGTGTACTCCTAAGTTGTATGAGGCAAACGCTTCAGTATTGTTTCCACCATTACAACAGTCACCCCGCGAATACCAATTCCCATCCTAATATTTTATTTTATTTGTTTGTTTCTCAGATGCTCTTTTAGGTAAGTATGACGTTACCTGTGTATTTTCTTTAACTGTTTTATTTAATAGCATCAAATAGTTTGACTTTGATAACTATCATTTCTTGGTCTTTGATTCAAATGAAATAAACCCATAATAAGTGAGGAAAAGCAAACAAATATTTTGCATTTCTTTAAAAATACCAGATAATGCAACTAATAATAATAGTAACAATAGTAATACTTCACATACCAGTGAGCTAATCAATAAATCAGAGCCTCCACAGTCCTTGTCAGGCACCATTAGGTAGATCATTACTTTACAAATGTATATATTTTTTTTTAAAATTCATATTAATAGCTCGCAAGATTTAAAATTATGAATATAGTGGTCCTTGAGGTCTGAAAGGTTGGTGACCGCTGCTCTAAACCACTCTCTTACAATTTTAGGCCCAACGAATCTCAGCGTTTTCATCTTGGAGTTTGCCCATGCATTGGAGATTTAAAATCCATTGACAAAATAAAAAACAGGCCAATTAGTATATTCAGGTAGTCAGCTAACTTCTTTTTCTGATTGTTGAACCTTGTCCTGACCAACTAAAATAATCCTGTAACATAACACTGAGGTTAGAAAAAGAATAAAGTGATATCATTTAATTTTATATGACTTTTGCTTTTATTAGTGTTGTCAATGGCTTTTAAAGTTTACATTCTGCATTTCATCATGCGAGCAAAAGTGAGAAAATCGGTCCAGCAACAAACGGGTTAAGAGGGCGGAGCAAAGGCGACACATCAAGGGCTTTGAAAGCAGAGAGCCAGGAGGCTGGGATTTCTGGCTGACATCCACAGGGCAGCTGCTAGCTCTCTCCTAGTGAGGTACTGGGCAAAGGTGGACGGGGAGGGGGCATCTACCAAACGTGAGGAAAGGGGGGCACCGTGCAACAAGAACATCCATTGGCAGCCCCCTGTCTGTGCTGTGTAAATAGAGCGAAGGTAAGCTGGAATGCATTTTAAAGGGACAGCACCGAGGTACCAATTGCACAGGATTTTTTGCCTGCGGTTTATATGGTTAGCTTGATATTTGTTGACTTGTACTTTAGTGTGAATGAGCATTTAGCACATAGAAATTACACCTGTGGAATGCACCATTCTGTGTGCTTTATACTAACAGAGGGCAGGTAGAATTGTGCAGCACGTGACTAACTCAGGATGAAAAGGTGAAGTTCACATTTATATCTGCACACTGTATGGAAATCATACCTACAGATAGGAAGGCTGATTGCATTGGTTATATCCCAGCAGCTGCATATGTGTTCTACATTTCTGTGATATATGTCATGATACATTAATTACCCACCATCAGGGCTAGGAAGGATTGTAGATGTGAGCTGTGAGAATGCCAGTGTTTAATGGCACAGATTTGAATGAGAAATACATTTTATGTAAACACTGAACAGAATGCCATTGATACTTCTCTATAGAACACATGAAGATCAATGAAAGGCATGACATTGCTTATTTTCCCTCTATGGGTTACATGTAGACATCATACTTGATATCACTTATTTACTTATGACATATTTATTTTTGTATTGTTTGTAATGTGAGCTTGTAAGTCAGCTAATATACATTATTTGCAAATGCGTGCGATATTTAGATATTGTTTGGTTATAATGAACTTTATTACCAGATAAGAGAATATTTCAATTTCATGTTTTCTTGTTTCTTTTTTTTTTCATATTAGTAGTTAAAATGCATTTTTGGAAAACGCTTAAACTATGATCATTGGTCTTATTCAATGAAAGTTTTATTGTTAATAGCAAGCAATCAGAATTCACTAATCAATGAAATCAGACAAATGCATAATAGATTCTAATTGGTTGCTGTACATTATTAGGAAATTAGAATTTTAAGTACAGTTTGCAGTAGTTGAAAGCATTTTACATATGCCTCAAAATTGCCACTTAAAACAGTTGTCAGTGGTTATTTCAGGTGACAGTGGCTATTGTTCCTTTCTATGGAGAGGGGGAAGTACAAGCGGGTGGTGTAGGGGACTGCAATACAGCCGGTTAGCGGTAAGTTGTTTAGGCGCAGCATATAGCTATATGATATTGTGGGAAACCTGTACTGATGCTAGATTTTCACCCAAGACAATCACAAACAGCAGACACCATCCTCATATTGCAGGCCCCAAATGGTGTATTCACCTGCTTTTAGAAGTTTCAAATCATGAGCTTCTGTAAGTGGCAGGATTTGTAAACATTCTGTGTCTCACAGACTGCAGAAGACTTCATCCAAAGGTAAGTGCAGTTACCATTTGGTACATGCATTGACGTGCATTGCCTGGCTATACTGTGTTAAAGAATTGGCACTCATGAATTAGGTCAAACATCTCTTTCATGTTGGATTAGTATAGTACTCAGCTCATGATTCCATATATGTAAAGGTGCAAAATATGCAACCTTGGAGGTTGATATCAAATACAAACCGATATGATATAGCATGCTCAAACAGAACATTAGCATGTTCCAATGCATAAATTCTCAAACCTATGAAAATGATTCACTTATAGCCCATTTGCACCACAATGCAGTTTGCTGTAGTGAAAGTGTTTTCATTCATTGAAGTACATTGTGTTACATTTTAATAAACTCCCTCTTTAAAACAAAAAGATTGCAATATACCCTAATGAAATGAAAAAGGCTACCTGCATTTATTTTGCAGCAGATGCACTGTGCTGGTCTGACAGCATTTCATTGCACCTATTCTGGAGGTGTGTTGGGGTGCCATTTACATATTACCACTTGTAATTGCAACAAGTAGTTTAAATGGGGCCCAAGGTTACTGTCAGATAGAAGCTTTTATCATTGCTGCTAACAATTAAAGCAAGGCAAGGCTGACAGCTTTTCACAGTATTTTGTGTCCGCATGAGAAAAATGGCTGGATTCCAGACCATGTGACAAGGCTACTGTCATTGAAGACCATGCACATCATCGCGTATAGGACATCCTTATAACTCTCTGCTAAGGACACAGCTTAAATCTTTTTTTTTTTTAATTCATTAATTTGTTTTTAACACCAGTAATGCACCAACATCTTTAAATGACAGCATTATGGCAGATTAGACTGCAATAAATGGAACTGCACATGTTACAAATGTAATGCATGTCTAGTCAGTTCTACTTTTCTGATGGCAATTGAACAGCTTATTTTAGGATTCAGAAATGCTGAACAGGTTTAAAAAAAAAACAAAAAACAATGTATGGAAGTTACCTAGTGTAACCATTAAAATTATTCCTATTACTTTATTTTAAAATAAACATTGAGTCTGATTACTTTCTGCAACCGACAGTTCGTATTTGCTCTACTTTTTCAGTATCAGCCCAACACTGTACATGTAGTAGAAGCAAAGCCTCTTTTCTAATCACATATCTGCGATCCTTTTATAAAACAGTAAGTAATCTGTGTAAAGAGCAAGGCCAATTTGTGCCTAGTCTGAAGTACTGGAAAAGTGGTTTTGGCAATTGCTTAGGGATCTGTAAAAGTGACCGCTTTCCTGGAAATAGGATAACAGGTCTACTGTTTGTATGTACAGGATAACAGCATTTCTAGCATGACATACAGTATACAAATCCAACTCCTTTTTAGACCTTCATCCAGAAGGAAAAAAGATAATTTGTTGATAAACATTGTTTCCAATAAAACACAATCTACTTCCTTGATTATGTTCTCATTTTTCATAATTAACCATTAACTGCCTGAGGCAACGTATGCTAACCTCCAGCAAAAATAGAGAAAATGTCACTGTACTTTCTCATTAACGCAATAGCGACATGGGTATTATAATTATATTTTGTGTTCATTACAGTGTGTTGTGTTTTTGTGTCAGCTCGGGGGTAGATCAATTGCTCATGTCAGCAGCTAACCAGGAGACTGGATGTTATGTGTGGCAGAAGCTGGCTTAGCTTGCAGTGAAAACCCTTTCCCTGCTGTGTGGTTCTGCAGTACAGCAGGGCATTAACACTTTCTTAGCTGACATTAATTCTTTTATCTTGTATTAGGTTGGGTAATCATTTTTGCATCTTGTACTAAGGACAGTTTGGACAAGGGAGAAAAAAAAGTGAGTAATTCAGACCTACAAATAATAAAGCTATCCAGCAAACATATCAACCATAGGTCATGTAAGCTAAGACAGATGCAGAAAAAGTGTTAAGTTAAAAAAGATTACAGTGATTGCTTGTTTTACCATCACAAGCACCATGTCTCTTAGTGTGAAATCATTATCCTAATATGCAGGCTGGAGGCAAATAATAAAAACCAGGGTCATTTTCTTAGTCGCACTATATTAATAGGCTTTCATGGGCTATGTGGGTGGTTTAACGCTTTTTGACTTCTAACAGGGTTTATTTCTGTGTGATGCTGTAAAAGAACATTTAAAAAGAATAATCATAATACACCTGGTGCAATAGTTACGGTTAACTCTTTTGATTCTCAAACACCTTGTGCAATCTGGTATATACTGTATGCCCTTGCGTATTTCATTACTAATTAACAAGAGCAGCTGTATAAGTAAGTGGGAATCAAAGCAGCTGGCTACACTCTAAAAAGGCTGATTTAATCATCACCAGGATTTACATTGGATTTGTGTACTAGATACCGAAAACAAAGAAATGGGTTTACTGATAATAGAGGCTTCTCCCAGGAACTTAGCCCTATAGATTTTGGAGGAACTCTAACAGTTTAAGTTCAGTTTATTTTCTTATTTGTTAGTTTGCATGCTTCTTTTTTCCAATGAGAGGTAGAGCAGGCATATTTCCCCAAATCATTGGGATGCCATCCCCAAATAGACATTTCAAGCAGAAGGTAATTTACAGAAGGGGAGGTATCTATGAGAGTGTAAGCAGACTTTCCATTATAGAGAAAGATTTGCTTTTAATTGCAGGTGTCTGCCTCCTTGCAGCCTTCTATACTTAGCTCCTTGGCCCTCTGAAGTTTTTCTTCCCTGGCCCCTATGGCTCTCTGAATTTGAAAAACATTTTCAATACCAGCCACCTCATTTGTATTGTGTACCATTTGGAATTGGATTGCTCTGGTTTCACTGTTTCTTGCTAAGTGGGGTTTATTCTGTTTGGGGTTGCAGACATTTGTTCACCTTCTTCAGCATACAGACCCCCCATGAGCCAGAGGATGAAAACTGCATGGGGTCAAGCCAAAAATGGCTGCTGTGGGGCCACATGTGGCCAACAGGTTACTAGATGGAGAGCTAACTGGATCTGATATAAGGTTATCCAGCTTTTTTTGTCATATACACTTCTTCACTTATACATATTGCTCATCTACATATTCACACAGGAATCAAAGTTTTAGGTTTACACACTGGTTTCTACTTATTGCAGTTTTGTACTATTGTAAGCTCATCGAGGCAGAGTCCTCCCCTCCCCCTGTGTTACTATCTGTATCTGTCTTTCATTTGCAACCCTTATTTAATGTACAGTGCTGCCTAATATGTTGGTGCTATATAAAACCTGTTTCATAATAATATTGTTGTGTACAGAAATAGTAATTGTAATATATATAGTATAAAGAAATTATAGTAAAAATTAGGGTATGAGTCCCTAGCTACGTATGCCACCTTGACTTGGCATATTCACTGATAATGATTCTGACTGACACATCTATGATTTCTTTATTACATGAAGGTTGTTTTTACAACCCAGTTCAATGTAACTGCTAATCAAAGGGCACGTCTATGGTATATTCCTGTTTTTTTTGGCCTATAAGAAAAGGGTGGCTGGAGCATGCAATTGCCTATATGGAACCATTACTTGACTGCCATTCTCTCAGCCATCCGCTCTGCTAAATATATGATATTAATAGCAGGGATTTTGCAAAGTATTGGCTATTTTAAATGCCATTACAATACAATTCCCATTTCTCAGTTTCTCATTCCGGCCCACAAAGATTTACTGGCAACAAGACACCCTTTGGATGAGGCAACTTGTTGAGATGGTGATCAGATAGGTTAGAGAACCCTGTCTGTTATAGAATGTTCTTTGCTCCTGATAAGCCAAAGCAGACATTTGTGTTTTGATCACAATAACCGCCACAGTTACCTTAAAATGGTTGGCTCCTGATGACACATTACAGCACCTATGTTTCTGTATGGCAAAACATAGAAAAAGAATGATCACTGGGTCCAAAAGATAAAGAAGAGAAAAAAACATGTGGACATAAAGGGTATAAATGTAACAACACCATAAATGGTACATACAGTATTTCTTATTTTGATTTGACAAGTGATAAACCTGCTATTAGGTATCTTTTCCCAGCAGGCAATTATGTTTCCACTACTAGATTACATTTGATGATATGTTCACAGGCAGGCACCAATATATATGAAATGAGGCTTCTGAGTAACTTTGTAACTTTTCTAGGGTTTGCTCTTTGTTATGTTCTGTTTGTACTGTTGTACTGTTTGAATGCATTTTTCAATGGTCAGAACAGTAGGAACAGTGACAAAGAAGATGGTTAATACTGCAAGGCTTTGTAGGAATTCATTTTTCCCATTATTTGTCATCTATATTTTAGTCTTTAAGCTAGGACTACTGGCAAATAAATATTGGCTAGGTAGAGACAGAACCTGTTTTGTGTATTTGTGTCATTTGCAGCAAACTAAAATCATTGTAATGCTAATTCCATAACTATCAATATGCAATATACCCCAGAAATCAATATGCCCCAGAAATCCTGAAGAAAATTTTCATCCATTTTTTTCATTGGGAAAAGGATGTAACCTCACAATTGACAACTTCCTCCTCTGAAAAACTTTGCCAAAACAATTTTGTTCTAAAAGGGGTAACAATAATCCACAGTATGTTTTCTGTCTTCTAGATTACACACTGGGTCCCTTCTTCCAGACAAAAAGCACAGAAGCACAGGTTTTTCTGTACCTTTGCTTTCTTTTCTGCAGGTAGCAATAAACTGAATGAATAGTGATTTGCATTTCTTATAACTGCTGACCTATATTCATTGTTTCTGTTAGCCAGTATGTGGCATTTTGTTTATAATGTATACCAATTTTAATATTTAATTCTACTTGTGATACATGGGCGGTGGGTGACACTTTTATTTTGAAACCCTTTTTAACTACCATGATGCTAAAGGACATATTGGCTGTGCCAGGCTGGAAACTAATGGGTGCTTTAACATATATATATAAATAAATGGGGAAAAAAATTTCCCTTCCAATGATAACCCTGCAACAAAAGATGAACACTGGACAGTCAATTACAAGAATAATAACTTAGTTGTTGATACATGTTTTAGTTACATGTTGTTTAGTTGTATATTTCAGTTAAGACTTTGTACCGAACAAAAGAACGTAAAAATAACCATGGAGTAGCATTTACTTTACAGGGTGACTCTAGTACAAACTTTGATTTTGTTTTGGATACAGTTGGGAAAGGTTTATAGACCCTCAGTATTTGTTACTGTTGGTATCTTTATCTCTGCTATAGGGACATAGGCAAAAGCAAAAACACATTGTATTACAGCGGGAAATGACAGGAATTCCAATGTTTCTATTGATATTTATTTCTTTTTGTTCTAATGGGAAAAGCTTCTCCCATTGTATTGATGAAGGAGGTATCTTCTTAAGTGGTTGCACTTATCTATCTGATCATGTGATCATTTTTGTCAAAATTGTCATTCTGTGCCCTTATAGTCATATATTATATTGTTATGCATTTAGATGATCCATTGCATCTGTAATGTGTTTAATCTTCTTAAATAATTTTCTGAAATCTGCACGTTCTATCCATTTTGCCAGGGTACAAAGGAGGTTAATTGAGTACACATCTCTATTTCATGGCCTTCAAAATCACTTCCTAGGAATTAAATTTCTCATTACCAAGCTGCTATATGTATTCTAATGTAGTTGCCAGGCAAAAGTTCTGTCTGCTATAAATGGTTATATAAAATACAAGTTTCTACAAAAAAGTTTTATTATATTCTGGTAATTGTATTAAGTTGATATAATGTCTTAACAATTAAGGGCCTCTTCAATTACCATGTTTGCTAGCTAAGGATATGCTAAATTTAGTGTTCCTAAACAGAAAATCATTGCCTCATGATTGGGACTTGTTTCTGTTATGTTTGCTTCATATATTTATATAAAGTATTCAATAAACAATCCCTGTTTATTAATGTTTGCAGCAGTTTTTTAAATTTTAAATGAAATATTTCATTGCCTAAAGTTGAAAATCAGGCTGGTGTTTATTGCAAAAAGGGACTACTTCTGCAATAAGTATTCTTGCCTGCGTGATGGCCCCCCTAGCTATCAAATTTTGCTGAGCTGCTCATGCCCAGCTCAGTTTTGCTTGCCAGGACACCTGGCATATCCTGGCTTTCCGCGCCTGCACTGAAAGAACTCTATGCCAATAAAGGTGTCAAAAAATGGAATGGCAGGGATAAAAAAGAAAGATGTCGGCACCCACAATGGAACAGGTACAGGTGAGTATCAACAGGGTAGTTACGCTTTAAGTCTTAGGTCCACATGAACTGTTTTCGCAGAGTTTAAACACCCAAATTTAAAATTTTAATCCTTTCCATTCTAAAGGGTCATGTTTGCTGAAACAAATTGGGGTGTTTACAAGCATTTATAGGTGTTTAGAAAACAATGAAAGTGTTAATAGGTGTTTTTAAACGTTTGTACAGGTTCACAAATGCTTCAACTAAAAAACAAATAGAAGCGTTTCTAGGTGTTTATAAGCAATAATTTTCATATTTGGCACTTAAATGCCTGCCTAAAACATCTAAAATGCCTATAAATTCCTCATCTGCTTTAAAGTGCCTTTGAATGATTGTATAAACACCCATAAGTGCAATTGGAGCTGGTATGGACATTTATAAGTATTCAAAAAAAAAATAAAGTGCAGATATTTTACTTTTAGGAGTTATTATTGAAACTAGTAAATATACTTGCTGAAACACTTTTTTAATTGTTTTTGGTTTTTCTTGCAGTTTTGTTGGCGAGTAAATTGTATTTAATGTCTAAAAAAACATGCAGTATGTAAATGCTCCCTACAAACATCCTTCTTCCTCGGTCATGGCTTCCAGCTAAGAATGTCATTGCAATATCATTAGAAAATGAAATGATTTGCCATGTAAGCCTGAAGAATGTTGGTAGGGGTTGGAACAGAAATGTTTTTTCTTTAAAAACTATAACAACATTTCTAAAATTGTAATACAGTATTTTAGATACACATAGTGCTTAGGAAAGTTTAATTTAAAGCTTATTTATCAGCCATTTAAAAGTTTACAAAGGTCTGTTTACATTTTAAAGACACTATAAGGTTTCTTTTCTGTCCTTTTGCCTGAAATCCTAACTCTGTGGAGGGTGCACTCTAGTCAGGATTTTTGTTTAGGGATACTGGTCTTCCTGTATAGTGCCTGCGTACTCTCTTGAGTAGTTGAGAAAAAACTGAAACCAGTGATAAGTCTAGTTGTCTGTAAGACAATATTCCTCCCACTGACCATCAATATAAGGTGTATTCTTTCCTTTATTTACACTAAGAGGGTCCTTTTCCCACTGATCATCATTGTAAGAGGGCACTTCTGTAATTCCTAACAATGAAGTGTGTCCTTTTCCACTGCTTACCAATTTAGGGGAGGCTTTCTGAGTTGTACAGTAGATGGGTCCTTCAAAGATACTTACCAATGTGGAGGGGGGACCCCTGCACTGCCATCAATGATGGGGGCATTGTTTTATGTCTTCAATATAGTGTAATTTCTCTTTCTGGTGTTCTAAGAGTTGCAAAAGCTCTATATGTAAGGAAACAAAGTATTAACAGTTTTTGTAGTAACAGAATAACAAAAAATGTTAAAGTGTTACTTGGTCCAAAATCTTTTAGGGTATATTTAAAACAAAATAATTGAAAGTATAAATAAAAGTGTAGTTGCCCATAGTGACCAGTCCAGTTCCTTTATGCATTTAATAGAACAAAAGTTAAACACTGGTTGGTGGCTATGAGCAACTCGAGTTTTGTTACCAATTTATTTTCCACTGTTTTACAAATATCTACTATAAGGCGCTGATAGTTGCTGGAGAGTTAAATCACCAAATGGTTTACAATGTTCTTGGTGACTTTGATGCTGAATCCATGTCTTTCATTATGAGTTCGGTTGAACTGACGTTTGAGTATCTAGCTACATACCTAAATGACCTTTCCCCTTTTTGTGAGACTGTACATTTAATCACCAGATGAAAAGAGAACTGTACAAAACAGATCAAAGTGACCTGCAGTATAATGTGTACTGTCAAAAGCAAATGCATTCTCCAAAGTAAGTGGCAGATACAATGTAATCCAGATCAAATAATAATTGCTTAATTTGAATTGGCCTTATGGTTTTGTTGTATTCTAAAAGGCAAGCTTGTTATTTCTACCCATGTCAAAGCAAAAATAAGTTGCTTTGGTTGTTGTTTATTATGAAAGTATAGTGTGGCAAATACTTTAAAGGAAAAAGTAATGACTTGTTCGATTTCAAATATGATTGTTAGCCTAGAAGCTAAAAACCAAGGTTCTTTTTTTTTTTGTAAATTTCTGTGTGTTTGGTCTGATATATAATTTCAAGGTGCTGAAAATGACATGTTAAGTAAAATTGTGAAATAGGTATAAAGTGGAGACATTTAAGGTATTTTTATTTCGAGTTTCACAGGGAATATTCAACACACATGCCAGTAAATATCAGGAAGTATCACAGATGAGGTTTTTTTTTCTTCATAGAGATACATATGATAAATACTCCACTCTAAGATATGACTAAAATTTACAATGCTGTGGGTTGCCCCCAAACTGTACTTGTTGGACAGGCAAAGGGAATTAATTGAAATACTTATTAATTAGGAATATCTTCCAGAATATCTAACAGGCTGCTTATTCTCTGCACACCTAGTCCCTTAAACCTGCTTCACTATGCTGCTTTACCAGCTATCTGATGTCTTCATATACAGTGCACAACCAGCTGTCCTGCATTGTATTCTAGGACATCCTTGAGTGCCAGACAATGCAAGACAGCACAGCTTCCAGGGGAACTAGGACTGAGTTGAGTCAGAACATTTTAAAAAGAAAACAAAAAATAACTTATTCAAAAATATATTTTGTTATGCAAGCTAGTCCTAAAGTTACTTTCAGGTTTATTGATTCGTGCTGCTGACAAAAAATTTGCCCTGGGCATCTAGATATCAATGACTTTTGTTTGTTAAAAAGTCCATTGTAGAATAAAGAGGATATGATATCATATGTTTGAACATGTTAGCCAGGACACACCAGTGTACCCCCCCCCCCTCCCTAAAAAAATATGATTTTTCTTTATTTAGAATACTTTCTTTTTCAGCATTTTAGGGTGTACTACAGTTTTAAAGTGTATTTTACAAATCCATTAGTGGATTAAATACATGTAATTTTTAGGTATTAGCTTGTTATAACCTCCTTTATAACAAGCTTATAATAAGTTTTTAAGTACCAATGTAGTTTCTATATGATGCACAAGCCTCACAAAATAAACAAATAACCTATTTTACCCTATTAAGCCAAATGTTTGTAATTTTCTGTTTCCCAGACATTGCAGCTGAAAGTGAGAGGTAAGAAGTAAGCAATGGGCATGACTGGAGGTGTTTTTTTTTATAGTGCCAGCTCTAATAAGAATATGGGAAAAATACAAAAGCTTCACAAGTAGCTGCATTATTTTAACTTTACTGACATAACTTTACTTTACTTATCTTTGACAGATATTGCAGGGGAACTAAGAAAAAATCATTTTATTTTTTGCCTTTTCAAAGTGATTGGTACAATGGCACCCTTGGTGGGGCAAATAGGGCAAGCTGCATTTTTCCACAGTGCATAGGAAGCTGTGTGTTTTACTTCATTGTATTGTAGCACATGTACATTTTTTAGGTATGTTGAGGTGCCATTTACTTTTTTTTTTAATGGTACTGCAACCCACCTGCCAAATTATATCTGTTGCGGTAACGTGTGGGTGTAGTGCACTGGTAAAAACGAGCCAATAATGTGACTGGATGTCAATAGTATTTTTATAAATACATTGGTTGGTGATCTGCTACAGTGATACAAGCTCAATCCTGGTAATAGAGTAATAAGGCAATTTTAAATCTTTGGAAAATATATATATATATTTTTTTAGAATATTTATTTCCCTAGCATTCAATTACATGAAAGATTAGGTCTTGGTCTCCTGTATTCAGGAAAACTCCCCCAACATCCACTTATGTTGTTGGGCAGACAATAAGGAGACACTAGAAACATTGTTTGGGGAAGGAAGAGAAGATGACTGATGAAAAAAGGATTTACTGACAATATTTGCTGGGTGAGTATGTACGGAAATTCCTGTTTAGTTTGTTTATTGAAACAAGTCACACATGTGTCTGACTTGACTTTAGGCTATTTACACTAAAAGACATATTTAATTCCCTGTATAAACAATATTATGTAATAAATCCCATTGATGTACAAACAGGCAAAAACTACCTAAAAATCTTCACATTTTTAAAGCATAATGCTGTCATTTGGGTTTAGCTGCCTTTTGAATTTAAATCTAGAAGCACAATTACTGCCATGTAAAGATGAACATTTCTAAAATTCTGCATATCAGGACGATAAAAAAAAATTGATAGTAGTCTTAAAATTAGGGAAAATCAATAACAGTTTAACAATACTTGACATTACATCGGGTCATTTTTACATATATACAGATATAAACAACAATGTCAAAATGCAGAAGCGGTGTGCGAAAAATGTAGTACACCCTTATCATTTCCATAGGAATTAAAATGTTAAGCAGCAGTAAGGAGCTGATAATAAATACACTTGATTAGTTAATCATCTGCAAGTGTGACCACTTGTATAAAAAGCAGTTTGCTGGTCTGTAGCATTCAGGTGTGTGTAAACACAATGCAATGAACAAAATATATTCGTAATGGCCTTACAGAAGCCGTAGTTGCTGTCCATCAATCTGGGAAGTTTTTAAAAGGCTATTTCCAAGCAATCTGAAGGCCATCATTTTACACTGAGAAAGATTACTCATAAGTGGAAAAAAATTAACACACGCAATCTTTCAAGAAGTGGGTGTCCAAGCAAATTTACCTCAAGGTCAGACTGTGCAGTGCTCAGGGGAAAATTTCCAATAATGGAAGAGATACATATTATTAGCACAAATATCCCATACCAAATGTTAAGCATGGTAGTGGAGTGGTGACGATTTTGCTTGTTTTGCAGCCACATGATTGGGCACCTTGAAATCAATGAGTTAACCATGAATAACAAAGTATTTTAGGGTCAAATATTAGGCTATCTGTGTGGCAGCAAAAGTTTGTCCGAAAATGAGTTATGCAACAAGACACAAGCAAAAAAAAAAAACAAATCTACAACAAAATGGCTTAGGAAGAAAAAAATTGATTTGTATTATTATTAAATAGGACGTATATAGCGCCAATATATCACACAGTGCTGTACCTATTCAAAGTCCAGACCTCAACCTAGTAAAAATGCAGCGGCAGTACTCAAAAGAGCTGCAAATTTAAATTAATTGATGCAATGTTGTAAAAAAGAGCAGGCCAAACTTCCTTCACATTGATAGTAGCAATTGGTAAAATCATACAGAAAATGATTACTAAGGTATTGCTCCAAAAAGGTAGTTCCATGGGCTATTAAGTCTTGGGGTATACAAGGGGGTGCTGAGAAGTTCCTGGCTTTGCCCAAAAGGAAGAGAGTCGGAGTTATGAAATAAGAAATGTATTCAACATATTCCCCCTTGAGACTGATGGTGTACTGCACTTGGTACAGCTTAGTTGCAGCTTTTCTAGACCGTTCAAATAAAAGTCCTTTGATTGGGCCGCAAACCAGGTCTCAGCAGCATCCTTGACATCAGAAATGTTCTTAAAGCGTTGCCCCTTCAGGTGTTTCTTCAAATTCGGGAACAGATAATAGTCGGAAGAGGCAAGGTCAGGTGAGTAGGGGGGATGGTGGACCAATTGCAAACCCAGGGTGTTCAATTTGACAGCCACAACTTTGGACGTGTGCACAGGTGCATTGTCCTGCAAAAAAGGATCTCTTTGGTCAACTTTGATTTCTGGGTTCGGAACTTCTTCGGCCCCGGGGACCCGCTGTGGCTCCATTCCTTTGACTGTTTTGGTTTCAGGATCATAGATGTGGAGCCAGGTTTCATCCTCAGTCACTAACCAAGCTAAAAAGTCCTGTGCGGCTTCAAAATGGTCCAAAACGGCTTTGGATGATTCAACTCATTCCTTCTTACGATCACTGTTCAAACATTTTGGCACCCACTTCGCTGAAAGCTTGTCCATGTCTGGGATAGTGGAGATAACAAACCCAACACCCTCCCGTAGGATGTCATGTATCTGTGCTATCTTTTTTGCGCTTTTTTTGACGGTCTTCAATAATCAGCTCATGGACAGCATTGGGTTGCCAGGTCAATTGAGGTTGGGGGGCGCCCACTGTGGGGCTCATCTTCAACGGTGAAATGCCCAATCTTGAAGAGATATCCAGGTTTTGACAGTGCTGTAGGAAGCACACTTCTCCCCCAGTGTTTGTGACATATCAGTGTGAATGTCCTGGAGAAACAAAAACTTCATGACCGCCCGTAACTCCAACGACGTAAAACTTGTTTGTGGCTCTGCCATCACAGCTTCTCACGAAATGAAAAGACAGTTTTAAGAATCCCAAAGACCTGATATTTGCACAGTTACATACTACGATATTAAGCTGTCATATGCCCCCACGCTCATTTTTCTATTTCTCCTGGATGGGGGCATGTTTGTAGTTTTACAGGCGATTTTTTTTGATAGCATTCTTTATTCATTTGTGCAGAAATACAGACATACAAGGTACTAAAAACACAATAACAAGGGTCTAAGACAACATGATACATCACTTTGCTAACAGCGATGTTAAACAGGAGGTACATTTTAGAGGGCATGAGGTGGGACATCAAGAAAACTTTACACAAAGGCAAGTACCTAAGCAGTGAAACCGACCCTAGTATTTAATATAGACTTTATACGAGGAGGGTCAGATATCACTTATTTTCAGGAGTGTCCATGAATGGTTTCCTGTAAAACCAGGTGGCATCAAATTTTCCCTCATTTTGCAGATGGGTCTTCCATGTTAATTATCTCATTTACACTCCAAAACCATTGGGACACAGAGGGGCAAGTAGTGGACTTTAAATGAAGTAGGATACAAGCCCTAGCTAGATGTTTCACTGCTGAGGACCTATGAGTAAGAAAAATGCCCGGTCATCAGGGACTGTGTAGTCTGTAAATTTTTGTGTGATCTCTTGCACTGCTAACCAGAAGGACCTTAGAATAGAGCAAGACCATGATTTTATAATTAGGCTTCTGATAATAGAGGAGTGGTGGGTCAGCCAGATAAATCCCGGTTTCTGGGTTGTTTCCAATGACATACCCAGCTCCTCCTCCCAGCATGAAAGTTGGGACAAAGACCCTCAGGGGGTCATTAGGCAGAAATACATGGCACAGAGAACATGTCTGTCCACTCCCATCCCCATGTATAGTCATTTGAAGGGGGTCAGCTGGTGTGAACAATCTCTACTATTGGGCAGACAGTGTAAAAAATGTGACAACTTTCACACTCCCCAAAATCTTGGTCTTGGGGTTCCTAGGAGGACCAAATCTTTGACTTGTACCCCTGTATGACTGAGATGTTGGAGGACAGGGGCTTCCCTTTCTGGTGCAAAAGAGGGATTACCCAGTATCGGTTACAGGAGCGATGGGTGAAGTGGGATGTTTGGGTAGGAAAATATTTTCTGGCATATCTTCCATGTAGGGCTTTTGGTAGGGTAATTCAGGAGGATGGAGGTCTGGGTGTGAGCTAGCCATGGAGACAGACTGCAGTGATTTCGGGCTGACTGACTGCTCCAGCCTGTCCTAGGCTGCACAGTACAATTAGAGGTCTTGGTCCCTGCTGGCCGTGGATAGAATAGAAAACATCCATTGATTCTCAGCATTCTATTCCCACAAATGAATTAGAAACATTTGCATAAACAGTGTGTAAAAAGAAACTGGGAATCCATATGGTAAAGTCTGAAAAAAATTTAGAAAGTGAGACAAAATATTAATTTAAACCACCTGTATTCAACCAAACCAAGAGAAATTAATTGTTTTCCATTTCTTCAAATGAGAGGCAAAATTCAAATGGAAAATGCAGGATAAGTCTCTAGACAGATAGATGACAAGATATTTTAGGCCCTCTGAGGTTCATCGAAAAGAGCAGGAGTTACTAACTGCACACAGCACAGGCTCCAGGGATATATTCATTGCCTCAGACTTAGAATATATAATTAGGTAGAGATACGACTGGGTTAGTAACAAAAAACAAGATTTTTTTTTTGTGGAGCATTAGGCCATGGTATCTGGGTTAGCAGTGCTCTGTGTAATGGTTCTAATGTCAGAATGAAAATTAGTGGAGACAGTGGGCATCCTCGGCACATGCCATTAAGGGAAAAGGCTCTAACAGGAACCCATTTGTGCGCACTGCTGCTGTAGAGCATATTATAGGGCCTAATCCTAAATGAAGTAAGCTTGGTCCATGAACGTCTAATCCACCAAATCAAATGCCTTTTCAGGGTCTGTCGATAATAGGAGGGCTACGATGAAATGTGGAGATGGTTTTTTAGTATGTCCTGATGCATCACACTTTAGAATTGGACATACTTTCTTTTTCACATGACTGTACATGACCTGTCAAAGTCTTACCATCTTACCTCAACATTAAAGGACATTTTAGCTATTCAATATATAGAGCTGCATAATATGTTGGCACTATATAAATACAGTTTAATAGTGATAATTTAATAATAAATTCAATATAGATATACTTCCTGATTATTGTTTTAGCTTATTTAGCTTTACATGCTCGAAGCCCACTGTCTGAGTCAGTTTCATATGTGTATTTGATATCGAGGACAGGTATATTGTAACACTCTTCTGAATGTCAGATGTAGTTTCAGTATTATCTTGAAATGAATTCTACTAATAAGAAAAGGAAATTGAGACAGTAAAAATGTTCTTTATTGTTCTGAATGTTGTATATATGTAGTCAGACCAAAATAAAAAAGCCCAAATGGCAATCATGATAATGTATGTGCTATAATCATAAACAATAGTGCAAGCAACAAACAGGCTGTTTCTGTGTATTGTAACAGTTAACATATTATTATCCTAAAAAATGTAAATCATAAAAATATTTTGTATATCGGCAAACAAAAAGCAATGGTGACTATATGGTACATGCAACAAACAGTAAATCACTACAGTAAATTCTTAGAAACTCCTAAAATGCTAGTAATGAAAATACCAAAGTGTAAGAGGTAAAGAAAGGAGCCATTTAGAACCTACTTACAGCTATTGGCTACCTGCACGCCTCAATAGACCAATTAACAGATATGCAACATTTTTGCCAATGCACTAAATCATGTCTCATGGTATGTTTGTTATGATACACTGCTGCATGTTGGCAGATACTTTACTGTTTGGGTCCTTTTGACAATACAGTACTGCAGTGCACAGCACATAGAAGTGTGCTTTGATATGTATGCATAGGTATAAATGGGCCCTAAATCTGAAGTATACTTGGATGAGCTGCTGCCATAATCAACAAGTATGCACAGCATACTTGCTGATTATTGCACAAACTTACAGACCCACCCTGCAGCAATGACAGGTCCAGGCTATTGGCCATTTGATTGCCAGTGATGATTTGCACAGAAGTTATCTTGTCTATAGCAGCTGGCTCTGTATGCTGCAATCCTGCAGGTCTGAGCCTGCGATGAGAGAGTGGGTGGGTTGTGTCCAGAGACACAACCGCCCCACGGCTCTTAGCCTGCAATGCATACAGGAGGCATGGTCCACAGCTCTGGCCAGTGCACTCCCCCAAGCAGGGTCCATCTCCTGACCCCGCTGGGGGGTACATCGGCCAGAGCTGCAGACCACTAGTGAGTAACGCTGCTCTACATTACACATATGTGCTGTCTAAACAAAATGGCACAGGGTGCAAGGAATTTAAGACATTGCATTTATCTTTTCCAAATTAGTACTACCTCCAGGTGACTTTTTGTTTTTTGAGTTTATGACTGTTTTAAAACTAAATAGTAGAGAACAAAAGTAGGAATTAAGTGCTGATAATGTGTACAAAGCCAAGCAGTGCCTTATTTCTTTAAAGAATGTTTATGTACTATAGCACAAATAATTATATTATACACCTGCCTTTGAAGACGGAGTAGTAGGTCTCCTACATTTAGGTCTATTAGACAAGAGCCAGGAGGCTAAATTTTGGGTTTTTTTTGCATGTAATGCTGTGATGACTTGGCTCCCCTTTAAAGGAAAAGCCTGGAATTTTTTGCTGTGTTGGAGAAAAGCATCCTTAAATTGGATTAAATGTCTGAAGTACCTCTATGCAGCGAGTGCGTTTTGAAGATAATCGCCACAGTATTGATGTAACAAACATGTAATTGAATGTGTACATTGGTGGGGAGAGTCTTTACTCTTCTGACTAGCCCATTACTGTATAGTAGAGGAAAATGCCCAAGGGGTAAATGCCATTAGCTGTACCTGATGCAGACCTTTTACCATACCCTGGCTATGAGTATGCCACTGGTGTTATCTTCACATTTCATAGTAGATTGGGAGAGAACAAATGCTGGACCTTATATTGATAAAATAAACTCGCCTAACAAAATAATTGGTAAACCTGTTTAAACGTACTATAGTTCCACATGCAAAATGAGTAAGCAGGCAGGTTTTATTGCAGAAAAGGACAGGTGATGTCTCTTCTGCAATACAAGGTGGCCAAAGATGAGAAGAAGAGGAAGATGGTAGCACCTGCAACAGAACTTGGATAGGAGTGTGTATTGAAAATATGTGATCATGGAGGTATGTTTATTTTATTTTAGAAAGAACATTGCCTGTCCCTTTTGCAATAAAAGACCTGCTTGGTCACATTTTTGTACTTTTTACATTTAGTTCCACTAATCAGCGTGTTTCTATTAATATCTAATCTGTGTTTCAAAAACTTTTTATCTGCTTGATTTTTTTTCACCAACAATCATCTAGGGTTTTAGAGAACAGTCCTAAAAGAGAAAATATGTTGGTGCCACAGGTTAGAGGAATATGGCCAGACTGATGGAAAGTAACTCAAATAAACATTTGGTAAGAAGGAGAGCATCTCTGAATGCACAATACGTCGAACCTTGAAGCAGATGGGCCAAAGCCCAATTGTTGTAGCTACAGCGGTGAATATACACTTTGCTGACTCCTGCACTGTTATCCAACACAGACTGAAATATTCATAGTGTAATAACCAGTTGTTACCGGTTCACTTTAGAAAACTAAATGCTAAAAAGCTAAGTGAAATCCTTCAATCCAGTCTTAGGAGGAAAAACATACTAAAATCAATCAGTAAGCCGCGCTGAAAAAGACCTCCTCAATCTGTAAACTTTATACTTTCTCATTAAAGTGGAACTAGAATAAAAATATTAAAAAAAATCACACTTACCTTTGCTTTCACAGATCCCTTGATCCCTCCAGAGCTGTCTTCAATATGGTCTCGCGTCGTCCAGGTTTCTTCCTTTGTCCCAGCGCGGAGAAAGCACTGGGCACCGCCATCTTCTTCCTTTTTCTTGCTTCCTCTGCCTGACATATGCTGCTGTATTTGTATAAAAATAATAATGCACCTAAAAAAGTGCTTATCTCACTGCGCATCAGGAGCATTGTCAAGCTTGTCGGTCTTGTCAAACTTGTGAAAATGGTTGCATTTGACAAGAACAGCTATTGACGTGAGCCATTATGGTGTGAAATGAATAAGTATAGAAAGGTAAAAGTTATCTTCTCTATCACCCTTTTCTCCTGTCAGCTGCAAATATGCAGGTGCTTTTCAGATTATTGGAATACTAATAAATGTTTACATTCTTTTTACTGTTCTAAATGATCAATTTCTTTAGTCAATTATCCAAATTGTCTTCCTGAATATTTTTTTTATTGATTAAAACCGATTAGATCCAAGTCTCCATCTTACTGACACGAAAGAGTGAAATCTCCCACATGTACATCAATGCATTAAATGGAAGAGGAATGTCTGTGCTACTTAGGAAAAAAGGCCAGTTTCTGTCAGAAGAAGACAGACTTTTTGTACCTATGCAGATTAACATTTTTAAAAACGCATGTAAACGTTCCTACCCCTTTTTTTATTCATTTTTATTAGCGTTTTAAAGCTTGATTTTAAAACTCTGAAAAACGTCTATGCCGCGTGTTTTAATTTTTTAACCTTGCGTTTTAATTTTTTAAACATCGCAAGCAGCATTATAGATAATGCTCATAAGTGTGCCCTAACTCCCTCTTTGTTGTCATTCAGTTTTTCTTAACCTCCTCTCACCTGCAGGTTTGTACAGTAGCTTTAAATCTGATAGGATAAAGCTAGTTTTTTTTTTCTTTTTTATTATTATTATTATTATTATTAATAAATGTCACTTGCTAGTTCAGGCCAGAGCTTTATCATTCATTAAAGTCAGCAACAGAAACCTCAGTGTTGGCTTTTAAGCAATGTAAATTATTTTATTGTTCAGCCATACCACTTTTTAACACTTGGTTGACCAAAAAACAATTAAAAAGGTGGGATCCCACTAAGTGTTTAAAACCAGTAAAGTATTTGAAATCAGCAGCCAACAAATTTTAATATGCATAACCAGAAGTAGATAATGAATATCTCAAAATACTTATCCCTAGTAAACCTAGACCCCAACACCTATTTCCCCTGTTTATGAGCTTTGTTTTTCAACTGTGACTATGACAGCACAGAAGCCCTGGGTATTGCCATAGATACCAATTTTTGTGCAAGCTCACTCTTTCATGACTTTGTCATAAACAGTGCAATTATCTAGAGAAGCCTTCTTCTTGCAGACATTGGTCAGGTGTTTTTGGGCCCATACACATCAGGACACACTGTACTACAGCTTTTTGTGCATTTAAAAAAGAAAACAGCACGATTTTTTTGGCACACTGTATATTCAATAAATCTTTTTTAATTATTTTTTAAATGTAGACTAACATAGAGATTAAAGAAAAATATCCAATGGGATATGTGTGTGGTCCAGGTCCATCCGCCTAGAGAATAGCACGGGGAGGGGGAGGGGTATGGACTCTAAACTATACATAAGATTACCTAAAAACATTCACATCAAATGGTCCAACCCTCAACACTAGCAAGAATAATGGACACCAAATAACTAAACAAAAAATTCTCCAAAAGCATACAAAGGGATCGTCCACCCACTGCATTTGGTGGGATAACGGACTCAAACACTAAACATGAAAAGCTTCCATTAGTAAATGTCTGTTGGTTCAATGCCAACAAAAGAAATGAATTGTGTTGAGGAGAAGAGCAATAACTGTCTCCTAGCCCTACGCGTTTTGCCCAGAAGGCTTCCTTAGGGGAAGGTGTGCTACCAGATAGTTAGAAAATAAACAAAAATCTTATACTTGATATTAGTTACCCCTTTACTTATTACCCCTTTTAATTATTGCCCCTATTTCTTCAATGTTTAAGAAACATTGCTGCTGTTTTTCTTTTTTTTACTCATGCATATTACCTAGGGGTTGGCATAATTGATGAACTATGATATGTATTACTTTTTAGCACATTGTAACTCAGAATAAGTGTTGTGTGGTACACTGCAGTGGTATTACCTTTTAGTATCTCAAACATACCAGTAAAAACTTTCGCCTAAGCTTTCTTGATAAGTGGAAATAAAATCTGTTGATCTTGCCAGTAACCTAGTTGTGTCCCGTGCACTTGCAGTGTTATCCCAAGCAATGTTTTAAACACTGCTTATTTTATAAGTAAGTTCTTACACTCTTCATGTCCAAGAGTTTCAACACTGTCTATCTATAGATTCATTATAGTGTTTGAGAATTGTACCCCAGAGACAAAATGTGTGTACCTAGCAGGATCATAAGGTGGATTTTGAGCTCTTTTATACAGACTGAGCAGTAGATTGTACAGGTTTGATACAGGGAACAATTACACAGCTACATGCATCCATGCATTAATTCTAATTGTAGTTCAGCTTTAAAATAATTAGTTCTGTTATTAGCAAGCAGTCGATCAGTGTTGTGGAGGGGAGGATCAGCCTGGGTCTCTTATGCACCATCAGAGCCCTGGAAATGTATGTGCAAAAACTATTCTGAAAGTAAATGTTCTTACAGGACAGACACACATTATCTTACCTTTAAGGGAATGTTTGGGCCAACAGGTCAGTTTGTGCAAATAATCCCTGAACCTGCAAGTCTGGGATTTTGGATCTAATTTTATTGTGCACTGGGGAGAATAGCAGTGCTGTCATGGAAAGAAGTGGTACCTTATGGGGCTTCTGCAAGGTGTCTGCTAATTTGCTGGCTGTACACATGTTACAGGATTCTTTTAAATGTAGCAATGTTTACATACAATGAGAAATACTAAACTATTCTTACATTGACAGCAACTAGTTTACTTTAGTCCTCCTCACAAGCGTGTAGGAGGACAGAGGAGGGAGAATAGGTTTATTTATAGAAGCAGTGGCAGGGAGAAAAATCTGACAGAGGAAGTTTCACATCCCGGCTTGAGGTGCAATCTCAAAACAGTATGACAAATGAAAGATAATCACTGGCTTCTGCCCTGTTAACCCGTTTTGTATGCTTGTGGAATTAATCATTTTTACAATGCCTACAACACACATTTTGTAAATGATGATCATAGTAAATCATGCTAAGCAAAGGTATAAATTTAACTGACAGAGCCCTGGTGGAGAATTTAAAGGACTAATATCACTAAACATATTGAATTGTGTAGCTGTATGCAATTAGTACATATACTAACAGTTTTAGATGGTCAAACTGGGCAATACCCCTGGACCCCCACCTTCCCTAAGGCCCCAATTGACATAATATGTAGGAAATGCTGTGCATATGGGCACCCCAGCTATATCCCCATTCCTAAGTAATCAGTGGATTCTTTTTTTAAATTTCACATTCCTTGTTTTATATTGTCATGCATATTTACAAAAACATCAAACTGTCCAGCAATAGTGATGTGCTGAAGCACACCAAAAAACCTTTCAGGGATGGTGGTCAATGCTTTTGTTTGCCTAGTTTTTTTTTGTTAATTAGGATTCCTACTTCTATTCAGAGTGTGATCATAGTGTATTGTACTGTACAGAGATAATATATATAACTAGAATACAATAAAGAGCTGTTATATTTTAAATGAAGTAGAAGCCATGTCCAGATTAATATTAGAAGGAGGGGTCATTCTATACTTGCCATAGTGATTTAACTGGAGACTTCCTGTGTTTATATAGAATAAAAAAAGAAGATGAATGGTTGGGCATTTGTACTTTTACTGAAGCCATTCTGATCTAAACAACATAATAATTTGCATATGTAGTATACAGTATAATTTATAGCCAGTGTTTCCCAGGTTATAAAATGTGATAACCTGATATATGGCAGTGATAAATTTACAAGACACTGCTTGATAACACTGAGGAACGCTTTTTTTGTTGAGTTAGATCTTACACTTGTGTTTTACAAATTTTTAGGTGGTGAATCCAGAAATTACCAGAATCCAGAATGTCCAGTTTTTTGCTATCACATGCAGTTTTTACGATACAGGGTACCCTCTATTTTTGTCAAAAAACATACAAATTTTACATTCAATGAAAAAATAATAAAACAATAACTTGAATGTACTGTTTATTTAACTTTCATTCATACAAATGATTTATTGTTACTCTATGACATTTTTTTACAGTAAAACATTTGAAAATTAAGTGGTTAAGGTAAAAATTTACACTTACAGCTTTTCCTGGAGTGTTCAGTGTTAGGACAATCCTGCCGGATGCTCCAACAATTTTCAGCCATAATATGTACATCCCATCTACCCTGATACCATCCTTCTATGACCTTCAAATCTTGGTGGAATCGTTCACCTTGCTCATCACTGACTGCACCAAGATTTTCCGGGAAGTTAGAAAGTTGGCTATGCAGAAAATGCACCTTAATGCTCATATTGCAACCAAGCATTTTGTAGCTCTCCAAGGGTTTTTTGAGAACTTCTGTGTAATTATGTTTTGTGTGTTTTCAAGAAAGTCCTTGACAATGGCTTTGAATGATAACCAAGCATTCTTTTCGACTTCTGACATTGTCCTGATGAACTGTTCATCTTTGATGAGCTGCCGAATCTGTGGAGCATCAAACACACCGGCCTTTATTTTTTCAAATGACAGGCTAGGAAATGCCAAAATGAGGTACTTGAAACAATCTCCTTCAGTTGGCAAAGCTTTAACAAACTGCTTCATTAGACCCAGTTTAATGTGCAAAGGCGGGATTATAATATTCTTTTTATCAATAAGTGGCTCATGTAAAATGTTTGGATCACCTGGTTTTAGGGCAGATCTTGGAGGCCAATTCCTTTCCGCCCAATGCCTCTCACGAGCTCTGATGTCCCCTCATGCACAGGTAACAGGGATACTTGATGTATCCGCGTTGCTGACCAAGGTAAAAAACATACCATTTTAAGGTCAACGCAGATGACCCAATTCTGTTGATGATATTGCAACAAATCAATGACTCTCTTTATGTCTGCATAATCTTCAGAAAAAGAAACTGAATGGCCAATTGGGACTGACCCAAATATTTTGCCATTGTGAAGGCTTCGCTTTGAAGTATTGATGAATAGTCACCCTTCAGTTGAGTTAAAGATTGGAATTCCCAATTCCTCCAATAAACCAGGTATGTTATGGCAATACAGAAAGCAACTGTAAGTTTGTAAAGTACTGCAGAAATGCAATTTCTCTGGTTCGAAAGTACAATACCTTTTTTCTTACGCAGTCTTAATGTTAGGAGTTCTGAAGCCTTCTTCGATCCCAAATCACGTGCCAAATTACATGTTTTATCATGTTAAAAACAGAAGAGGGAGGGGCTTTACCATTTTTAAACCCCCCCCCCCACACACACACACACACACACACCAAAAAAAAGTTATTTTTACTTTAAATATTAGGTTGCCTACCCTTTCATGTAAAGTAAAAATTTTAGTTTAAGTCCGTTTTAATGTTTTTCTTGCTGGAGATTCATGTTATACAGAGATCCACATTGCCCTCTTCTTGCCTTTTTGGAAACAGATTTCAAAGTTAAGGTCCTGTTTGAAGAAAGTAAACCAGCAATTAGCATTTGTTGACTGCTTGTTCACATATTGTACTATTTCCTGAAGATCTTTGATGTGTGTTAGATAACCTTACTCTGCTGTTTATTTTGTATTGTTAACTGCCCTTTAGTTACAAAGTCATTTAGAAGTCAGACCAGAATTATGTAACTAATAAAGGGAAACTATAGTTAAATAAAATCTTGCCTGTTCTTTTTTTTTACACTGAGATGTACATGTGCCATATGGGGGATATAAATGGCCCTGGCTGGACCAATATAAAATCTCATTGAAATTCAATATATACATAAAAATTCACCATATTAAAAGCGAAAGTAAACTTGGGAAAAAGAAACTCACCTTTACCTTCAAAGATCCGTTGTTTTCTTCCAGGGGTTATCTAGATCAAGTTCTGCGTCATCCCAGTCTCCTCCTTTGTCCCGGCACACCAAGTGCTGTCATCTTCTTTTGCCCTCTAACCCCCCCCCCAAAAAAGAAGGTTGATTACCCTTTGATGTAAGGTAAAAACTTTAGTTTAGGTCCGCTTGAAGTGAAACCAATCCAACATAGATGGATAAAATTATACAATAGCAAAAAATACCTGATTATAATATAATACCATACAATACTGTACAAAGTTTAAGAACTAATGGTATATAAAGATTGTATAATAATTTCTCCACTTTTAATATCCATGAAAGTAGAAGAAACAAAAAGAAGAGAGAAGGAGAAATCCTCTGTGCAGTTAAAATTACAAAAAGGTTTTAAAAAATGCATTGCTTTATTGAGACCAGGGTATTTTATAGCATATACCATCACTATCACTGTCACTAAGCTCATGCTGTAGTTTGGGCTTATGTTGCTTATGTTGGGATGAGTTCTATTCAAAGCAATGTATTTATTAACATCTGTGTTGAAAGTATGCACAGCACCAACATGATGGCTAATAAGAGTTGTGATTTTTCAATTATTGGTGGCATATATGTGTTCATAAATTCACTTTTCTAGTTGTTTCTTGGTCTTGCCCACATAGAAGCAACCACATATGCAAATAATTAGATAAATTACTCCAACAGTGGCACAATTTACATTATGTTTGGGTTTAAATATAAAACTATTTGAAAGAGAGATTGTATCAGATTTCAAAATCAAGTTTGAATTGTAAGAAACTTTTTCATTTGAAAGTGCCACATTGATGTTGAGAAAAACCTACAATATCATAAACAAAATGACTATGAATACTAATCGATCTTTAAAGGAAATGGATTGTCTAAACAGAATTTCTGGTTGAGGGACAATGTTTAGAAGTTTTGGGATCTGTGATTAGTAGGTTCCAGTACTTTTGGCAAATAGTTTATCTTCCAAGTAATAATTAATCCTTAAGAAGTTTTATTTGGGCCTCAAAATCCTCATTGGAAGTGCAGTTTCTTTTAATGCCATTTCAAAATCGTATGCTTTTTACTAAGGGTCTGGGATGTGAACTTGTTGCATGGAAAATGGTGTTTCCTGCAGTGTCTTTATGGTACAAAACGGTACGAATAGTAGAATCTTCTCCAATCCGATTTGTTAATTCTAAAAAAGGTGATGGAATAGTAGTCATATGCCATAGTAAATTTTAGATTAAAGTCGTTTTGTTGTAGCTTCAAATAAAATCCCTGTAGTGCTGTTAGACTACCACTTCAAAGGATGAGGACATCATCAATGAACCTATGCCAAGTTAAACCATGGCACACATAGTCCACATGACATACATCGAGCGGTTCTCGCTTGAAAAGAGATGTTGTGCCCACCCTCCTAAATAAGAATTAGCGTAAGTGGGGGGCAAATTTAGTGCCCATGGCAACTCCCTGGATCTGTAGATACATTTAGTTGTTGAACAAAAATGCATTTCTGGTCAAAATATGTTTTAGTAAGAACAGTAAAAATTGATTATACTGTTTTTAATGTTGAGCTGACTCCAAACAACAGGAGGATACCACATTCAACATGGACTTTCTTCTGGTCATAGAGGTGGCGCTCTCATGAGGAGTGCCAACTCTATGAGAGAAATGAAGATGCATTGTGCATGTCCAGACTGTCAGTGTGACACCCCTGACTTGTCTCCCTCAGTCCTGGATAAGGTTTCATTCTGCCTTTTGGCTATCTCATCATGGATGCCTGTCAGATTTCTGAAACTCTACCTAGATAAAACCAAACTCATCTCCCCCCACCCCCTAACATTTCAGATCTCCCCCTGACATATTCTAACTGTTAACAATAAACAACACTGGTATTCGTCCCTCCCGTCAGGCACCTTGTCTTGGCGTCACCTTCGATTCTACCTCTTCATTTACCCCTCATATTCAGAACATTTCCAGGTACTGTCACTTTCACCTGCACAACATCTCCAAAATCCCCCCCTACCTGTCCCCAGAGACCACCAAACTCCCTGTACATGCTCTTATCATCTCTCGTCTGGACTACTGTTACATCCTCCTCTCTGGTATTCCACTAACCCGACTCTCTCCTCTCCTCTAATACAATCTATTATGAATGCTTCAGCCCGACTCATCCATCCTTCCCATTGCTTCTCTTCTGCTGTATCTCTTTGTAGTTCTCTTCATTTGCTTCCATTTTGTCTTAGAATCAAATTCAAGCCCATGTGCTTTACCTTCAAATCCCTCCACAGTTCATTCCCCACTTACCTTTCTGACCTGGTAAAAAAATACTCCCCTAGCCGATCTCTTCGCTACTCCAATACCTACTACTGACTTCCTCACTTTTAACCTCACTTATAACCATCGTATGCACAGCTCCAAGACTTTCCTAGAGCTGCCCCGACTCTCTGTAATGTTCTTCTTCATCCTATTTAGATTGCTCTTACTTTCTGCTCCTTTAAAAGAGCATAGTATTACTGACTGACTTGCTATATTGATTCGAAACTTGTACAAATTGTACAAAAACGTACCTCATCGGCATGAGGTTATAAATTGTACATCCATTTGTACAAATTGTACAAATGGATGTACAATTTATAACCTCATGCCGATGAATGAAAGTCATGAATTTATTTGTGACTACTTGTTTTTTTTTGCTAAATATATGTAAAAATATTGTTATCTTTATTATATTTTTCTGACCTAGAATATTCACCTCCCTTAACCTGACGAAGCAGACACTGACCTGTGATACGTGTCGCAACTACATATAAGCATAGTTGGAATCTGTTCCACAGAGTTAAAACAATTGTGTATGCTTGTAGTGAGGAGGTTGCAATCCATGAAATGTATAATAAGAGGTCTTTTTAACTTGTTTGTTTGACATTTTTACATGTTTTATTTCAAGTATTAAAATCCAAAGTATTTAATTTTTATTTAGCAATGTACTAATGAGTTCCTATGCAATACCACAAAAAGTCCCAAAACACCTCTGTAAACTTTTTCTTTTGGCCTTTAAAAGAGCACTCAAAACCCATTTTTTCAAATGTGCTTATCTGTCTTTTTCGGTCTTTTTAACTGTCACTATTTCCCACCACTACATATCTCCCCTCCTATTGTGTGGTACTTCCCCCACCTCCTCGATTGTAAGCCCGTCCGGGCAGGGTCCTCCCCTCCTGTGTCTGTATTTTTCCATCACCAATACCCTGATGTAAATCTCAAACTGTGTAACTTCTTGCTACTGTGATATGTTACTCTATTATTTGACTGGATCATGGTGACCACCTTTTGCATGACAAGGTTAAAATTTGGGTACAATTTATACATTAAACATAAAAAAACACTTATTATTGTACAAGTTTCATAAAGAAAAATTCAAAGTAAAATTCTCATTTTAATTTTGAATTTTAATTGGTTTTGATATTTTTTTACAGTTTAATACAATAAGATTTTTTCCTATTTTATATCTTTTTTTATGTCATAATTCTTGCATTTTGCATTTTATATATGCATTTTATATATTCGTTATATTTTTTTACTTTGAATTCTATGAATTGTATAAGCTAGCAGATATAGCAAGAGTGTCCTTCATCTGACCTATTTAGCTGGGTTGTCTGTTATCTACCACTACTGAGGCTTGTTTGCCTGTTCTGCTTTTTTTCACATAACTGAAATTTGGCTGGTAAAGAGAGTTGTAGCATGCCAGCCTATAATATAAAAGATTCCTGTTTTTTTTATACAGAACTTAACAGATATATAGATTTCCTTCAATATCATACATGTGCTTTACATGTTTGGGAGTAGCTCTGATTGTATTGGTCATTGTTCTAAAGGGGAACTTAGCTATTACTAGTCACTTTGGCACTGTGCTGTAGGACAACTGTATTCTATTTTAATACCAATTTTACCAGGAAAATCAAATCAAATCACATTCATAACTGGGCCCTGTTAGTCCATGGTACCCCACATTAAGTGAAATTCTACATTTATTCTTTGCTTCCAGTTTGACTTTGCTTGTATTGTTTTTAAACATAGAGTAAAGCATTTCTTTAAGTGCTGTTTTATTTTTTCAACCTTTTTGTTTCACAGCTGCAAGTAAACTTTTATTCAGGAAGACATGCGGAGAATTGTAACCAACTGAAACTTGTTAGCTGGCTTTCTTGACTTTTACTTCATTGAGCTACTGAATGCAATAATGCAATGTTTTTTTTTTTACTGCTTACTTGTTGAGGCTAAAGACTATAAACTATTAAAGTCAGTGGCCCTGATTTATTAAAGTTCTCCAAGGCTGGAGAGAAAACACTTTCACAAGTGAAGCTGGGTGATCCAGAAAACATGGAATGGATTTTTAAAAATCATTTGCTATTTGCTGGCAAGTGAATCCTGAACCAGGACCATCCTAAGTTTGCTGGATTACACTTCTGAAAGTGTATTCTCTCCAGCCTTGGAGAGCTTTTATAAATCAGGGCCAGTGTGTCCACACCAGGCAGCCAAGAAGATTGGCAATGGAATGAAAATGGTATTTATCATCTTTTTTCAGTCAGCAGACATACTGTCATTCAGTAAGCTGTTTTTCTATACTGACTGAACAAAGGGCAGAGATAGGAATTTGAAAATGGAAATTAAGAAAAAGAAAAACACAAATGCAACATTAGCATATTTACTTAAGGTAGACAGTGACTGACCACTGTCAAAACAATAAAATTAACCTCCTGAGCGTTACACTGAGGTCTAGATTTCTGTACCAAAAGTGATCCACTGTTTTTCATGAAATTTTTTTTTTAAATTGTAGACCTGTAACTTACAGAAATATGTCCGAACAGGGGTTCTAGTAGATATTATGAATATAAAAAATGTTTGAAACACACAATCATTTAAAAAAAAAAAATTACTTTTAATAAAATTAAAGGAAAAACACAAAAATCCGCTTAAACATGACTACATAAACAAAGCTTGAAGCCATGGCAGGGGGGGTCAGGCAGGCGGTGATGTCCAGGTCCAGGCAGAGATGTCAGAGTCCAAGCAGAGGTCAAAGCAGGCGGAGATGTCAGAGTCCAGGCAGAGGTCAGGGCAGGTGGCAGGCAGAGATGTCGGAGTCCAGGCAGAGGTCAAAGCAGGCAGCAAATGGTCAAAATTAGGCGAAGATCAGCAAAGGTAAGATAAGACACAGTGTTACACACTAGCCATCCAGGGAATAAGTGGCAATTTTTAAAACTTTGATTGTGTATTTATTGGGGTTTGTTTTGAATTATTTTGTATTGATTGGATACGGGAGTTTGTATCCAATCCAATACAAAATAAGAATTTGAATTTCCAAGTTATTTACTTTTATTTTATTTATTTTTTTGTATTGGATTGGATACAGGAGTTTGTATTCAATCCAATACAAAATGAGCGTTTGAATTTACAAGTTATGTACTTTGTATTAATTTTATATTATTTTGTATTGGATTGGATACGCAAGTTTGTATCCAATCAAATACAAAATATAAATTTGAATTTCCAAGTTATTTACTTTTATTTTATTTTTTTTAATTTTTTGTATTGGATTGGATACGGGAGTTTGTATCCAATCCAATACAAAATGACAGTTTGAATTTACCAATTACAAACTTTGTATTTATTTGAATTATTTTGTATTGGATTGAATACAGGAGTTTGTATTGAATCCAATACAAAATGAATTAATGAGTTTCTATTTGAATTTCCCGCACACGCGCCGACGTCATCACGCACGCAAAAGAAGCCGGCCGGCTGTTTTTTTCCTCCGCCGGACGGCTTCTTGTTTCAGAGATCACCCGGCGCTGGAACTAGAACAACGCTGGATGATCAGCGGGAGCAGGTAAGAAACCGGCCGGCATCTTGTGTTCCGCCGGCCGGCCAGCGGAGCACAAGATGCCGGCCGGCTTCTTACCTGGTCCCGCTGGTATACGAGAAGGCACCCGACGCTGGAAACGGAGACCGGCGGACGACGATTGACGGAGGACGACGCTGGAACACAAACCCGACGCTGGATGAGCACAGGGGGACCGAGATTTTCCCTACATTAAAATCCCCACTTACCTGGGTAAGTGGGGATTTTAATGTATGGAAAATTTCGGGCTTAACGAAAAGAGCAACTTTTTTGAGCCCGTACGAAGGTCGGGCTTAACGGCAGGGAGGTTAAAGAGACCTAAATGGACCAAAAAGCCAAAACAGATACTGATTGAAAGACTATAAACAATGCCAGTTTCATGACTAGACTGTCTTGACATTGCTTGTATTAATGCAAAATAGCACACACGCATTAAGCACATTATGGCAAACAACCCTGGTGTGAATAGATAGTTAATTGTGGCATTTTACTGCACCAAAAGTGTATGTAACACTTGCGGTCAACAATATGTGACATACAATCTGCAGAGTACAGCATTTACTGTAAAAGTACGAGAAGACATGCCATGAAAGCAATGGTCAGTTGGAGAGGGAAAGACCCTGGTGGCAGTGGTAAGGTAAAAGAATGCTTTAGCACCTGTGGTCTCAGTGGTGAGATAACAAATACCATAACATCCATGGCCAGTGAAAAAAAAAGAAATGGCCTTCAGCCAGTAATGGGAAAACATGTTAAGTGAATAAGCATACATGCTAGTAAGTTCTTGGCAGGGGAGGGTGTAAATATATTTAAAATTTTTATTTTTATTACTGGGGAACTACTATGCAAATTGTAATAGTTTACATATGAAAGGTTAAATATAAAGTTTCAGTATATACAGATAAAGGTTTGTTTTGATGAAAATACACTGGGAAACAATTTTGAACAAATTTTTTGTTGACTTAAATTTTTAGGCTTATTTACACTAAAATAGGTAAGCTGATTATGAAAGTGCAGTTAGTTTTCTTCTATCACGTCAGATTTTTACTCTGCCGCTGATATTATTGTGAATGCTGTAGCGTGGATTTGTATACACTATTCATTTACATGCAAGACAGTGTGGTCAGAGGTTGTGTGTTGCTCTATGTAGTGAATAAGCAAAATTTATTTTTCTACTTACACACGTATTTCCTTTCGTTCAGATCAGGCTCTGCTGTTTCTCGTCGCAAGTGCCTAAACAACCCTGATTCATTTTGATATATCTGTGGCAGTTTCACCATTCCCAGTCAGAGGGCGAACATCAGCACATTTGTAGAGCAAGCCTATTTGGCATATTTCAAAGTTAAACTTGGTGATCAAGATAGGTCTTTGCCCCCTCATAAGGTGTGCAAACAGTGTTTCGGGGGTTTACTGATGTGGACAAAGGGAACATGTGATAAGATGCTATTTGGTATACCTATAGTTTGGCGAGAGCCAGGAAATCATTTCAGTGACTATTACTTTTGTATTGTGAAAACTTCAGGATATAACAAGAAAAATAAATGTACAATAGAGTATCCTAGTCTACAATCGGCTATAAACCCAGTGGCTCATTCAGAATAAATCCCAGTGCTGGTTTTCGTTACACTACCCTCTCTTGAAAAACATGATTAGAGTTATAAACTAGGTGACAACAATGATGAAGAGGACAATTTGAAGAGGACTCTGTTCGTAAGGGATTTGATCAGCATTGTTGAGTTGAGTGATTTGGGACCATCAGAACTCTACCATCAAGACTGCGTTGGAAAAACGTACTTGAAAAAAGAACAAAGGTATCATACTTTTGAACCAGAGAAATTGCATTTCTGCAATAGTTTAGAACTGACCGTGGCTTTGTGTATTGCCATAACATACCTGGTTTAATGGAGGAATTGGAAATTCCAATCTATAACTCAACTGAATGGCGACTATTTATCGATGGCTCAAAGCGGAGCTTAAAATGTGTCCTCCTGACAATGGCAATATATTTGGGTCAGTCCTAATTGGCCATTCAGTTTCTCTTTTTGAAGAATATGCAGACATAAAGAGAGTCATTGAGTTGTTGCAATATCACCAACACAATGGGGTCATCTGTGTTGACCTTAAAATGGTATGCTTCCTTCTTGGTCAGCAACACGGATACACCAAGTATCCCTGTTATCTGTGCATGTGTGACAGTAGAGTTTGTGAGAGCCATTGGGTGGAAAGGTTTAGGCCTCCCAAGATCTGACCCAAAACCAGGTTATCCAAACATTCTATATGGGCCACTTGTTGATAGAATATTATATTCCCGCCTCTGCACATGAAACTGGGTCTGATGAAGCAGTTTGTTAAAGCTTTGCCAACTGAAGGAGACTGTTTCAAGTACCTCATATTGGCATTTCCTAACCTGTCATTTAAAAAAATAAAGGCTTGTGTGTTTGATGGTCCACAGGTTCGGCAGCTCATCAAAGATGAACATTTTATCCGGACAATGTCAGAAGTCCAAAAAAATGCTTGGTTATTATTCAAAGCCATTGTCAAGGTCTTTCTTGGAAACGCAGGAGCAAATAATTAAGCAGAAATTGTCCAGAAACTCTTGGAGAGCTACAAAATGCTTGGTTGCAATATGAGCATCAAGGAGCATTTTCTGCATAGCCATCTTTCTAATTTCCCGGAAAACCTTGGTGCAGTCAGTGATGAGCAAGCTGAACAATTCCACCAAGATTTGAAGGTCATGGAAGGGTGGTATCAGGGTGGAGGGGATATAAAAAATGTCATAGAGTAACAATAAATCCTTTGTATGAACAAAAGAAATTTAAATTAACAGTACATTTAGGTTATTATTTCATTATTTTTTCATTGTATGTAAAATTTGTATGTTTTATGACAAAAATGGAGGGTACCTTGTATCATAAAAACTAGATGTGATAGCAAAAAACTGGGGTCATTTCTAAATTCACCACCCAAAAATTTGTAAAAATCAACTGTAAGATCTAACTCAACAAAAAATGCGGTCCTCAGTGATATTTTTCACTTCCCTCTTTGCTAAATGACAGCCCAGTCCTGCAGACTGCAGAAGATGTATTAGGCAGTGAGGGCCAGGAGAGTGTTCCCTTGTCCTAACGTGATAATGCTGATTGTGTTCCCCAAAACAGCTTAGGTTTTCCTAAATAGAGAGCGAGCCAGAGTCCATAACCAGCTTCCTACCCTACAAGGCAGATTGGATCTGTTTGCCGAGTGCTTGATGACGCTGCCCAGTTCTGTGAATCTGTCATAGCATTGTTGATTCACATACAAATTACAGATAAGAGTACCCATTGTTTTTTCAAGCCGAATAATTTATCAACTGATCATGACTCCTGTTATGGTAATGCATTACAAGTATTCCTAAAAAAAGTCTCTAGGAAAGTAAGTGTGTCCAATACTCATTTTAACTATGTTATCAGAAAATAATCCTAGCACTGGGAACCTAATAGATCAGAGTTTGGGTATTCTGTATTTGCAGACCAAGGTGAGGTTTGAGAAAAGCAGTTGCCTATGGTCACACTAAACGGTTGATGTGATTTCCTGTGTTGTTGCTGCATTGGTGCTGCCATGTAGTTGGAGGAGTCAGAAGGGAATTGAATCCAGAGGGAGAACGTGAGTGACCTCCTATAATGAGCCTGGAAACTGAACAAAAAATGCTGATTTATCATGCAGATTCAATGGCCCTGATTTATTAAAGTTCTCCAAGGCTGGAGGGAATACACTTTTATCAGTGAAGCTGGGTGATCCAGCAAATCTGGAATGGATCTGGTCAAGGTTTGAAAACATTTCCTAACAAATAGCTTGACTTTGGGAATGTCATTACAGGTTTGCTGGATTACCCAGCTTCACTGGTGAAAATGTATTCTCTCTAGCCTTGGAGAACTTAAATTAATCAGGGCCAATGGCTCTGATTTAGGATTGGAGAGGACAACATCATGGGAGAACCTGTGTGAATTATGAAACTTGAAATGGATCTGGTCCTGAACCGAAAACATTTGCTAAATAATAGCAAAGAATTTTAGGAAATCCATTCCAGGTTTTCTGCATCACCCAAGTTCTGCCATGATAGCAAATCAGATAGGGCCATTAAATCCTTGCTGGAGGACATTTAACATTATGTAGCCCAGATTTTTTAAAACATATAGCTAGAATCTGACATAGTGAGCGACCCGATAGTCCCTACCAGGCAAGATCTGACTGCATTGTATTGAGAAGCACAAAAACCTAGTAATATTATCACTGGGTCACACTGTAAAAAAAACTTCATTATCTGTGGATGAAGGAAGAAAGGAAGACAAAATATGAGCAGATTAAACAAGCTTTAACAATCAGATTTGGAGTGTTTACTGCAATTTTTCATTTGTGAGGCATGTAAACTATTGCCTGTACTGCTTGGTGATTAACCCCCAAAACACATGTACATCTCAGTCAACACATTGGATGTTGTGAATGACATTCACAATACTTCTGGTCTGGATAATATTCACACATGTGTTCTATTCTGTATGTTTACATTCACACTCCTCTAAAAATGACACCATCAAACTAGTTATTGTCTCCACAAATTAAAACTGATCTTATTTTGAAGTGACTGGCAAGTAAATCGACAGCAGAGGGATTTAAACAGAATACAATATATATTTTTTAAAAGCCCAAAACAAAGATGTATTGCCTTAAACAGTTTTTTTGGGACGTAAAAATTTTGTAAGAAATAATGAAAAGAATACCTTTAGTGAAAGTTCTATAATCCTTTATGGAAGATGAGAGTAATTGTTTAATGTGCAAGTTGAACTTCTGTAACCTCTAGAGCAGGGATATCAAACTCTGGCCGCGGGCCAAATCATTTTCAATACATGCAATACATAGACATTATTCTTGTACACCCATCATGTGACACAAAGCCTAGACAATGATCACATGGTGCCTGACTACCAGGGGCATTGTGTTTGTTTCATTAGAGACTGCATAGTGTAATATTTAGTGTCCGACAAACTTGTGATGCGAGAGGATGAACAACACACAGCCTATATGGATAAACAAAAATTAGTCTTTTCAACCCTAAAGTGTGTGTAGAGGGGTTTGTTTTTGTTAGTTATGGATGAAGTAGTAAACTTCCTCAGTTTTTTCAATAAATTTTAAGTTTGGCCCTGAATTTTTTAATTTTCGGCCCTCTGTGTATTTGAGTTTGACACCCCTGCTCTAGAGCCTACCTGTTAGCCTACTGATAAGATGGGTGGCCTTTATAGGTGAGAGAAGCCTGGACCAAATTTGACTTTGAGAAATTTCGAAAGCTGAGATTTAAATGGTAATTGTATCTCTTTACTATAAATAGTTTTGTTAAGGTTGATACAACCCATAACCAAAAGGTAAAGCTTTGTGAATCCTAAAGAAATTAGATTTTTGGAACAAACAATTTCACCTCTTTTTTTTCTCTCTTTACATTGCAATCATCTGTTGTATATCATTTCTCTGGAGCAGCTTGCTTACAGTGACAACAATGGATCATGTTTGCCAAATGTATTTTGAAACCACTGCCATATCTACTCGAATACAAACTGAGACACCTTCTTTTGTCTGAAACCTTATTTTGTATTTTTAACATTGAAAAAAATCTTGGTAAATAAGGTAATAAATATGGCACCAAAATGTTTCCACCTGTGGCATGCACGTTGTTGCCTAATGCATAATAGTCACTTATGTACATTTTGACATCATTTGTTTGTGCGCATGGAGGGAGAGGGGTCTTTAATAGTTTCCTATAAAACGTATTATGCTTTCATATTATTTTTCTACACATTTTACTTTTCCTTCAATTTACTAAGACAAAGGGAATGATAATAACTCATTATGTAGACATTAAGGGGCATTCCGAGGTTTAACAGGGCATTCTGCAGTGAGTCCCCAGTCTGCTGCTTATCTAAAGGCTGAAGATGGAATTTCGACAACTTTGAACCTAGATGTGTTCATAATGTGTTCATAGTTTTCATACTTTTCCTCTTCTTCCTGGTTCTTCTTCCTACGTCACCCGACCCAGGCATGGGATCAGGTGGCGTAGGATAGAAAAAAGTATGGGAAGTAAACCCAAAACCAAAAAATCACACTTACCTTCATTCCCGCAGATCAGTTTATCCGTCGGGAGGTTTCTTCCATCGGGTCCCATGCCATTCTGGTATCCGCCTTCGGCCTGGTGCAGAGGGAGCGTCAAGCCCCGAAATCTTCTCCTTTCTTCTTTTGCGTTCTTTTTCCTACGTCACCTGATTTCAAATTTCATCGCGTGAAATCAGCAAATTGTTTCCCTATTGATGAAAGGGCTCCTTCTGCGCATGCCCAGGATGCTCAGGCATGCGCAGAAGGCGCACACAAGAGCCTTCCGGGATGCATTCCTAGGTATCCTGGGAGGCTTTGCGCTCCCATTCATTCTCAATGCACCCTTTTCCTTTTTTAAACAGAATTTTTTACTTAACATAAAGGGATGTATTGACCCCCCCCCCCCCATATTTTTTAATGTTTGACTAAAAAACAACCTCTGTTTTTTCAGCATGTAAACAAATAAACCTGAAAAGCTAAGAGAGAATTTAAAAACAGAATTACTCATGACAGCCACAAGAATAACTTATCTTGTAGTAGGAAGGGTGGCAAAGAGAAAAATCTAAACTAGTAATAGTATTTCTGAATTCTAGTGCAGGTTTTAGCATCAAACTTGTGGATTGGTTTTGGCTCAGCTGTCCATTGATGGTACAAGTAAAAAAATAGCTAGCCCAGGGGTGTTCAGATTTAATTATCGAGCGACACATGCAGGGTTTGTTTTCATTTCAGGGTGTATTTTCCCTGTTCTAGGCATTTTCTGAACCGTTGAACTGAACTGTTCAATTACTAAAAATGTATTAAAAAATGTGCTCCTGAGGACTGGGGTTAAACAGCAAGGATTGACAATATATCCTGAGATAAAAAGCAAAAAATTATGGACGAGTACACATTTTTACATACTTACCACACTTTAAAAGTTAAGCTGGCATAGATTTATCAGGAACAGGCACATTTCATATCAGAACACCCAAAATTGGTGTTTAGTTATGAAGGTGAAGATGGTGAAGAAATTGGTGCCACTGGTATTTTAGGAGCTGGGCCCCCCTTCTTGTTTGAAGTGCCAGTCTTTTTTTTTGGGGTGACTACATCATTAAAAAAGTATGTGGGCTACTGTTTTTAAAATTTCTAGTTGCTTTATATGTTTGCCCTAGATATTGTTAAGATGAGTAAATGAGTGGCAGAAAAGTGTCTTCATCTCTATACTTTTTTTAGGGTTAGCATCTTCTACAACATTAAAGTCAAAGAATCAATTTTTAAGCTATCTGTCCATAATCATTTATGGATATCTGCAAACCTTCCCATTTAAAATCTCAGTCTTCCTCAACTGTTTTGCTTATCTCTGGTATTGTGGATTTTGCCAAGGAAATGCCATTTATTATGTTTTTATGGTCTAGAAATCAGATTCACCAACAAGGTTGTAAATTGGCTTAATGTTTCAGTATATTTCCGGAGCATATCTTGCACACTGCCAGAATGGTAGGATCAGTTCCTGAAACTGCAAAAAGAACAACCTCCAATAACGCTTGTGATTCTGTTTTTTTTTTATGCAGAGTATATTCAAGGAGCACACCATAGACTCTGCCAATATGAAGGGTGATAAAGCAGAGCAGGATAGTTGTTTAGTAACCAGTGAAAAACAGTGCTATTATATCTACTGAGACCAATGTAAGGGATGCTATTACTCCATTGAATGGGGAGGGGGGATTCATAAAAAGGGGTTTATCCCTATTCTAGCAATATTTCTCCTATTCGCCTAAATGGAATCAATTGGACCTGTAGTCGAGCCTGTGGCAAAAATCTGTGGTTCACCACAGATCTCAAATGGTCCCAATGTCCTTCAAAGTTATTTGTTTTTATTTGTTTTTGTGTGTTTTAATGTTTGTATGTCTAATTGCCTTTAACAGTACAGTGTCATTTGTATTAATTGCTAATGAAAGTTAGCACAGTATCACCTAGTTGACAAGTTTAGAATGACCACCACTAAGAAACCAGTGCTTCTACCTAAACAAGATCCAGTTTGTTTACACAAGCAAAATAACCCTCCCTGTCTACATTTACCTTTACCACCTTTATAAACCGCCGATTCTCCAATTCTGTCTTCTGTGCTTTTCCTCAGTGAAAGTAGACATTTTTTTTCTGGCAGAAGAATCAAAAAGGACAGGAGTGGTACAGTACTCTATGTAGCTTTAGACAATGGTAAATTGAAACAGTTCTGACAAAAAAAAAATCTAAATTAGCTTTAAAATTAGTAAGGAAGCGTGGATACACCTGGCTATTGCCTGATATTTTTAAATTGGAAATTGTAATAAATAATGCTTAATTAGATGTGGTCCTCAACTTGGACTTGTAGATACCCTTGTATGGCCCTTGAGCTATTTTAACTTGAACACCAATAATATTAATATTACGATAATCACATTACAAAAGGACAGCTAATGAAGACATGGTTGTTACTGGGAAATGGAAGTATATGTAAACCCATTTTTTTACAATCTTTAGGAGCTTTAGCATAAGCAAGCTGAAGAACATGTCAAGGCAAAAAAAATCTTATTGTTATTTTTTTTGTTTTGTTTTAAATTGCCAGATGTTTCTTGTTATCTAGTGCCCTTACCTATAGACTGCCATAAAAAAGAACAGATCCTTCCCCTCCACCATATATTAAAAAAACATTTATGGTATATTTCCATGTTGCTAATAATAGTTTTCCCCTACATTTCCTGCCTGGTAAAATATTTCTATCAGGACTGGGAAAATGGGCATTTTACTACTGCTGATCAACCAATTTTGCTGACTGCTGAGTATAGAGCAATATTATATTACTTGTAAGAATATGTATGCAAATAAACTCATCAAAAAAGGTTATAGTAAAAGCATATTTTATGGTTGTAAATGCTATTTAAAGTAACTTCTGCATTCCTTAAAAGCAAATCATTGTTTTGTATGTTAACATGGCCAGCTAAAGGTTATTAATTTAGACCGAACATCCATCATAAGGCATTATTAAATATGAATGAGCAAAGGTCAGGGAGTTCAAATTCTCAAACAAGTGCCTAAATAAGAACCTTCATGGCAGAATTACCAGGTATTAATGTAGTTTGAAGTCCAGAAAAAAACAAACATTTACCTTTTTAGTGTATCCCTTTCCCGCATGGGTTAACAGCTTTTTTTGTCCTAAAGCGGAAGTAAACCCAAAACCAAAAAATCACACTTACCTGCATTCCCACAGATCAGTCTGTCCATCAGGAGGTTTCTTCCATCGGGTCCAGCGTCATTTCAGTATCCGTGCCAAAATCTTCTCCTCTCTTTATCCACGTACTTTTTCCTACGTCACCTAAATTTAAATTTAATTGCGTGATATCAGCAAATTTTTTCCCCTATTGATGAAAGGGCTCCTTCTGCGCATGGCCAAGAATAATTAATAAAACAAATTAAGGTTAGACAGGTTGGGATATATGTAATAAAATGTGTATGTTTGTATTTATTATATATTATATATAAGTATAATATAAAATCACTTTATATTTACTGATCATACAAGGTGAATATAAATACCTTTTTTTTTTACTTTAGGGTTTCTGTATATATCAAAGTCTGTAGACCTGACTGTGCAAGGTATCCTATAATGTATATATTGTTAACCTAGTTGGTAATGCACTATTTATAGGGAAGGGCAGCAGATAAGTGTTTTCTATCCTAACAGAAGGATGGGTTTTGTTTACTCAGACTGGGCGAGATATCCCTGGGAACAAATTATAGAAAAAAGCAGAAGTAATTGCACCTTAAAGGTTAGGCAAATAGAACATTAACACTTGCAGTGACTCTGTGATGAAAGATACTATTTTTATTCTAAAACTAAACCACTGTAGAACAATAGGTATAGGATGATAAGAATTAGAGAAAACAGGTATACAGCACTATTTTGCAGAAGAAATCATTTTAGCACTTTCATCACTTTTATAGAATGGTGATAAGAGATGCAGCATATGTAGTCCTCCCACATTCTCTCACTCCGCTCCTTTCTTAGCCAGCCTGTACTTCTGTCTTCTCGTTGCTGATATCCTTCTATGAAATATTGATTAATAGTCATTTGTTTCTCATTGCAGATTTGTGTAATGTATGTAACCTGTCTTTCTTTACAGAGATTGTCTGTATACAATGTCCCTATTTCCTCCAGAATCCCTTTTCCTTCTTTTTGTCATATCTTCTTTTAATATCATATCTTTGTCAAATCTTCTTTTTGTCATAAGGTTTCATTATCCCACTTACTTGTCTCATATACTGTATCCTTTCCTCTTTTATTTTTGTTTAGTCTATCTCAAACACTTATCTCTTTTGCACTTTTAGGTTTACTCCGTCACCATGAACAAGGTGAAAAATTTTAAGCGACGATTTTCTCTTTCTGTTCCACGAACTGAAACTATTGAAGAGTCTTTAGCGGAGTTTACAGAGCAGTACTATCAGATAAACAGCAAGCAAAATGAACGTGAGTAAATATATTACAAATGAACATTAACCTGATAACGTAAATGATGACCAAAACAGTGTCAGAAGATATATATAAATAATTCCTTCTCTGTAATGCATGTCAATTTTTTCTGATTGGAGTTCTTTTTAAATACAAAAAAATCTTTTCTGTTGGATCAATAGGTCTTGTATCTGTTGATTTAGCAGATGTGGACAAATTACCTGTTAGACAGACCTGTCTCCTTTAACATAAAATGTTAACTGCATTATGTTCATATGCAGCACTATGTAAAATTAAATTTGGGAAATGAAAACACATACAAATGTTCTTTTCACAGATGTTTTAGCCTTTGATAGATTTTGGCTACATATAGATGCTATGTTTTGGTGACCTGACATTGTTTAGTGATCCATCCTGCCAGATCACTAAATGACAGGCTAATATTGCCTGCTGTTGAGGTGTTCTTCCTACTCATATTCCCCCCTACCATCTCCATAGAAAATTTGTTCCCACTGTTGCTTCACACAAACAATATTAATAGTTTCCAGCAACAATAACTTAATGTTTGTACAGGGCTTTAATAATATGCAGACATGCCAAAGTAATCTAAAACTATTGATTAAAATGGAACATGGAATGTGCAGCAAAATGTATATTTTATATGGAAACCACAACATACCTTCCTGAAAGGTATTGCACATCACACCCCACTGTAGTTAATTTTTACATTGGTAATTATACCCCACAATTGTAGTTGAGGTTAAATTTAGAATAGATATAAGAACATAAGATACAAAGCAGCTGTCTTCAAATTTAAATGATACCCTCTATGACTTTGAAAGAGCAGAGCATAAGAGGCCTTGATGCATCTTTACGCAGAACACCCCATCACTCACAATTTCTGTGACCTGTGAAATATAAGAAAATAATTGTTCTTATCGTTCTCTAGCCAAATTTGGGAGGTTCCCAACTCATTCCTTATTGGAATTGGTGCTTTCACTACCTGTCAGATTTAATTCACATTTTTGTCCTGCACAGTATAACTGGGAAACTATTGGCAATGGCTTTTGAAGTTGATTTTTTCTTTCACAATTTTGCCACTGCAGCAAGACCTTTAAATATGCATCATAGTTTTGGTTGAACCTTTTACTTTACCATTCACCATTGGGATATCCCTGAGATATCTGCTATATCATGCTTCTAAGGCCAAACATGGAAAATTCTTACTCCAACGCCAATCACATACTGAGAAATCTCTTGGTCACCTAATCAACACACCTTTTTAAATCTATTTTAATTAGTGAAGCATGCCCTTAAACAAGTTGTAAGGCATTGCTGCAATGGTTTACCTCATCGACTACCGTTTAGCCTGTTTTCTATTTCAATGTTAAGCAGGGATGGTGAAGCTTTCTGGTTATTCCACTAGAGATCCACCTAACAATTAAATTTCTTAGCAAGTTAAATACAAAAACATGGATTACTGGAATACATGTATTGTGGATGTACAGGTGGACTTGTGTAAACTGTCTGGTCTGTGCCCTTGTGATCATCTTGTGTCCCCCTTGGTAAGTGACTTGGTAAGAAGAAAGTTATGGCTGTTAAAACGCAGCTGGTAATATACAAAATATAACCTTATACTAACAATTGCAAGGTTTTCGCATTATTATTAATGTAAAAAGGAAGTTTAGTCAAAGTGAACAAAAAATGGTCACGTAAAGATTGGATTGGTTAAGATCAGTGTATAATTGTTAACACCAGATAGCATACAATTGAGTACTGACATTTTCTGGATACGTGCAAAGAAATGCCAGCTCCTCTCTGCCTGACTCTTCCCAATTAGATGATTTGAAAATGGGCACTCTGGGGTTGTGTAATCATGGTGCTGGAACTATTGCTGTTTTGGACCATTGTATGCATCCAATATAGATAAGTACTAACTTTTAATTAAGCAGTGCCTGAGTGTTTTGTGTCACTCTTTAACCCTTCCTGACACTAGTAGTCCCAAAAATACTTCCACCTTGTTACATTATGCATCTGTTTGATCTGTCATGTATATGTATATAATTCTGGTATAGTCATTCTGATATGTTTTTGGGTCATCTTCTGAGTTTATATGCTTCAACTTCTACCGGATTCCCCCATGTTTATCTCAAAAGTAGCTTTTGCTAGCATACTTTTTTTTACAGCTGCTACCTTCTTTTCTAGAGGAATTTTGTTTTAGTTGTCCAGTGTGTTAGATCAAATTCTAGGGGCACCAGAAAATAACCCCTACCTCTTCTCCATGACCCCATTTTATTAAGAAAATTTGTCCTCTCTCATCTCAATGACAATAACATTTGTCTAAGAGGAATTTTCATTCAGTTGGGAGACATTTCCTAATGTTTCCTGTTGTGTCTATGGACAGGGACTGAAAAGACATCTCCTCAGTTAGGACACAGATGGGACAAAAACTATGATTTTCACCCTTACCTATTACATTCAAAACACAGAAAATGTTTTGATTTAAATATACTTTACAAGCCCACAAATTTGCAGTGCATTTTCACATGTTTTGCTGTGTGTTAACATGTGTTGCATTAAGGCATTGCTTTTCCTAATGGGCTGTTTAATGAAACAAAAAATCTTCAAATAAGTTGTGTATGCTATTTAAAACTTTGCAACACAAAACACAGGAATTTGTTGTTGAGTGTGTTTTTCACAACACAGGTACTTTGGGTGTTTCCCAGAATAAATGAGACTGCAGCACACCAATATACATACTAGGCATTGCACCAGTTGGGCTAAAGAATAAAGAGTCTCTGCCAGATGAGCAACAAAAACACTGGGATTCCTCAGAATTACCAACACCTGATGATATTCTTACCTCCTAAATTCTCAGAGAGTAGGCCCAGTCCAACAAACTTTTCTCTTTCCCTAAGTAATTCCCAGTATTAATTCATGTTGCTCTAACAGGTGATTGCTTTTGTGGACTTTACATTCTTTATGGTTTGACAGACAAAAAAAGTCCATCTATAGACATGAGTTTCTATGTCATTGGCTCTCATGTCAGTCTTTTGTAAATTGGTTACCAAACAGTGACTAAAGGTGCGTACACACTTCCAATTTTTATCGTTCCAATCGAACGACTAACGATCGATTGGGCAAAAAATCGTGCATAAAAAAGTAACCAACGATGCCGACGAACGAGGAAAGTCGCTGGAAACGAACGACCGGACCGGCGGATCGGATTGGACGACGATCGTTGAACATCGTTCGTGTGTACGGTCGTTCGTTGATCGTCCATGTTCAGAGCATGCGTGATGAACGAACGTCCGTTCACTTTCCTGTCGTGCACATAGTTCCTCTATCGCTCAAACGATCGTATCTATTGTGTGTACAATATCTACGAACGATCGTGTCGTTACCTCTATGTGCAGGATCGGTGCTATACGATCGTTCGTAGATATCGTGCAGGATCGTTCGTCGTTCGTTTTCTAACGATAATAATTGGAAGTGTGTACTTAGCTTTAATTGTCTAAATTGTTTAGCTCTGAGCTGGAAATCTGAGCTCTGCTCAGCACATGATCAATTTGATCTGTAACACCTTCCTGCAGGACATTGACAGCTATTATTCTTAAGAGGAAGCTGTAGTTCTACCCTAGTTCTTCCTTTTTTATGGTGATATCCAGAAGATGGGGTACACCAGCTAGTTGATCTTAGGTGAATAAATTTTAGTCTCTTCTAGTCTGTTCTATACTGGCCATTTATGTTCTTTTTTTCTGTACCTGAAAATTTCCAGTGGCATGACTTTTAGTCAACTGTTTACTTCATACATTTAAAAAGTCATATAATGTATTAATTTACATATGTATATACAACATTAAAAACACTCAGCGCACAACACAATTTTGTGGGACACTTTCCCCAGAATTTGTTTTTGCCTCTTGTTTGTAGTTTTTGAAGTTGAAGTTCTTAACGCAATTCACCTTTTAGCTTCATCAGAAGGCTCAACTTGTATGTGCCTGTTTAAACATCTGATATTTACTGTATGTTGGGAAACCCAACATTGACCCCCAAAATTGACCTTAGACTGTTTTAAAGGCATATGACTGAGGTTGGGACATTAGATTGTGAGCCCCTTGAGGGAAAGCTAGTGACATGACTGTAGACTTTGTAAAGCGCTGCATAAAATGTATTGTAAAATATCTAGTGTAATACTAATAATGATATACTGTGGCTTGTTTGCTATATTCTGGACAGGAACCAGTCAGTCCTTTAGGGTACAGTTGTCACTTCTGGCTTTATTTTTCCTACTGCAAACAAATGTAATAGTACCCTTTTTAGGATAGAAAATAAATCCTGTTTATGTCAAATATCATTTTATCAGAATTTGTTTTCCAGGAAAAATTCTGCAGTCAGAAACACAGATGTCCAAAATGTAGGTAAAAGCAGAATGGGATATATACATTAAACTACTGGGGCGCTTACTAACATTAATGTTCATTTCTAGACCAATCTTATTTAACTATTTATACCATGGAGAAACAGTTGAATTTTTTGTATGTCTCTTTAAACTGCTAACACAAAAAAAAAATTATATCTAATGCTTAAAGTATTTCCTTTAACCAGAGAGTTAAAGAATAGAGGTATCAAAGTTCCATAGTTACATATTAGGTTAGGTTTAAAAAAGACATCAAGTTCAACCATTAGGGAAATAAACATATCCCAGATATAAAACCCTATAAGACATAGTTGGTCCAGATGTAGGTAAAAAAACCTTGCTACAATTTGTTTCACCAGGAAAAAAATTCCTTCCTGATTCCGTGTGGAAATCGGATGTTTCCTGGATCAACAATATTTGTTATCTTTACTTTAAATCCTTAATACCCAGTTATATTCTCCTGAGGGAGCTGATTCCACATTTTAACAGACCTTACAGTGAAGAATCCCTTCCTTATCTGAAGCTTAAACTTCGTTTTCCTCCAGATGCAAAGATTTCCCTCTTGTTCTTTGTAATGATCTCAAAGTGAATAATTGGGAAAAGAGTTCTCTATATGAACCATTTATATATTTATACAGGGTGATCATATCCCTAATAACTCAGCTAATTTCTTCCCATAGCTGAGTTCCTCCATTCTTTTTATTAGTTTAGTTGTCCTTCTCTGCACTCTCTCCAATTCCACAAAGTCCTTTTTGTGAACCGGTGCCTAAAACTGTACTGCATATTCCAGATGTGGTCTGACCATTGCTTTGTACAGGGGCAGGATTATGTCTCTATCTCTGCAGTCTATTCCTGTTTTATTACAAGAAAGTACTTTACTAGATTTAGATATTGCAGCTTGGCATTGCATGCTGTTATTAAGTCTATGATCTACCAGAACCCCCGGATCCTTTTCCATTTCTGACTCCCCCAAATGTTTTCCCCCCCATACAGTATGGAGCATGCATGTTGTTAGCCCCCAAGTGCATAACATTTATACATTTATCTATATAAAATGTAATTTACCACTTGGCTGCCCAATCAAACAGTACATCCAGGTCTGCTTGTAGATTATAGACATCCTGTATGGACTTAATTCCATAACATAGTTTGGTGTCATCTCCAAACACAGAAATAGTACTTTTAATCCCAAACTCTATATCATTTATAAAGATATTAAACAGTAAAGGTCCCAACACTGACCATGTGAACTGGGACTATATAAGACAGGTCCTGACCCTCAGAGGCATTCCTGATAAATTTTTCATGTGGTTACAGGCCTTGTACAGGAACCCCGCTGCATCAGTCAGGGTTAATGGAATTCTTTACCACCCATTCTCCATTACCAATGGAACAAGGCAAGGCTGCCTGCCATCTCCCCCGCTTTTTTTTTTACTTCTTGAGCCTCTGCTGGGACATATCTGCAAGAAACTGGATGTTAGGGGTGTTAGAGTGGGATCCACTGAACTCAAAGTCGCTACCTACGTAGACAACCTTCTTTTCTATATCACTGCTCCCCAGGTGACCATCCCTAACCTGCTGAAGGAACTGCACCATTATGCACAGTTCTCTGATTATAAGGTAAACCTTCAAAAATCGAAAGTACTAGATGTTAACTTGCCTGCTGAGCTTCGGAATACCTTGTCACCTTCATTCGCATTTAAATAGGCGCACAGTTTTATTCGTTATCTAGGAACCAATATCCCGGATGATCTGAGGAGGGTAGTAGAACAGGCCTTTTCGTGGTTCGGCCGCTCTATAATTCTAAAAATTAATATTATGCCCCGTCTCCTGTATTTACTACAGACTCTACCTGTGCAACTCCCTCTCCGCTTGCTGCATAAATTTTGTACCCCCCGTATTAACATATTCCTTTTTCGGCTGCCAAATGCTAAAGGAGGCATAGCCTTCCCGCACCTGACATTGCATCACAGGGCAATTCACCTGACCCGCTTGGTAGACTGCTGCAGACATGCCAGTTTTAAGGGCTGGGTTCAACTGGAAGACGCAATGTCCCCTGTACTGTTAAGTGTTGTGGCATGGTCCCCACCTAAAGAAATCGCCATGCTATTTTGCCATCCTTTGATAGGTGAGACGCTTAGAGTTAGGGTTCCAAAGTATTTCTGTGCAGAAGGGATTGTTGACTTCCCTTCCCCCATGTCTCCTATACTGGGGCACCCCAAGTTCCCAACCAGTAGGAAAGATCCGATCTTTAGGATTTGGATTGAAAATGGCATTTTCCAAGCTACACATTTTTCGCAACCCTCCACCTAGCCTAGCATAGAGCAACTTCAGGTAGACCACTCCACCCCTTGCTTTGATACGTGGAGAAGAATACAATACCAACACCTTATCTCGTTCCTACAGTTGGCACAGGACTTCTATCGCCTCCATAGAGAGCCTATGTGTCGTCGGAGATCCCTTGAGAAGTGTGCTCTCCTACATGTATAAATTGCAGTTGACTACACATGACTCTCCTTTGCCCAATTTTATAGCCAAATAGGGGAGGGACCTTAACACTAAATTTACGAAAGACCAAATAGACCTCATGCTTCACTATGGCCATTAGGCCTCTATTAGCAACCCGTATCAGCAACTACAAACTACTTACTAGGTGATATAGAACCCCTGATCGACTGGTAAAGATTTTTCCACACACAAGCTGAATGTGGCCAACACACAGGTACCTTTTTACACATATTTTGGGACTGCCCAGTTCTATCCCCGTTTTGGGTGGGTGTTGCAGAAATAGTACAGAGATTGACAGGGGTGTTGATTCATGACAAACCGGAGCTTTCTCTGCTGCATGTGTCAGCGATGTAGAGGAAACATTATAAAAAATGTCTTTTGTGCCATCTATTAAATGCTGCCATAGCTTGCATCCCCTCACTGTGGAGGCAAACTGTTCCGCCAACTGTTCAACAATGGGTAACCAGGGTGAATGATATACAATATATGGAAGACCTTGTGAGATCAGGTGACCGATCTGCCCGCTCACCTGTACGTACCTGGTTTTACTGGGATGACTTCAAGACTTCTGCGGATTATGGCTGCTCCGTCTTCCTGCATTGGACCTCAGAGCTTTGATGGGCTTTCACCCTAACCTCCCCTCCCCTTCTTTTTCCTTCCCTCTTCTCTCCAACCCTCACGCCTACTACCTCTACTGTTGTTTAACTCTTACTATTTTCCCAAATTTTCTTCTTAACTTTCTTTCCTATCTTCTTTTTCTTTCTTCCTGTTATTATTCTTTAAAATTTGGTGACCAATAGGACTCCTCAAAGGTCATTTCATTCTGATTTCAAGTTTGACTTTTGAGTTACTGTTCATGTTACCAAAAAGTAACATGCTGTAAATTGTATTTATATGTTTACTTCTTTTTGTGACGGCTACTGTATTGTTTTTATTATTTTTTTTTTTTTTTTTTTTTGGTAATTTTATGTTTCTTCCTACCTCTATCGGATTGAGTTATATAAATGTCTGTTTTGTTCCCAACTCTAAACCCTAAGGTACACCACTAATACCCTTAGACCATGTCCATATGGACATTAAACTTAGCAGTCATAAAACAAAGCACATATCTTTAATATAGAAAGATTTTGTTTTCTGTGGAAAGAATAGTCTGGAGATGTTTAAAAACATAAAAGAAAAATTTTAAGTTTGGACGAAAAAGATTTATTTGGGGGATATTTAGGATACAATTCTGAATATACATTTGTAACTTCCTTTAAATTGGGTTTTAAATTGTATTTACAATTAGGATTGGGAAATTGTATGTACAATTTTATATGTATTGTGTATGAGAATTATAAGAATTTTTCAAAAAAATCAGTACAACATGAATGGCAAGGCAAAACATTTAAAATGAGAAATCACCTTTTATTGTTTCTGCAGGGGTTTCCCACTTTATTTATTTGTGGTGCCAATGGGTTTGAGTGTAAAACTATATTTCTTTGGCTGACTGTAAAAACCTGACATCTAACCCTTTTTTACATATTCAGGGAAAAAGTAATATCAAATATAATAAATTTACAGATCAGTTTGCGTATTTTGTCTAATTATGTTTACATCTGGTTTTTGTAAAAGTTATGGGTAGAAATCACCTACATTTTAAAAATTCATACAAACACCTTTGAATTTTTTTAAAAGTGTGTATAGGGACATAATTATCCTGGAATGATGAAATCGTGTTTATCCCTGCAGGGTAAACATGGCCCTGAAAAAGTCCAAGTTCGTGTTATTAAATGACAATACATAGCAATCAAAAGAAAAAGTGACTTATAAAATGTCTGTCATGACCAATTTGGGTCCTATCCTGGTTTAATGTTTAAAGATTCAAAGCATTCTTTGGCTTTTCTAAGTCATAAATCAGTCTTGAGTTAGCTGATAAACAGACAATATCACTTTCGTTTGTTGCACAAGGGTCCATTTTTGTGTCACACAAATGTATGCCTGTATTTGTTGTAGTCTTGCATGTAGATAGCTTTTTGTATTGCTATAACTTCAATCAATATTTTCCCCTAAGATTCACCCAACTTTTACTAATAACATTTTTTTCAATCTAATCCTATGACATGTATGATTCTTAAGTAAAAGTGTAGTGAATCCTTAGTAAAAACATAAATACACCCCTTAGTGTTTGTTGATATTAGATATGTTATGCAATAATTTATTAGGTATAGTAGTTTTGACAAAAATATGTATTTTTACTATTTAACTACCCACTAAGTATCTGTTGGTGAGCAATCAGTTGGTCAAGTGCAGTGTATTCATAATTGCCATCAAAATACTTATATATATAAATTTTGGACTGATGCACCTAGCAATTGAAGCAAAGGCTTGTGTGTGTGTTTTAAGAACCCAGATGCCTCATGTTGTTTATAAAGCTCCATTATCAAAATGCTATGTCACCCTTTTATATTTGTAGCATTAACATTTGCAATTAGATTTTCATAAACATTTATATACAGTTTTGGAATCTTTAAATGTTATGGAAATAATTATTATTCTGAATTACTAGCAATCTTATCTTGCCTGAGATAGGGATGAGTTTATCTGCTAAACTTCACAACACAACTAACCTCTTTGGTAGGCAAATCTAATTACTTTTTACATCTGACACTTTTTAGGGTTATTAGGCAGGCTACTGTCATAGGTTACCAATATTTTTTTCCAGCCAGCCTGGGTGGAAAAAGGAAGGACAGCAAGGGTGCACTCCCTAGACCAGGCAACATTCCTTTTGACATTGAGTGGGTCCTTTCTTTGTTGTTTTTTGGTCTATCCTTGCAAAAAAAAAAATCTCAATTTAGGGGGACAAGGGTTTGTTAGCCGGCAAGGTTTTGGTTAAATCTGGAAACCTCCTTTAAAGTTTACGTAGTCCAAAATTAGGCTTTCCTGCTTTGAAATGTAACTACCTCATCATCTTTATTAGCTGTCACTTAATTTGTAAAAGTTGCTATGTTGTGTGTAGCATTGTAGATCTTGCCATTATCTCCTAACCTTCTTTCTGCTGCCAGTCTTCTCTTACTACCCAAGCTCCTTGCTCACACTCCCTCCCCAAAGCATCTATCTGCAAATAGCTTAAAATCGTCAAGTAGAGTTGAATCTGGAAAGCAGTCATTTTGTCATGTACCATGAAAATATCATAAAAGATTTTTGTTACTTATGATCTTAATAATAATAAGGGATATGGTACTTTTTTTGCTTGGTCCCTATTTATATTACATGTTTTACACCCCATGATTCAGTAGCTTGTAGAATCAATTTTAGTAGCAATAACTAGTAGTAATCTTTTTCTGTAAGATTTTATCAGTCTCTCATGAAGTTTGCAGGCATTTGTTTACACAGCTCTTCTAAAGCAGAACTTTCAATAAATAAAAACATGTTACATTTACTTCCACAGAACTATCAATCCCTCCACAATCTGACTCGATTCGGTCTCTTTAATCTTTCTTCTGGCATGGATGATCTTTATTGCTGTGGAATGATGGACTTCAGACTGTTTGGAAAATAGTGTTATAATCTTTACCAGATTAATAAACAGTGTCACACTTACTTTGTCTTCACTAAAGACGCCTCTCTCCTGCGCATGCGGGCAGTTCAGTGTTTCCTCTGTCCAGCTCCTGCCTCAACCCCTCATTGTCCAGTCTGTTGGTTCCCAGCCATCTTCCCTGTCCTGTTCCTGTCTGTCTGTGTATATTCCTGTTTCACCTGTGCTTCCAGTGTCTCATGTGTTCCCTGTGCCCGCAGTGGCCCCTGTGTCACTAGTGTCTGTCTCCTGGATCCCTGGCATGTGACCTGACCTTTCTTGCTTGCTGCCTGCCTCGACCCTGGACTTCCTCAACTATGCTTCTGCTTTGTGATTTGGTACCGTGATTTGCCCACCTTGGTGTGCCCAAGGACCGCAACCTGGCAGTAACCAGGGGCGCAACATTTTCACCCCTAAAGCCTCTGGAGAAGACCTGGTTATTGCTTAGACTCTGCGTAGAGTTCATTGTTATTGTCTTTCCTCCTTAGAATTGTGTTGGCACACATCTAAATGCTCAGACTAGCAAACTGCCAGAAATTCTGTTTTTATTTAGGTGGTCACATTTGCTGATGATTAGTTAATCAAGTGCGTTTGATTAGCAGCAACTGGCTGCTACTTACCTTCTTAATTCCCATAGAACTTTCTAAAAATGTATTTAATTTTTTACATTTATACATTTTGATTTAGTTTTGGTTAAAAAATGACATAGTGTAATGTGTAATTTGGTGTTATTTATCTGAATATATTCAATGTAGTTTAAGACCTGCTAAAACCTTAGAATTGAAAGTTCTTTCTTTCTTAATGACTGTGTTTATATAATTTATTTAGTATACATTACTTTTTTACTCATTTGAGTAGATTTTGCTTGCTCCAGTAATTTCACCTCTGTTTCTAACTCTGTTGGTTTAAGTACAGCAAAGCTTTTCAATCTGTGCTTGTTTACCTGCCAGATCACACACATTAGAGATGATTCAAACATGACCGGAGTGAAATGTTCACAAATTAATAAAAGAACTGATAGCAATTTCTATGCATGCAGACGTGATTAGTAATGACCATGGATCTATACGTCCTATGTTGGATTTTATATAACTGTAACCTCTTCCAGGCACATATCTTTATTCACATACAGTCAAAGTGTTATGAATATTAATGTAGGCCCAATTTTAATGTTGTCATAATATAATTAAATCTAATCCCCTGCCAAAGCGCTGGATACACAGATGAAATACTTTTAGGAGAGCTGTTTTATCTTCCAAGGGATTTGTATTTCTGTCTAAAATGTATTCTTTCTTACTGTAGAATGATGGATTTCAAACTGGAAAAAGTCATATAACTTTTCCCAGAATATTAGGCAGCAAATATCACTTCTCTAAGTTCATTGCTGATGTCTTTTCTCCTTAGCATTGTATTAGCACACATCTGAATGGTCCAGACCAGCAAATTGAAATACTTGTATTAGAGCTTCCAAGGGATTTGTATTTCTGTTCACTTGTTAATGTTTCTTACTGTAGAATTTCTGGCAAAGCTCTAGATACACAAATGAAATACATGTATGATAGCTGTTTTATCTTACAATTTGTATTTCTGTCCTGTGATTGACACAGCTTTGCCCTACAGCACAACCCTATCTATCAGCTGACAGGGCCTGATTGTGTTCTGCTACAGCCTGTTTTCTGGTTAGATATAATTGGAAGAAGAAGATCGGTTATACTAGTATATTAAATGTACACATTATATGTATTTTTTTGTATTAATGGTTTTAAAACATACATAAACTATAAAAATACAGTATTGACTATATAAATATATCTAATGTGGAACTGAATGTTGTAAAGTGATGTTGTTTTATAAAACAACAAGGGATAAATGCTCAGAAATAATATTAGGGCGTTATTGGGCATATGTGCTAGACTCAAGTGAATACTTAAAGTTCATTTGTGTGTGTCCATTTGCCATTGCTAAATGTCACAAAATATTAGTGATGTGCTAATAATTAAGGGGTTTAAAGGTTTTGTAGTAACCAAAATATAGAGGTGATAACAGATTTTCAGGCCATTGTATCTATTTAAACTCCTAATTTGGCTTCATTTTAAGTATGTCATAGGATATGAGAGATTATGTGGCTCACTTTATAATAAGTGGCTACCAAGAGGATACTGATATCTCCCTTCAGTTTGTGATGGTATAATGTAACTCTGGGTTGTGTAGAGCCCCAGGTAAATCTCATAATTTTGTTATATTGTATACAGATAACAAAGGTAATATATTTTTTTTTCAGTCTGCTAGATCAAAATAAATGATTAGGTTTTAATGTTTTGAGCACTGTACTAAGTTTGTGTATTATTGGTGGAAAGGGGTTATTTGTGTATATCTCATTTTTTGGTCTTGTTTGCTTTTCTAGATATGAGATTCATGAAGTCCTACTAATTTTTTTCTGCAGAGTTTAGGAAGATCACCATAGCACTCCATGGCTCTTATTTTGGCACCTTTTCCTGTTTGCTACATTTTGGACCAAATAGGGTCTGGGGTGCACTCAAAAGAAATAGGTTTATATTAAAGTCTATTGGAGGTGCCAGTTATAGTAAAACAATAATAAAAAAAAAAACACTTTGTGCTTGCTAGCAGTAATATTCGGGTCTTCTGTTTTTATTAAGGGTCAGTGACAGTAAAGGTCACCTCCCTTTATTGGTAGTTGGTGACAGACAATAATAGAAAAGCACCCTGTACTTTCATCAGTAGTCAGTGGCAAGGATAATAATAAATGTAATACGAATTATTGTAGTTTTAATACACATGTGTAATTCCAATTATATCAGATATATTATATATAAAAATGTGTAATGTGAAACATTAACATACTTATTATAATATTATTTACAGCTTGATATTGTCTTTCATGTGTATCTCTAAAATGCATTAGAAAGGACTTTTGGTTCCCATTCTATTAATTTACTGATCTGTTGGATTTTAGGTTACAGGTTAAGTCGTGAACCTGTTTCTTCCACCCACAGAAGTTTTTTACCCTGTTCCTTTAGTCTTTCATCAAATAGCATGTAGAGATCACAGCTGCAGGAAATGACAGTTCTGTGCATGATAAATTAATTTATTAATTCTACTACGTAGAGGAGGTAGAAGTCACATAGACAGATTCCTAATTAGAAAGGGAATTTGCAGGGGACAGAACTGAGTGTGTGGGTGCAAGGATAATCAGAGCAAGAATCAAACACACAGGGAGCCTAAATCCAGCAGTTCTTTCAAAGATGCTCATTATATGTATCCAGTACAGGATAAAGAATCCCAAAAAAACCTAACCTTTTAAATCAGTGATTCACTAGAATGCACACACCATCATCTTTCTTTTCTAATTTACTTTTCCATTTGGTGCATTTCTATCTGATAATGTTGAATTTTTGGTTTTAACTTCTTTATAGCTATCATTTTGATGAGACAGTTATACCAAACAGTTACGCGTTTCAAAGCATGTAGCTTTCCAGCTAGGTGTTTGCCTCCTGTGTTCAAGTTTAAACGGGCTCCTGGGGGGCATGCAAGTTCACCAACCTTCTAGATGTATGCAGTGACTGATCTGTGTACCTATTGCAATAATGATATTTTACAGAGAAAGCATTTTTCTGATACCTGTGAGAAAGTCATTGTCTTAGCATCAGCTCTGAAGTACCACAGGCGGCATAGCTGATGTAACCTCCCACTTTTTTTTTTACTTCTGCAGAGGTATTGCTAAAAATGGACTGTGCAACCCCATTTGTTATTTTCCTCAATTCAGGTGTAATAATATCCTACCGTCCTAGGAAACTAAGCTTACTCAACAGGGTAATGTTTTTTCATGCTGAGTTTAGGAATACTGGTGTTGGATAGTATTTCCACTGCTGTATTTACTTATGCAAGTAGGAAATGTTTTGCTATTGCATTAAATGTCTATTTCAGGCCACATATCAAATAGTTCTATGCCAAGCTCATAAATACTAATCTTATAGTGGAATTTAATCCTCCAAGGTTTTGTGCCCCTGGGGGTTTTAGCTATCTTGTGCAAGTACGCCCAATGTATCTTTATGGCAGACATACCTGCCAAAAGGAACTCCTCCAGAGGTGCACTATCAAAGTTCCAATCAGAAATTAGTACATCCTTTACTTACCATCTTTACTTGGTTTTATTTCAGGTCCAGAGTCTTCAGCTATCTTCATTGGCTAGATGATTACATAGCTCTGGCACAAGTGCATAGGAACTCTTCATTATTGCAAAAATGTGTGCTTAAACTGTACATTTCATTGGGGATAAATTGGCAAAAAGAGTTGACAGGCAGACTAGAGTACCTTTACAAAAAGTCTGCCTGTCGGTTCTTGTCACTAAGCAGAGGTTACTTCTGTTTTATTTCTAGCACATATTTTGCTGTTATTTGATGAGTTTGTGGGCCACATGCTTACTATGGCTGCTATGAAAGGTTTCCACTCTTCATATTGGATTTAGTTTACATTATGGAGAATTCAATATGTGGACAGAAGAAACCAGAAGTTGTCACGAGTGTACATCTTAAAACATTAAAGGCTCAGAACACCCCATGTTTTTCCAGTAGTAAATAAAGTGTCACTTTGGGTGGTAATGCCCTCCAAGGTAAATTGCCAGCCAAAAAGAAGAATAGTCAAATAACATTTTTTATATGCTCCTGACAACTGATTCCAGAGTAATAATTGCTCTGAAGGTGAATTTCATTAAAAAAAAACATGTTCATAGTTTTATCTTATTTCAACACACTTTATAAACATTATATTTTAAATATGCAAATATTGTGGAACTCAATATGCCTAAAGTCAATACACAATATCTCGTATGAGTGTCTAATCATAATAAAATACTGGTTGTTTAGGATATGTGCACCTAGCTTGGAATAAGCAGATAATATTATTTTATGACTGGGTCTGGCACGTGCTCCTGGATTTGGAGCCCAGGGTAAAAGAGTACAGATGTCAAAAAAGTGAACAATTGCTTTATGTTTTATTAGGAATTGTGTTTGTTAATTTGTTGTACTTCATACAAAATACCTCTTTTCAAAAATAGTAAAACAGATTTTATAGGCAACTGCTAACCAGCAGCAGACTATTCAGCTAATGTTAGAAGTGCAATGAAGCCTGCCAAGTAATCTTAAAAAGGCATCAGCTAGTGAACCTGTCCCTACAGCAGCGGAGCAGGCATCTATCAGGAGCATGGAAGGAAGCGGTTCCGGTAATACTCAATCATTATTTTTTATTTGTTCCATTTTCATATGTTAGGGGTTGAAAAAACAAATGAATAAAGTCAGCAGCTTATTTTGGCACAGTATTTACAAAGCAGTTAAGGGACATTGTAAATCATGCCCTGGGTATCCTGCCAAATAAATATACCCTAACCAACCAAATCTGCCATTACCCCTGTCTTTAATAAGGGTCCTCCTTGAGGGGGTTGATATTGATCTGACTGGGCCACTGCTGAAGTCAGCCAGGGAACATGATCACTTATTGGCAATCCTTGACTTTGCCACCTGATATCTAGAAGTAGCCTCCCAGAAACACATCCTGTAAGGTTATAGTCAAAGAGCTGTTCCAGTACAGCTGTTTCCAGTATAGGTAATCCTAATGAAAATTTTGACAGATCAAGAAACCCCTTATGTAAAGGTTACAAAGAGCTCTCTCCTTTGTTGTAAGTTACTCACATATGCTTTACAGTGTGCTACCACTAAAATGATTGGATGGTTTAACTGTCTTTAAAGATCCATGAGGAATATGCTAAAAAAGTGGTTGAAAAGAATGGAAAGTACTATGATTTGTTACTTGCAATTTTTTCAATAAGGAAAGTGCCAGAAACCTATAGAGAGTTTTTCCAATTTATATTTTGAAGTAAACAAAATTTAAATTTTGTATTACGGAAACAGAAAAGCTTTATACAACTTCAATTGTTTTTCCCATTTAATTCTATGTTTGGTAGGGATCTCTACCACACAACAGCCAGGGAAATATGGAATAAAGAGGCCAACACTCTAAAAAGTGTAACAAAACACATTACTTGGATGGAGGATAGGATACTGATAATATTGTTCAGAAACATATATACAACAAGTCCATCAGGCCAGAGTTTATAAACTTTCTGCTATAATTGAATCTTTAACCTGGGAGTCAAAGTCTTAGTTTTGGGTCCTACTGTAATGAGTACATTTTTGTTAAAATAGCGGGGTTGGTATCACAGATAAACCAGTGATATCAACTTCTAGTTATACCAGCCTGAAAAGATATTGCAACCCCAAATTTGCCAGATTAACCTAATACATCCCAGGAATGGGCTCACCCAGTGGAAAGTGGCCTTAAAGTATCATCAGTGCATATCAGAGGTTAGGAAATCAGAAACCCAGTCTTCTACTCATATTCATACTTCTTGCAGAAAAAACAAAGTTTTTTTTTTCAGAATTACATGGTCAAGTTATGTAGGTTAGCATGACAATGTGACTAATCCTATCCCAGCCTTTTTAGGTACCTAATGCTCAGAAAACCCCAATTCAGTAAAAGTGCAGGAAATGTTAGTACTTGACTTGTTGAATAAAGTAAGCAATTAGTCAAGTCACCTATTCCTTCTAGGCTGGATGGCAGCCTGAGATTCAGTAGTGACATCAGGCAACTTAATAAAATATACATATTTAAAACTTGTCCATTATCCTGGCTGAGTTTGATAGAAAAGGTTTGTTCCTGCCAGGTACTTGACTGCCCTCAATCTTACTAAAGGGTATTGACATGTTACATTAACAGAGTAAAGGAAAAGAAAGACTTTGGATGCCATATTAATTGTATCGTCCTCCATTTAGTTTACATGAGGCCCAGGACTCATTCCAAAGAATTACATTGCATTTGTAAAAACACCACTATCCATATAGTTCAGCATATCTAAATTATATAGTTTTTAGTCTTGACTACAATTCACAACTACGGAAGGTCCAGGCAGCCTTGAATTTGATTCATAAAGCTGGGTTTACCATTATCTGTATTGTTACCCTATATTCAGCCAATAATCAATTTTCTATACAAACTGATGTCTCTGATGCTTGCCTACATATTTCTGAAAAATGGGGAATTTGGGGGGAAGAACTTCCAGTAAACCTCAGCCAGAAATCAACCCCTGCAAGGAGTAACTATTCAACATTCATGGGCCAGGGACTCAGCTATTTGAGGGGTCGGGTATGTAAGGCACTTGCTAGCAAGATTGTACGTGGTGTATGTATTACCTAGGCTTCTCACCAACAGGGGCTTCTAGGGGTTTATAACTGATATGCAGAAAGCCAACTTTTTGGATCCACATCCTACCTGATTGCCAGACCTTCCATTAGTCTCAGCTGTGCACAGACCTTTACATAGATGAGTTGACAGATGCTTGGGTTTTCTTTCTGTTTGTTTTATGCTATAGACCTGCTAAGCAAGTTTCTCTTGCTTTAAAACTGTGTTTGCTGCTTCGCTTTGTTAATGTGCAGGACATACCGTAATTCCCCGAAAATAGGACAGTGTCTTTTATTTATTTTACCTCTGAAAATCTCATTGAGGCCTATTTTCAGGGGATGTCTTATTTTTCTCACAAAAAATCTATATTTATTCATGTACAAAAATCTGTATTTACCAAAACCTGCAACCAATATTACTATAGAAAGATACCTCTGTGTTACCTGTGACCTGTCAAAATCACAGATTTCTTCTGTTATATACAAGAAGTCATGAATAAGAATTGACATAAATGAGTAATGAAAAAAAAAAAACACAGCTTCATAAGCAAACAATTGCAACATAACACAAGAAAATGTGCTGACAATTAACATGTGACTCATAGAGTAACATGTTATATCTGAGTAAAAGCAAAAAAAAAAAAATCAATTAATAAATATGCATTGCTGCTAATGAATAAAATACCAGCAAGGACCTTTTGAAAAGAGAATCCACCAACCTCTTAGTGCTAGTGTCACACCAGAGTACTTCTGGTTTCTTCACCCCTTGCTCCAGTGCTTTTGAAATCTCCTGCTCTCTCTCTCTCTGCTCCCTCCTTCCTCTTGGTATCCCTCCGTGTACCACATGACCACACCCTCCCAAGAAGCCAATAGGGCTTACTTTCGGGGGAGGTCTTATATTTCAAGCTTGCTCGAAAACAGCCAAAAATCCTGCTAGGGCTTACTTTCGGGTAGTGTCTTTTTTTCGGGGAAACACGGTAAAAGTGTTTTTGGGTGTCCCTGTCTTGTGAATTTTTATGAATATTGGATGTTTACCTACTACATCTGGCTAACGGTGTGCAATGAACACAATACTATACAGGCTTTTGCCTAGCCTAGCCTAGCCTTTTTTTGTGATGTGAAAAATGGTACTTTGATGGTAAGAACATACAAAAAGATGAATAAGTAAACTAACCTAACCAATCTAGATCATATAGCTTAATTTTGCGTCCCGTTCCTGCTGCAGGCAGTGCTCTCTTCACTGCCTGTGCTCCAGTTTGTGAGTGGAGCATTGACTCCCTGGCAACATCCCATAAAGTCCAGAGCTGATAAACCAGCAGGGCCACAGGGCTTTTATAGAGGCTAACGGAATCTTGCAGAAAGCACTGGCTCCTGCAGGAGCAATAAGTTAGTTACGTTTTACTCCTGATCTATCAACACCTTAAAAAGCATTTGGAGTTAGTAGGGGCACTCACCTCAATGATAAAAAAAAAACATCCTTTGGCTGGAGTCCAGCTTTAAAAAAATAAAGCCAGACAATTATGAGAATATTGTACATTTTGCATTTTCTCAACAGTTTATGTTGTAACGCTATATTGTGTTTGCAAGTACCTTTCAAATTGTTTTCCAATGTGAGAACTTTTACTGTGGGCAGAAGCTGAGGTTTATACCTAATGCATGCTCCAGAATCCAAGGGGTCTAACAGAAAATAAAATGAGAAAAAAATATTGCGGCCTGTACTTTTGGTAGCTGGTATATTTTTAAAAAAATTTGCAAATTCACTTAAATAAATTTCTGTCTTCATGCACATTTTTCATGTTCAGGAGAACAAACTCAGCTTTAAACTTTTTCCATTGTGTCTCCCTAGGACTAGGTCACTCCAATCTGCAGATGGCCCAGTTGAGTCCAGGAAGTGCTGCACTAACTCCATCTGATGTAGAAGGATTATCCCCCACAGCACTGGGTTATAGAAATGCTGCCCATCGACGTCTCTCTATGGAAGTAAGTGTGTTGTGCACTGCTTAAATAGGGTTGTAGAAGGAGAATTTGAAGTAGATGTTAAATTTAAATCTGTGTGCTTCATCCAATGGGCTTTCAGCTCTTATACCATTTCCTAGGTTTTTTTAAATTTATTGACATTTTGTTTTTATATATTGGACTAGATCCACCCACTCTGGGCTAAAGGTTCTGCTTAGCAAGTTTTATTGGAACTCCATTGCTCACAAAATTTTTAAAATTTTGGGCCAGCCTAAATTATCGAGACCATTTGTATCCAATTATATATCAAGTGTAGTAAGCTTCACAAAATATATATATGAAGATTTATACAATCATATAAACTTTTAGCCGGTTAGAAGCCTGCAGGCAGAGGGAGATCAGACAGCATAATAGTTTTCACATTGTAATTCAATCAGCATTTTCACTCCTTTAACCACAATTTAGAATGTTGCAAGCCCCTTAGACCTTTAAGTAAGCTTGGATAGTTTAAAAAAGAACATCATTATTCAGTCATTTTTCACTGACTTGTATGTATCACTTCATGCCATATACTGTACATATAGAAAAATGCATACAATTAAAATGTTTTGGGGGTGTATGGTGGTATTTTATTCAAGAATGCTTCTAGGAATTCATGTTAGGGCTATGGTTCTTCTGCTGGCAAACTTTGCCTGTAAGTGAGCCAGCCAATATGCAACTGCTATCTTCCCTATGAATGCTGTTCTATCACTGGGCTTGATTTATTAAAGCTCTCCAAGATTGGAAAAGATACACTTTTAACGATGAACCTGGGTTGATCCAAATCTGGAATGGAATGGAAAGTAATTTTCTATTTGTTAGCAAACATTTTCAATTCAGGACCACTTTTTTCCAGGTTTGCTGGATCACTCAGGGTCACCATTTGAAAGTGTATCTTCTCCAGCCTTGGAGAGCTCTAATAAATCAGGCCCACTCCAATAAATGCAGCCAATCCAGATCAACAGGGCTTACATATACTTTAAGTGAAAAGGCCAGTCTAAGATTAAGTTAATGTATAAATACAGGTCAGAGCATGTAAAGGGAACATAATATTTTGCTATTTTCTAACACAATTAGCTTTGTGTCATGAAGCCTCAGATTTTTTGTCCACAAACTGTATAATTATGCTTCTTTGCTATTTGATAACATAATGCAAAGAACTGTGCTTATATCTTGGCTAAAAGAAAAAAGGTTGCTTTTGACATATCTAACAGCATTTTATTTTTTTATTTTTTATTTCTCTTTTAATGAGTATTTAAATGTTTTTTTTTTTTTTTTTTTGTATTTGTTTCAGTAACTGTTTCATATGTTTTCATTGAGTTGTCGAGGTAGACTTGATATAAAAATGTATATAGATTAATATTGAAAGTACATAAAAAAGCAATATATTTATTATATGTCTATTGTTTTGTCAAGGATGTCAGTAAAAAGCTGTCTTTACCCGTGGACATTCGTTTACCTCCAGAATTTCTTGAAAAACTGCAGATGAATAGTACAGAAGATGATCCAAAACCTCTGACAAGGATATCAAGAAGAGCATCCTTGGTTAGTAAAAATAATGACTGAATTATGTGAAAGTTTTGTACACCAGCTGCAATTTCAAACTAAACTCAATGTAGAACTATTTCTCTTTACTGAAATGAAGGTAATGGCAGAGTATGCTCCTTATCTGGAAAATGAAAATGATAGTTGCACACAAAATAGAGACCATCTCTAATCAGTTGCAATTTGTGTGCAACCACACAGCTTAAAAGGTTTAACATTCAATCAAGTCAATCCCACCTAGACTTTTCCATCAACTGCTGTGTCTTGATGCAGGGGGTATTTTTGTGAAACCTGAAAAATATTACATTTTGGGTATAGATGCACTTTCTCCACATCTAATATTTAGTTGTTTCTTCCTTCAACCCAACCCTGCCCCCCCACCATTCCTGTATTGGAATTGCAGTTAGTACCGTTCTCACCTGTGTCTCTCTACGCATAGGTAAGAACTGGTTTCGGGGGTTAGCTGCTAGGGCAAAAACAAAGGAGGATAACTTTCAATAACAAGTACTTCGGTGTCTAACAGGCTATCTGGTTTAAAGATAAACATTTCGGAGGAGTGGCTTGGTGGGCCTTGCGAAAGGATGCTTGTTGAGTGAGCTCCATTTCCAGCCGGCTACAACCCCTTCTGTCAGCGTCCTGGGCTTCTAAAATGGGCAGAATGGGGAGGCAGTGCAGTGGAAGGGATCCCTTCATTCCTTCCCCACTTTCACTCACCACACAGCCAATGATCTGTGTGTTTCTGGAGGGGAGTGTGCAGCCGGATTCCTTATCCAAAATGGTGCTGGCCAGAGCTTCCTGCTCTCCTACACCACCAAGCCCTGATGTGGCAGGCTTCTTGCCTGGACCTTCCCTAGCTCCACAGGCTTCAGAAAGCTTCTCTGCCTACTCTTTTGCTGCGGTTTCTACTTGGCCCCAATATTCACCATGCTGCCTTCCCAGCTTCTGGCTTCCCTGAAGCTTTACCGTGTGCCATGCGGTTTTAGATCCCCCACAGTCCAGAAGCACCCTACTATGCAACTCTCTGGGACCTGGGCCTTACTGCCTCTGCTGCCAGGGTGATTGCATGCTCTTCTGTCCAACTTGTGGCAGGTCCCTCACCTAAACCCCCATCGCCATCCACCATAGCCAAGGAGCAAGATGTTTCCCATACTCCTGGCATGATTTTCTACAGCATCTTGCTTCCAAACAAGATTTCCAAGATTACAGAAGACCAAGCTACCTGTTGTTCCAAGATTGGGGTCCTGCAAGCTGGTTTCCATCACCTTTCCAGCATAGAGGAGGGTACGGATGATGAGCTACAACATGCTAAGAATGGGATTATCCACCTTCACCACAAAACCAATAAGCAGGATACTAGCATGGTGGCTCTGAGGTAGCACCTTGGACTTTGCAGGTTCTCCCCGTGTTTGTGTGGGTTTCCTTCAGGTTTTCCGGTTCCCTCCCACAATCCAAAAACATGTAGTTAATTGGGACAGCTAGGGACATGACTATGGACTTGTACAGTGCTGCTTAATATGTTGGTGCTAAAAAAATAATGTATAATAATAATATTACAAGCAGATAATACTTTTCCAGGTCTGTGCCATGGCCTTCAAGTTAGTGTCATTTAATGTTTAAGGGCCTTTAACTCCAACAAGAAGAGGAAGCTAGGTCTCTGGGAGTTTAGCCGTCCGGCAGCGGATAATCTGTTCCTGCAGGAAACAGACTATGATAGCAGGGGTGACTTCAAATTTGCCTCCAGATATTATCTTGTCTCCCACTTGGCTCCTTCTTCCCAGATAAAAGAGCAGACTTGGCCATTCTATTCAAACACATCTTTAACCTTCCTGGCAGTATAAATACTAAGTATTTTTAAATGTAAAAGGTACATTTAAAAATAGTATTTCAAAATTCCCACCTGGTCCCGCCTACCAGCCCAATGATCCCGCCCTCCAGCTACGCGCTCCTTGGCTTCGTGTCCCCAACGTTCACAAGCCGGGGACGCAGATGCCGGCAGGGCATCACCAGGTTACGTAGATGCCCGGCCAGCATCGCCAGTGGAAGAAGATGCCGGTCATCGCTGGAGGGCGGCCCGGGCACTGCTGGAGTTGTTATAATTAAACCTAATATTATAGTTATGTTATAATTGTTACTTAGCTTCACTTCAGGACTTCAGACATTTCTGCTGCTCCTTGCCTGTATACATTCCAGTCTCATCTCTGGGTCATCTCATCACTCTTTCCATCCTAGGTCAATCTGTCTCTAACCTTGTCTCTCTTTGTTCAGTCTCTATATGTTTACATTATCCTACCAGGTTTGCCCAGCCCGTTTTCTGTTAAATGCTGCCTGGCAGATCAGTCCATTTCCAAAGGAATGTGTGGCTAAAATCAAATTTAACTTTACTCCAACTATTCTCATATTAGCTAAAAAATCATAAAAATGACCATAACACTACAACTACTTAATACACCACGCTCACTCATACCTACCTAGTGGTTGGTTAGAACTTTAACCTAATTTTTCCCCTACATTTGACAGACTCTCCCTTTCCCCTAAGTCCCCTTATTTGATTCTTGGTGGATTCAGCACCTAAATGAGAGATAATTCTCATTCTACTCTGCTCCCCATAAGACACAAACCCACTTTGATCACTTTTTTGTAAATCTGCCGCTCCTCTGCATTTGTTTCTCCACTGATATCTACCCAATCACATAGTCGGACCATGCCCTCATCTCTCTAGAGTTCCGCATCTCCACTATGGCCCCCAAGGGTGTGGCACTGGCATCTCAATGAGTTTCTTCTTAAACAGGAGTCCACTAAGATCTCCATCTCTTCTGCTCCAGAGTAGTGTTTTCAGGAGAATACAGGCTCTGTTGCTGCCACTTCTATCTTGTGGGAGGCCCACAAGGTGGCAATTCGAAGCCACTGTTGCGGAGACAGAGCTTCTGCGCCACCCCACACTTTCTGCTACGCAAAACTATCACCCTTAGACTATGGCTAAAGTGACAGGATATGAGGAAGGTTAGTTGGGCTATGACACTGCACTGTCTCTCATGCACAGAGCTCCCCTGAGGATTCCTTAACAGCTAAGATTCAAAATTATCTCTCCTCACTTAAACTCCCTAGAATCAACTTAGCCTGCCTAAATATGTTTAATATGTCAGTCACAGAAGAGTAGTGACTCTAGTAAATAAAAGTCTTCCCTCCAATAAAGCTCCTGGTAAAGATGTTGGCCTTCCTTATTTATAATACAAAACATTCCTCTACACTCTCCTTATGTACCTCCTATCTCTCTGCAGTGGGTTCATGGAGGAGGACCCTGTCCCATCCTCCATGCTACTTTCTCACATTACTGTGATACCTAAACAAGGGAAAGATCATACAGAATGCTCAAATTTTAGACCTATTGCTCTATGACATTAAAATGTTCACTAGGATACTGGTGAACTGTTTATCTAAGCTATATCCCTTGATGATCCATAAGGATCAGACAGGTTTTATTCCTTTTAGGCATGACAGCGATAATACATGTAGAGCTACATCAGTAAATTATGCCCTTAATAAGAACAAAACACCGTCCTTTATTTTAAGCCAGGATGCGGAGAAGGCCTTTGATCGCCTTAGTTGGCCATTACGAGTTGCTCGCCTTTGTCAGTTTGGAATCAAAGGACCTTTTCTACATGCGATTAATATGCGCTATACTACACCATTAGCAACAGTAAAACTTCCTCATGCTTTGCCCCAGCCCTTTCCTATTAGTAATGGGACTAGGCAGGACTGTCCACTATCACCTCTACTGCTCCCCTTCTCCATAGGACCCCTAGCGACCGCTATTTGGGCCAATCATGACATCAAAGTTGTTACATTCTCAGAGCCCCCTACACCATTTCCCTGTATGCAGGTGATATCCTTCTCACTCTCACCCAGCCCCTCACTTCTCTTCCAAATCTTTAGAAGGAATTGGAGAGATATGATTATCAAATCCCAGAAAACAGAGGCTCTCCCATTTAATATTTTGCCCTCCCTGACCGCCTCCTTCCAAAATTCCAATCTCTTTACATGGAAATCCTCCCACATAAAAAACAGAGGTGTGAACATTATTTCCTCGTATCCACAAATTTAACCTATAACTTCCCCCCTCCATTTAAAGAATTTAAGGACTCCCTGGAGGCAATGTAAAGCCATATTTGCCCTTAGCAACCCAGTCTCTACAATAAACTCCAATAAACCTAACCCATTGATACCTGAGCCTCTCCTCATCAGTGTCATACAGCCCAGAGAAGGATATTCTCCTTTTCTGATCTCCAGGATAATAGTAATATATATGTCTCGCAATTCATTTTACACATACCTGCAAATCAGGTGCTATATTCCTTCCAATTCAGGGTTTCCTGCCCTCATTCCTTTTGAGAGAATCTGTAGGGATAGCCCCTACTTCAAGGGCTTAGTTTCCACAATCTAGAAATCTCTTCACTCGCGCACTCTTCAGAATCGCGCTACTAGTGAAAAATTCTTATACATGCATGTGTAAGAAGATGTAGGAGAGATGTAGGAGAAAATCTTGGCTAGGGAACAGCCATTGTATGAGTTGTCAGAGCTGTGGACCTTGGCAAAAGCTCTATGTGTGTCACTTACAAAGAAAACAGCTATAAAACTTTATTCCACTGGTATCATACTCAGACTCCGTCTGGCACACGCAAAGTGATTTAACAAATCCTGTTGGCTGCTCTCATCCTTATAGCATCTCATCCGAAAAGCACTGTACCTCTCTCGAGATGCATTGTAGGATTCAAGATAATTGATTATTGGAATATATACCAGTCACATTACATAATATATTGGCATAATATATTTACATAATATATATCATGCAACACACACACACACTTCCCTGTTGTCCTCTTAACTTCCTCCTCATTTGCCAGAGTCTGCTACTAACATTCAGTACTTTATTTTTGCACTTGCCTTTGTAAGGTTTGTTTGATTTGTTATTACCCGAATACATGCAGTTTTGCCTTCCTGATACTGAGTTAGGTGTTAATTGTTTACATTACCCCAGGAATTTGCACTTCCTAAGATGGACTAGTGTTTTTACTCGATGGACATTATGTTATAGTTGTATTTTCTCCACAAACCATGTTGATTTAGTAATAAATACCTTTATACTCTTCAAATACCCAACACCTTCATAGTTGCTATTGTTAGAGAGTTGTTCCATTACCCTCCCCTATCCCTGTTTGTATTGTACGTAAATCACTTTTCTTTGTGAAAAATGTATTACAAATTACAATTTCAAGAAAAAAAGTAAGGTAAAGTTAAAGGATAAACATGCTTGTAAGGTATACCTAGAGAGCTAAACTGAGGAAGTTCAAAAGTTCCCAAAAATGGAGCAAGGTCTCCCAAATGCCGGAAGGTCGCCGACTTGTTCCCTCTGTATGGGATAAATTAAATGAAAGGGGAAGCCTCATCTCAATTTAACAATGTTATCACTCAGGAGATCCAGTAGTGGTTGCAGTGCTCTGTGAAGGGCCAAAGTTTGCTGGGAGAGATCTGTTAGGAATATGATAGGTTTGTTGTTAAATGTGAATTCTTTCTGGGATCTTGCCTGTGGATCCAGTCATTTTCAATAAGGTTTTCTCTGGGCTTGCGTAGCAAATCATAAAAAGTAGCTGCATGCAAGTCTTTAGGTTCCACAGATTCTGGCAGGCCCCTAATCCTAATGTTATTCCACCTACTACGATTCTCCAGATCGTCATGGTGATATATTAATTTTCATATCAATGCCGAGTGTTCATTGAGAGTCTGCGCATGTTTGTGTATGTGTCCACGGAGATCATCTGTGACTTGCTCAACTTCTGCGATACAGGAGCCCAAATCTTTACCGAGATTTTATTTCCGGCCTGAAGGAGTCTTGTGTGCGTTGGTTGTAATCTTCAGATTACAGAGTCAGATTTGGTAGGTATTGATTTGAGATGCTCATCTCAGTCCCAGTACTCTCTGGAATTAGTGGACTGAAGTGGCTGTTCTTTAACTCATCCACAGATCCTCGGTGGAGAGGGGATCCTATATTTGTGTTGTCCTGACTAGGGTCAGCCAGGTTTTGATCAATCTGGGGCGTGTGTGCAGATGAGTGTCTGGTGACAGGACCATCTCCTATCGCTCCAGGTAATCTTGATTTGGCAAAAAAGTTGCTGATTCCCCTTTTTTGTGAGAAGTGGCCCGCTGGCCTGGGGGCCCAGAACAGCACAGGCCGCAATGTCGCCCAAAGTCTTTATTATGAAATGGCCCCCTCAGACTATGTGCTGTGCCTTGAGAGTATGGATTGCACTATAGTAGCTGTGCTTAAGGGAGAAATAATTAGATTTCTTCGCACTGGTACGGATCACCACTTTGAACAGCCTGGCCTGATGAGGGAGTCCCATCCAAGATAAATCACTGCATCATACTGCTCTGTAAGAATGATCAGGAGCTGGAATACAAAGGATGCTGAAGAGGGTGAATTTTGGCAGAGATGTATAATGTTGATGCTTCCCTGAATCTGATCCCTACGTGGGTAAGATGGCCGCCCTTCTGTGGATGAGTTCTGTGGATTCTCTGGTCTTGGTGGGTTCCCTGAGCTGGGCTATCACTGTATAGACTCTGCAGTGCTGGTGTGCAGGAGAGGTAGTGACCAGGGGACCTTGGTCCTGTATAAACTGGGAAGGCAGTAGTGACCCGTGGGCAAGATTGCCGCACAAGCTCCTGTAAAGCCCAGTATCCGTCACTCTTTATTTTAACTAAAACTTTGAACATACTTTCTTTTGAACAATGTAATTACTAATTTGACTTTTTTCTGCAGTCAGATATTGGATTTGGAAAACTGGAAACGTATGTTAAGCTGGACAAACTGGGAGAGGTAAGAAAGAATTTATGGGACATCTATCTGTCTAAAATGTATTACATCTTTCACTGTACATCCATGATTATTAAACATAAAACGTCAAACGAAAGTGTGACTGTGTTTTGACAGAGTATAGCCAAGATTGTAGTATAGAAGGGTACAAAATTCCATTGTTCTTGTTATCCAGAGTACCCCAGATTCCAGTTCCTGAGTTTCTGGGTTCCTGGATTATGTTCCTCTGGTTCTCAGCTTCTCTTAGTTCCTGACTTAATTTGGTCACTGCTCACCCTTATATTTTGACTGTCCCTAGTTCAGATTTGTGGCTGATGACTTTTCACCTTTGTTCCCTGATGAGCTACCATCTGCTAAGATATATACAAGATATATCCAATGGATTCATCCCGTTGCACCTAACAGTAAAGCCCATAATTTGGTGTTTTGGTTAAGGTCTGGTAAATAAGCACAGTTTGACTCAAAGGGTCTGATTTTATAAAGCTCTCCAAGCCTGGAGTAGATGCACTTCATTGGTGAACCTGAAATGCAAGTCATTTGCTATTCGTTAGCAAATGTTTTTAATCCTGGGCCATATTCATTCCTGGTTTTCTAGATCACCCAGGTTCACCGATGAAAGTGTATCATCTCCAGTTATAGAGAGCTTTAATAAATCAGGCCCAAAGGGTTCATCATTCATTTCACCATGTGACTTCGAGTGTGCTTTTGTGCTCTCCCCTAACATCTGCATGTGCATGTAGCTTCCTGTTTGGCTCAACATAACCTGGAGAGCATGTCCTTCCATGGATTTAAAGCCCTGTCAGGGTAACCATGTTTTTGTGTGTATGTATGTAATGTAGCATGCAACAACCCTGCTTAGGACATTGTAGTGAGTACTCCACGCTTGCCTGCAATTATTTTTATTTCTTTTTTAAATAACCGTGCCTCTTCCCTAAATATTTATATATGCTATACATTTTGTGGTGTATTGTTTTTCATCAGTACAGTTTTTATTAATAATAATATTAATAATAATAATAATATTAATAAACCGTATTTATATTGCACCAACCTATTATGCAGAGCTGTACAATAAATATGCAGTCATACACAGAATTACTAAAATCTGTTTTATTTGAACTACACACAATGGACTGCATGGTTCCCAGTTTTAAAATCTGTCTGTAAACTGTTTTGCAGGGCACATATGCTACTGTGTTTAAGGGACGCAGCAAACTGACAGAGAACTTGGTGGCTTTAAAAGAGATCAGACTAGAGCATGAGGAAGGAGCACCATGCACAGCCATCAGAGAAGGTACGAGGGAGAAACCAATTATGTTATTATTAAAGAAAATTGAAATTAACATCAAAGATAAAAACTGTTTAAAAGATTTTTTAGCTTTTATTCAAAAATGTTAATATTATGTTGGCCTATGAATGGTCTTACATTTTGGGGGAAAGTATGCAGTTAGTTACATGTGCATCTTAATATTCCCGGCATATAATTTACCAGCATTACATAAGCATGTATTTCACTAAAGAGCTGACTAATCACAAGTATCAGTATTCACAAACAGTTTTATTAGCTGCTTTACAAGAAGTCAGCTATCTGGTGAGTATTGTCACGTGTTCTTTTTTGTGAAATTTTCATACTGCTTAAAGAGTTAAAAAAAATTAAAGAATGAGACAAAAAGAGTCATGTGTAAGCAGTTTACAAGCAGTGCACAGGAAACCTAAAAAAAATCCTCATATTTCAATGACGGGGCCCTTTGCATAAAATATATTAGTGCATAGGGACTTGTAACGCTCTTTGTGATAGTAATAAAGTGAAAAAAAAATTAAAAATGGTATTTAAGAAAATAATTAAAAAAAAATTAAAAGGACCCACCGCTGTCATGCATTATTTTACACATGGATACACACACATGTACACAACTAGGATGTTCAAGGTAAACATAATAAACGCATCCAGGGTGTCAGTACACACTTTGAAAGATGAGGAATGATTCTAGGCCAATATTTGCATTGTACTGTAAACAATTGAGCGCAGTCCAATCCACTCTTCTTACAAAAATAAATTTTAGTGTTTGGAGGTTTTTAATTGAAAATATAGATTTGAATATATTTTGCATTGGGGGTTTGAAAATACCTTAGGCCTACAATTTACATCCAAATGCAATTTTTTTCATGTTTTTTTCATGGAAAGCAAAACCAGCTGTACTAAAGTATTCTACCAAGTGAAGATACTGTTATTTTGATTATATAAAGTTACACTCCAAAACATCTACTCCGCCACAAGTAAAAAGTAACAAAATATAATGAAACTTAAAGTAAAATTAGAGTAATCAGAGCAAAAGTTACTTAGAGGAAGGGGGTCTCTCCAGTGTATTGCAAAAAAAAAGGACATGGATATATAAATCTCAAACTAGTTGTTTTTAATTTAAGGAATGCCTTTAGAGTTTAACAATGTGTAACAGTGTAACAATAAAATAAAAATGCTGACAAACAATATTTAAAACCTCTTTTTAAGAACATATTTTTTAAAGTCGACAAAGAATTCTAAATGAGAAGGCTCATTTACAGTATTGAGAATAATCAAATGCAAAAAATCACTAAGGAACAAATATTATTATACGATTTATGTCAGCTTTAGCTAAGGTTAATATGTATTAGACAACAATTGCACACTTACTTGTACTCCTCACCATGGCCAAGGGGTACCAAATTTGGGAATCAGAAACTTCATGATTTTTTAAGCCATTCTTTGAAAGAAGACTGTGCATACCTGTCTAATATCAAAACATGTCAAACAAACTGCAAACATGTCAAATGATGGCAGGTGCTATTGTATTTTTGTGCCCTATCCATGGTATATTTATTTCAAATCACCATTCCATTGCTCCCTTAACATCCTTTTGAGTTGAGCAGTAGTTGGTTTTCAAAGTAAGTAGAGTTCACAGAACAGACTTGTAAGATCCAACCAGCAGACTCTTGTGCCTGCTCATAGTTCCCTGAAACAGAAGTTTGGAAGCTCTACACTTTAGCTAGAGCCAGATGTGGGAGCTTTTCCCAAGATAAGCTGCGATAGCCAGGCTCTTCTTCATCTCTGAGTAGCATGTGAGTAGCAGAACAGGCACAACCTTCAGACTGGAATTGTTAATTACAACCAGATCTATTAAGACAATTTGTTGAATTGATACAGTATGTTTAGTAGGTGCTGCCACAAATAGGTATTATAGGAATAGGAAATAGGAAATATAAGAGTGGCTTATATAATAGGAAATATAAGAGTGGCTTATTTACATTTTTCTTACATTTATCATACATTTTACTTGGTAACAATTGTTATTTAAAATGTACATACATACAAACATACATACATTTGTATGTATGTTTTTAGGAAAGTAAAGTTAAAGATTTACATAGTACAAATAGTACAAAAACAAACAACAAAGAACTACTTGATTACACTAATGCAAGTAAATGTTATATAGTAATTAGTTAGTAAGTAAAATAGTTATTTCCACATCTGTGTGTAGTGCTAATATAGCTTACGTGTTTTTTCTATGTATTTTCTCTTTTCCAGTGTCCCTTTTGAAGAATCTAAAGCATGCTAACATCGTAACACTTCATGATATCATCCACACAGAATATTCTTTAACATTAGTCTTTGAATATCTGGTAAGCTTAACATACCTAATATATAGTCGAAATACAAACATAAACCATTAAATATACAAATGTGAAATGAATTTGAACATTTACAATTATAATCTTATCAGTTATTGGCTGAATTGTGTTTTTCATTAATCATAGGGATTTTTTATTTTCTAAACCTTTCTTTCTGCATTACTTACCTCTCTGGGACCTTTGTGTGATCATTGTTTTATACAGCTAATTGATTCAGGTCCCCTTTACAATATAGCGATAATACTAGATTTTTTTCTTCACTTATAGCTCCAATTGCTTTATTTATAAAACATGGAATTAAACATTCCTTGGTGTTTTTCAATTACTGCCATTGAAACACATGGGGCCCCAAGACTGGAGAGCAAACACTTTCATCAATGAAGCTGGGTGATCTGGCAAACTTGTAATGGATCTGGTCCAGAATTGAAAATATTTACTAACAAATAGCAAATGACTTTGAAGACATTGGTAGTGATATTGTGGGAAGACGCTTAGGGGGTACATGAACTGATGGGCCTGGGCTGTTGCTAAAACAGTGTAGGTCTCTTGGCAAAACATTTGTGCGTGACTTCTGATGGGGAGAGCAAACTAGTTCTTTGTAAAGTATACAACCACACTCCCTTTGAGCATGTTCTGATCGATTCGAAACATTGGGAAACAGGAGGTATGTAAACAATATTCCCCCCTCATTCATCCTAATTCCTTATTTTTCCGTTGCTCCTGATTTCATCCATTTGACCTTTTTCTTCTGGTTCTTGCTGTAGGAGCTCCAATCTCTTGTGTGGTTGTATGTTCTTTTTGTCTGTTGTTTTATGACCAGTGTAACTTTTGCTTTTATTTGTTCTTTTACCTCTTTCCTTAACCACATATTTAGTTTTTGCATAGCCACTTTGTTGAGGTTCTACAGTCTGAAATCCTGTACTAACTCCCAATTTTGAATTATGAATACAAGATAATTTCATGGTACAGTGTATAGAAGCTCTAAATAGAAAAGATACTCTGAGACACCTATTTTTTTCCAATAATTCAGAGTTTATAACAAACGCAGTGCAGAAAAAAACTTAAAGAAAGTTTGGGTAGCAGTGACCATATTATGATTTCATTTATTATAAGTTTTAAACAAAAGGCTAAAACAGGAAAGATTTAATTTTAGGAAAGCAAATTTTCCTTTATTAAGGGTGGCTCTCCATGACTTGGGCTGGGAGAGTATATTGTCTTCATGAATGTTTCTTGTCTGTTCTACACAAACACACTGAAAAAATATTTTCCAATGGGTAAAAAGTTAGGGGCTAAAATTAACCTCCCTAGCTGTATATTTCTTTCCGGTTTTATATGTCTTAAAGTGGTACATTGTTTTTTATGAAAATTTATTTTATAGTATGATATAATAGTATGCGTATAATAAAGTTTAAAACACAAAATCTTGTAATAATTTATTTTTTTTTTTTTAAATAAAATCTAAAATAAATATTATAGTCATACTATTATAAATACTGTAAAATAATAGTTCTTGAAAACAATGTACTGCTTACATTTATTTCGTATTGAATGCTATACAAATGGATTTTGAATTTCCCGCCCCGCCGGCAACATACACACGCACCAACGTCACCAGGAACCTGGTGACTCATCGTGTGCAGAAGACATCGGAAGAAGAAGTAAGAAGACAGAGATTGCGGCGATGGACGCGGGACGCCGGCGGATCACGTAAGCGCTGTATTTACTTACCTTCCCTGCCCCAGTACAAAGCATTGGTCAGGCCACATCTAGAATATTCAGTCCAGTTTTGGGCACTAGTTCACAAAAAGGACATTGTGGAATTAGAGAGTGCAGAGAAGGGCAACTAAACTAATAAAAAGAACGGAGAAGGTCAGCTATGAGGAGAGATTAGCTGAACTGAATCTATTCTCCCTTGAGAAGAGAGGTTTAAAGAGGATATGATCAGGATCATGATCAGCCTCAAGGTCTGGTTGTTGGGAACTAATGTTGGAAACTAATGCTCTTCAAACAGCTACTTACCTGGGCCTTTTACAATGGTCTGATCATGGACTTCTTAATGTGGTATGTTTCAGTACCCATTACATTTTTCATCATGAAGGACCTAAACTGTTGCAAGGTCAACACTCAACCCGCTCTTCTATTCTATTATATGTAAACTTCAGAATATTGTTATAAATTATTATTTATTATTAGTTATTATCGTATAAATGTTGTTTCAGGGTCAATACACAACCTGCCCTGTTTTGAACATTAGCAGGCAAAAAGGTTGTTTGGAGGATTTCACAATTAATTGTTTTTTTTTTTCCATGCATAGGTAATACAATATAGAGTGCTAGATCAAGTATTCTAAAAGAAAAAAAGGGTTTCTCTAATTTCATAGTCCAAAAACTAAGAAGGTAGATAGAAATAACACCTAATTGTGACAAAAATCATCAAACCTCAGTATCATAAAGCATTTTGCAGCCTTCTCCTATATAAAGTTTTTTTGTACACAGTTTTGTGTACAGCAAATGTCTTTTAAGAAATCCATTCCAGATTTGCTGGATCCCCTAGGTTTACTGATGAAAGTATATCTTCTCCAGTCTTGGAGAGCTTTAATAGTTTCAGAAGCAGCGAATAGAAACAACTTTTATACAAACATAGAAAGGATAATCATATAAACAAAGTGTGGTTCATAAACGCCCTACAATGTTTAAATTACCTTAATAACTACCTTTATTACCTTTTTCAATGAGCTTTATAATCAAATATAATAATCAAATATAATAAAAATGTCAGTGTATCTATGCAGAAGTTGAGCATATTCTCTGTTCCATGTACCTGTGTCATTCTTGAAAACAGGTTCTCTTTGACATGATGCCCATTAGTTCAGCTCTCAAAAATAAAATCAATGAGATACAGAAAAAAACTTTTAACCTTTGGTTGTGTTTTAGTGAGGATTACATTGTCTCAAAATAGGCTGGTTAGCAGTTCTCCGGGTATCACCATCCCATCTAAAATTGAAGTTATATTTGGAGGGCATTTTAGTTGAGAAGGTAATTCCTCTTATTCTAGCCATATCATTATTAGGGAGAAATGTAATTTGTAAAGCATTTTGTGGGTATTCTGTTTGTACCAGTTGGTAATTGTGAGCAAATGTTTATACATTGGTTTGTTTTCTTTTTTTCCGCATAACCTCAGCATTGTTGCTAGGATTACTGTAATGAATTCCTTTTGTGAGTGATGCTTCTGGATTGTGATTAAAAGTGTGTTTTTTTAATTGCCCGCAAACAATTTGCCACACCCCTTTGTTTGTGAGTTCCTCTTGAATTTACTCTTTCAGATACTAATAAATCATGATCATGTTTTTGTATTTATTTCATCTTTGTTATTTAAGCAATTTAAATGTTCATGTAAATGTTTTATAATAGCAAAAATGTAGATTATTAGCCCTTAAATGCTATTTTGACCTAATAAATATTTGACCTAAAAATATGTTATATTCTACCATATGTTTTTTTCAGAACTCAAAATTCCACTTCATTTGTTGAATGATAGAAATTTAAAGACACCCTGACACTGTAACCTTAAATCTGTTTTAGCCCAGTTTTGAACCATGTACATCATCCTAACTTGTTATTTGCTGGCAGAATGCCTTTTATGCAATGCATGTTTGTTAATGGTTTGTTTTTCCTTATAAGAACAGAATAACAAGTTAAAAAATTAAACCAATTTTTGTGAATTTTAAAGTAGTTCCACTAGTAAAGTAGGAAACCACTAATGACTGATTTATGTAATATATTTTTATATTTTTTCTAGGATAGTGACCTAAAACAATACTTGGACAACTGTGGTAGCTTGATGTCAATGCAAAATGTTAAGGTAAGAGGCAAAGACTGAGAAAGGTTTATTACTATGATTACTAACATCTATAGTCAAGTCAGTAAAGACTCCTTGCAACTATTTGGATAGAATTTCTATAGAATATTCTGTCAATGGCATGCAATGCCATGTGCATTAATGCTGGGAGTACATATGAAAACTGCCACACCACGGAGTGCCAAATCTAAGACTACCAGGCACAGATTGGGGCAAAGGATGATTTCAAGAATATTACATGCTTACCTTGTGCTTAGTATTGCAAACATTTGTTTAAACAAAAAAACTCACTTTGCCTTAATATCAAAATAAATATTTGTTGGACGGACAGCATTGTATTCACAAAAATCCTTTAGAATCTTTTCAGTTCAAAAAATCTTAACTTTTTAACATTGCCTGGGTCGTTAGTTCTAATTCATGTTGTATTAGTTATATTCCCCTGCGAGAGGTTTTAGTTTAGGTAGGTGATTAGGATTTATGTACTAATTGCCACTATGTGCTGACCTTCGAGACAGATCAGCTACTGTGAAATCTGAAAGCAGAGGTTAGATGCCAATCACCACACTGTTGTACTAAGTCTCTCAAAAGCTGACAAAACAAACCAGAATATGAAGAGCAAGAAAATGACGCAATTACCATTTTCATTTCATCTCACTTTAGCATCTAATATATTGGTGCCTGTTGAAAATTTGGAAACCTTATCACAATCTCTCCAAGATCTCTACCTTTTTTATGTAACACTATTGCTCTGTTAATTCTTTTTCTGGCTTTAGAACAGTCTAAATAATGACATAATATGAAGATTATATGTAAATTTAGCAATATACCCCAGTAACAATTGTTTCTATCTTTACAGATATTTATGTTTCAGCTGCTTCGAGGCTTGTCTTACTGCCACCGCAGAAAAGTCCTGCACAGAGATCTCAAGCCACAGAATCTATTAATCAATGAAAAAGGAGAGTTAAAGCTAGCAGACTTTGGTGTGTGTACATTCTGTGTATAAAAGTGTTCTAATGTTTGCCTTGTTATGTATGGATAGAGATCAGGCAGAAAAAAACAGTTTATTGCTATAAATTCAAATATTTAACACAGAAAAATGTGTTTTTTAACAGGCAGAAACAGTGTCTAAAAATCTAATTACACTAATATGCTATTTCTGAAAGAATTGTTATCAATAGCCATAAATCTTGTGGAGGAAAACCCCCAACATTGAGATATATCATTTGTTTTTTGGTATTAATTTTTAGGTATAATGAGAAAGTGTGGCAGATTACCAGGTGGTTCAGATCAGCACTACATATTCCAAAAGAATGGATTTGCACACTGGCAATGCTGTTGTAATTTAAATGTGTCAAGAGAATATTTTAGGAAGAATAGTTTCACAGTCCTATGTGTGTAAAAAGGTGATTCTAAAAACATTATTCTGAAATGCTAAAAATACATGCTACGTGGGGCATGGTCACATGGTGCCTGCAGCAGTTGTGCTGTGATACAGCCCCCGCTGTGGTCTACAATCTAGCATCTCTAACACTGCAATCCAATGCCTAAATGGAGAAGCAGAGACATCAGCATGATCCCAAGTCTTCTGGGAACCACAGAACAACCAATCTGCCATGCTGATCCACGATTCCGGCTCTTTTGCCGCTTGGATCAGTGACTGGAGACTGCTCGTCCAAGATGGCTCCTTCGGCTCCAGCCGAACTTTCAGATATGTGGCCACTTTCTTTCTCTCCACAGTCCTCCTCCTATACAGGTTTTCTTTAACTTCAACATAAAGGCTCCAGAGGACTAGGAAAATCTTCCCACCAGGGCATACCTTGGACATCAGAAGAGGATTTTTCAGCCACCCCTCGTAATTAAAAGGGACAGGAGCCCTCCAGCTGGAAAGCCACTAATGTCTGTGGCCAGCGTGGTTTATTGCTTACATCTTAATGGTTGCATACCTCACCAATACCTACTACTCCTCCACAGGTCAAGACTGACAATTTAGCCACCCCTCCACAGCTAAAAAGTAGAAGACTGATATCGCCATGTGACTCATCCCTACTTACTACCACACCGCTTCAGGCTCAAGGCTCCAACAAACAGATGTGACATAATGAGCAACGTGACCCCTTGCCTTCCCTGGCCCTGCTGGCTGCAATTCCCTCTCTTCTGTGGCCACCCAATTATACTCCCTAGTCAGAGATGCCACCAGGCTCCTCACTGGCCAGCTCTGATCGGGATATGATGTGCTCCACCTTAGTGCCGGACACCAGCAGCGCTATATATGGCATGGCAGGAATATATATAAGCTATTCTGCCCAGGAAGGACTTATACCAACTTATACATGGGGTCAAAGAGGCTTGCAGGGCAAAGATTCTTGTTTTGCGGGTGACCTTCACTCCCTGGTGGATAAAATGGATTCAGTGGATGATGATCTTCAGGTGACTTAATCTGTGTTGACCCAATTAAAGGACCGCATCCATTCTCAGGAATCTGCAAACGGAATTATGTCGCCAATTGGAAGATTTAGATAACAAAGGAAGACACAGCAATATAAGGGTGTGGGAAGGTGGCGGACTCATTGATCCTCATTCTGTAAAACTGTCCACACATTTTACCATTTTGGGGGATAGTGAACGGGCTCTTCACTAGGTTGCCATCCCCTAACACATCTCCTGGGCCTCCTTATTAAACATCTCTCAAAAATGTATACTAAAATGATGATCCATGTTCTAACAGTGGCTAGGTGCATTACATTGCAGTGGAAGTCAGTGTCTCTACAGAACTAGATTTATATAACTATACAAGACATTAGGTTTATGGAGTTTGCTAACGGCCAGACTACAAGATGGCTTGGACAAACACCAAGAGATATGGTACACATTGGATCAATATCAACTTGCATCTACTTAAGTTCCCACCAACGCACATTGAGAGCTCCTAATAGCACTTTAGACTTTTTTCTCTAAGCCAGCCTCCCTAGTAGTAGTTTACTTTCTCTGTATTTCTTAGTCTTCCTTCTTTGATACCCCGTTTTTCCTCTCAGGTCTGACACCAAGATATTTTACTTTGTACTTTTTGTATTGTGTGTACTTTTGTATTTTTCAAATTGTTAATACAAATTTACATTACAAAAAAAAAACATGCCACTGCTGAGATTAAACATCTTTAGCATTGTATGGATCAATTCTTTATATGGAATTTTCTCCTGCCTCTCTTGAGAATCTTTGAAACTGACTCACATTTGCTTCAAGTCACACTTCTACATTCCATTAAGCAGAGTAGTCACCAAACCAATCAAGTTGTAGGAAGAGGCTTTACATTGTAGGAGTGGAGGGTAAAGCAATTCCTACTACCAGATTTAGTAGATTTGTACTCTGTGCTTATGAGTCAAGGTGCAGAAATAAAATACATAACGATTCATCCCTGCATTCTTTGATGCCCGCCATCATAGCAGTTTGTACTCTCCTAAATTGTAAGCTCCTCGGGGCAGGGTCCTCTCCTCCTCCTCTGTCACTGTCTGTATCTGTCTGTCATCAGCTACCCCTATTTAATGTACAGTGCTGCGTAATATGTTGGTGCTATATAAATCCTGTTTTTTATTATTATTATTATTATTATTATTATTATTATTAATAATAATAATATTAATATTTTACAATAGTAGGTATTTTTAGAACAATTGTGTCAGCTGCTAACTGTATGTACCTCTACTAGTTCTAGCCTTGCCTCTTAGAAGCAGAACCCTTGTATTGTCTATGCAAAGGTCAGAAATTAGGTACACCTACTTTGCATTACTTTCATAACCTATCAAGAAGTACCAGGGATACAGTGAAAGAATTTCTGTTTTGAGGGTTTTTCAAGATGTCTCTGCTGGTTCTATGCAGATTTTTTCTTCAGTTTGTTTTTACTTTGGGGCTATTTTGAAACTTTTTAGTTTTAAATTGCTGTGCATACTTATGCAAATGTTATAGCATGATTACCAAATGCAGTGCAAACCTACATACACTGTCATTACATGAGATGGAGTATTGCACATTTTTCTGATGATGTTACACTTGCCTGTTGTAACTGTTGTGGTAATGTGCAGGAATTCTGCATCACATCACATGTTTCTCTACTAACCAACATAATCCCTGCACTGGCATTTGTCAGTGAGTAGTGACTGAACCATGGAAAACACTGGGATTTTTCTGTCAAAGTTTTAGTGCATTACAGAAGATAAGACAGAGTAATAGCTGTCAGTCATATCTATAGGATAAATCCTGATATAGAAAGTACAGCCATGCAACGTGATCTCTGTTCTCTGGGTTAGTTTCTAATCTAATATTAGTTGATGCCATGTAATATGGTACTACAATGTTTTATTTTTGTAATGCTCACACTTAGGTCTTGCGAGAGCCAAGTCTGTACCCACGAAAACCTATTCCAATGAAGTGGTGACACTGTGGTATCGACCACCCAATGTACTGCTGGGAGCAACAGAATATGGCACACCTATCGATATGTGGTGAGTATAATTGGACATCTCAGTTTTGCTAAGCAAAAAACTACATACACCTATTATAAAATATTTTTTCTTTTTCTTAACATGTAGATGTGCACTTCATTTTTCTAAATATATAATTAAATGTATTTGAGCTATTGTAAGTCATTTGCCTTGAGAATACTGAGTTTGAAAACTCCTATTTATACAAACATTTTTCAAATAATTTGAATCTTGGCCACGACATTACATAAGGTTAGCATGAAGTTAGTTTCTCTGTATGGTCTCCAAAGTACTGCCTAATATGTTGGTACTATATAAATATTAATGATGATGATGATCATAAAAATATTGGCTTTAAATCAGTACAGTGTGAGAGCTGAACATGTTTCATGACTGTAATTAATTCCATTTATTTGCAAAATTATATTTCTACAATTTTTCTTTCTTTGATGTTCAAACCAAAATTTAATACAGCAGAGTTATGTTTGTACTGCTGAGAAAACTGTGTGGTAAAATAAAACCGATTACTGTTTTCCAAGGTTTAAATAATCTGACATTTCTTTACAGGGGAGTTGGCTGTATTTTGTATGAGATGTCTACTGGGCGGCCAATGTTTCCCGGTTCTACAGTAAAGGAGGAACTGCATTTAATCTTTAGATTTCTTGGTGAGTTTGCAATATTTCTTTATGAAACTTTTGTTTTGATATAGCAAAAACTGTGTGCAGTAAGCATATACAATTTCAGCCATGCAATAAATTATTATTCCACAGGGTGGCAGCCTAGAAAGACTATTTAGATTGAGATTTTTTTACGTGAATCCAAATCTAAACAATATTTTTAGGTATTCTGATCTATATGTATACCAAATAAAGAGGAGCTATCACCAAAATTTTTACTTAAAAGGGTAGACAAACAAAGGGTGAAGCCCCTCGCCTTTTGTCCTGATCGCCGCGGCAATCAAAACAGAATGGGGGGCAGATCCTCCTGAGATGCCTACGTCATACATCCCAGGCTGCTCCTTCTGAGCTTGCGTAAGATCAGGCATGCATAGAAGGAGCTTTTTCCTACATTGGGGGAAAAAAATGCAGATCTCACGCATGCGCAGTGAGATCGGTACTCTTTTTTTTCCTCTTTAAAGCAGGCTACTTTGAAACAAAGATGACAGTGCTCAGCGCTTCCTCAATGCTGGGAAGAAGGATGATTCCAGGACAGAGCGGGACCCAATCCAGGACATCTACGGCATGATCTGTGGAATTAAAGGTGAGTGTGTTTTTTTTTTTTTTTAAGTTTAGTTTGCCTTTAAATATATATTTAAAAATTGTATTAAAAAACCCCAACTATTTCAAAGTACATGGATAAATTAAACAATAATAATCATTGTAATTATTTGTAAATAATTTATGTGCAGACATCATGTACTAACACTTTTAACATATTGTTCATACAATACAATATGTTTGACAATAATCCTAGGGTATATCCTTCATTAAATACAAGTGCTTTCCCAGCTTGTCTCGGCAAAATTACAATCCCGACCCTACTTTGGAGGAAAAGCAGCTTCTGTATTTCTGTATGGGTGCTGCCAAAGCCTAAACTTACTTGAGGTATCCTTTTTACTGAATCTGTTAGTATCTCGTTTTTTCAGCTGCTACTTCAATTATTCTAGTTTACATATTGTTTGCAGTTAGTTGACTTTGCCCTGCCTTGCCTAATAAACCGGATATTTCTATCTGTGTATATAGATACTCATTTAGATCTTGTAGACACAAGAAACATCAAATACCTGTGTAGAAATTACTTGGTTCCTCTTACACTACTTTACTTCTGTTCTCCTATTTGGGTGATCACTTGTGTCTAACAACACAGAAAAATACAACTGGCCACCTACAGCTTAAAATTATAGCAATTCATAAATTCATCACATCATTTACATTAGGATACTTGTATGAACATGAGTCTGAGTTATGATCTATGAGTCTGATTTATCTAAGCTCCAGGACTGGTGAAAATTCACTAATATAGGTGAATCTGGGTGATCCAGCAAACCTATAAACCTAGGTATCCACTAAAAGAGACATTGAGCCTGGCTGCCATATTAGAGGGGACCTTGCAAAAGGAGCTAGAGGAAGTGCACCAAAGCACTACAGCAAGAGTCATGGCATTAGAGGGGAACTCTGCCTCTTTGGAATCATGCATGCAGGTCATACAGAAGTCTCAATGTTCAGTACGGTAGTCGGTGTCCTCTCTGTTCCTACAGATTAAAGACCAGGAGAACAGTCCACCGAACATTGATGGCATTCAAATACAGATTCTGCCTGACCTATCCAGCTTTACTCTCCATAAACAGTTGCTGTGCCCTTGACCTCATCAGGGGCCAGGACACATACAAACAGCGACATCCCTTCCATTTGATTGTTTGCAATGGAATAGCAATGTTAACACTTTACACTCACAAGCAGCTCCCAGGCCTCTTTTTGGAAATGCTCCCATTGATATTCTGTATTACTATTATTATTTTTAATATTAATAATAGTAATCAACAGTATCTATACAGCTCCAATATATTACGCAGTGCTGTACATTAAAAAGGGGTTGCATATGCAAATGACAGACGTATACAGACAGTGACACATAGGACCCTGCCCCGAAGAGCTTACAATCTAGAGGTGGGGAAGCAGCATACAATAGGAGGTGGGATATGGATTGGCTCAACTATGTGAATGGGTCAGTAACACTCTTGCGCTGACACAAGACAGGCCTCCAGTTCCCTAGTGGTCACTTTTCCAGGGGATCGCAACAAAAGTGATCCCTACCGTATAAGGAGGCCACATGTGTGAAATGTAGGAGTTTTGACTTCGCAGACCAGGCACCTAAATTTTATCCCCACAAATATTCACTGTTTATAATTCTCTTTGCAGTTCCATGTGCAGAAGCCCATACTGGTTATATCTCTGCTCAGGTGCTGTTGTATTCCATTACCCCAATTAGGTTGTCCTTATCTACATTGGGGCTTTATAGGGACATAGGGTATTCACCACCCCTAGTACCCCCCTCATAGATTAGTTTAGGCACTTCCTAAACTATGCACCACCATCCAAAACATCTAATGCTTTTTGTGAGGCCCCAATACCTACTTTAGAGTCCTCCTGGGCCTTACTGCCCTGCCTTGTAGAAGCCTTTAACTCCCTATACCCTCAATGTCTGATACTCAGGAACCTAATCAAAGCTCACCTTACTGTGCTTCCTAAGGAGGGGAGGGACCCTATGGCTTGCGCTAGCTACAGACCAATATCATTACTTGTGGAGGATGTGAATTGTACTCAAAGATACTCGCTGCTCCTCTTACCCCTTTCATACCGGGTCTAATACACCCAGACCAAGTAGGATTTGTGCCAAATGGAGAAACCCGAGACAACGCAGAAACCCTGGATCCTATGCACTGGGCCCAGAGTAAGGACCTCCAAACGATGCTTCTCTTGACTGATGCCGAGAAAGCTTTTCGATGGCGTTTATTGGTAAATAGGGTGCTCTCAGATCCTCTGTCAATATAGATAGATACATAGTAAGTCAGTTTGAAAAAAGACATAAGTCCATCAAGTTCAACCACTAGGGAAATACACATATCCCAAATATAAACCCTATGGACATATTTGATCCAGAGGAAGGCAAAAAAACCTGGTACAATTTGCTCCAACATAGGAAAAAAAATTCATTCCTGATTCCATGAGGCAATATCTAAGGCACCCGTCAGGGCTGCCCCCTCTCCCCTTTGATATTTATTTCCACACTTGAGCTACTACTACACCAGACTGAGAAAAATCCAAATATAGGTGCCTATTGTGGGATGCAAGTATAGGATAGCAGAATTTGCAGATGACTTAATGTTTTCTTTTCAATCATTTGTATTGAGTTTATAAGATAATTAACAACATACAAATAGTCAAGGCACATACAATACAATCACAATACAATAAAATAACAACCATTGGTCAGTGAATATGAAATATATCTCTATTCAAACCAAAGCACGTAAGATCATATAAACTAGAAAATATGTGCCCTTGTGGACCGAAGAACTACAAATACTGATCAATTTGAACAAACAACAATGCAAGGTCTTATCGGAATCGCTTAGTAGTAGACCTAGGGTCCAAAATGTATTATAAACCCATGATTGGTACCAATAAAAATAGTAGAAAAAAGACAAATTAAGGCTTAAAAAAAGGGGCTTAAAGCTGTGGTCCCATTTTACTGGTCCACAGAGGCAACTAGGTACCTGGGGGTCCATATGCCTCTGGATCTTTTCAGGCTGTGTGCCCTATAATTTTTACTATTACTGGGTAAATTTAAAAGTGAGCTAGCCTACTGGGACTGCCCAAACTGCTATACTCTTCCACCATTTTCACTCAATGTATTTGATTCCAGGAGCCCAAAGGCTTCATTTTGATATCTTGCATCTCTCAAAGAGATGGGGGGAGGGGAGTTATGGATCCTTATATTATGCTGCAGTTCATCTGGGCAGAGTAATAGAGTGGTTTCGGCATAGATGACCCTGGCTGCCAGGCCTTAACTGAACTAGGGCCAAGACATGTGAGTGTTTTCCTCCAAAGATGTTGTTAGGGTTTAGGAGAGTACGCCAGTTGCCTCACCTCTTGCACTCACTCCCAAATCAAAATACTTTCCATAGATCTCTTACAGATTTTGAAATGCTGTATCCTAATCAAGGCCCAGTTTTTCACTTCTAAGCTCTAGGCTGCACCATGTGTCCCAGATACTGATTTCACGCCACCATACATATTAAAATGGTCCCTGAACCTAGATACTACCTTCACTCCCACCAAGAGGGAATAATTCATTTCTATTGCACAAACCTCTTGAATTAGCTCCACGTACCAAGAAACAGGGTATAAAACCCTTACCAGGTGGTAAAGGGTGCCTTCACTCCTACACTCCTACAACATATATCTGACGTTTCCAGAAATTTCAGATATATGTTGGTGGTGCAATGCAGCTAGAGGCACACTCCTGCATATTTTCTGGGATAGTTGGGTGGTTCACCCTTTCTGGGAGAGAGTCCACTGTTTGCTACAGAAATTCACAGACCTCCTGATCCTCTTTGACGCTGGGTTTTACCTCCTGCATCCTAATAATTTCAACTGAAATACCTATCGCAATTCACTCCTGATCCATCATGTGGATGCTCGAGAGCCTGCATCCCACCACTGTGGCGCCTACGGGGGACCACTGGAGTTGCACAATGGTTTGAGCGTATTGAGGAACTACAATTAATTGAACACCTCACTGCCTCTCTAAGAGGCATGGAGAAAGCTACCAGACAACGATGGTTCTACTGGATCATGTTCCTTGATTCTGCAAATTATCTGGCAGCACTTACGTCTGAACCGTAATAACTAAGGTGATACATATATCTACCTCATGGGCAACAGGAATGATATCCCTTTCTCCCAACTAATTCTTTTCCATTCCTTACTCTACCCAAGCCAATAACCCCCTCCCCCCCACTCAACATACTATTTATTCCCTAGTGAGTTCCCAGTGCTACCCCTTTATTTGGCCTTATACCCCCCCCAAGACATTTCTATAACACAAAAATGATGGTGGAGTTCACTGGGATATTCTACGAACTGATTGATAAAAAGTCAATATAAGGGAGACAACTTTTATATTCATGCATTTGAAGACTTTGCATTTTGAAAAACTTTTTTCTCCAACTTATTTCAAAAATAACCGATACCTATCTTTCATTAGGAACACCCACAGAGGAGACGTGGCCTGGAATTACTTCTAATAAAGAGTTTAAAGCTTATGGATTTCCACAGTACCGTGCACAGCCCCTGAAAAGCCACATACCAAGGTAGTAAAAACAAAAAAATGTTTTTGATAGAACTTGATTGGTTTCAGCTGAGTTTACATAATTCTATTAGTTGTGGAATTCTGTACATATGCATTTTTAGCAGAGGAAATATAGTGCAATCCAAACATCAAAAACAATATAAAAGTTAATGTTTATTGTAAGGTTTATATTAACCATTTACCAAGAAAATGGAAGGGGTATGTAGCACATCAAGGTGTATTGAGGTTCAACTGGATTGGTATTCATATTATTTGCAAATTATTTTTGCAAACAAAGCTGAATATTCAGTAAACTCTTAATCTTTGCTCTTAACCTTAACCGTTTTACAGCATCAGATAAGATGTTTTCGGTGGTGATATCGTTTCAAAAGATATCATGCAAGTGAAAAGCAACTTTACTATTGCATAAATTTTAGTGCCGTAAATGTATCCTATTTATTAACCCATGCACCTAATGAGCCACTGACCTTGAATAAGCATGCTTGTAGTGACATAAGCTAAACTTCAGGAATTGAAAAATCCCTTACAGTGGGGCTACCCCTAACATTAAGGGTTTATATCCATTTATGTCAAGAAATGATGTAAAGATAACATTTACTTACCTTATCCCTCACCTACCTGGTGGTCAATGACATCACAATGGTCAACATACATACAACATAGCTAGATAAAGACTCATCCATGCAGCTGAAACTGCCTAGGAAAGGAACATAGCTCCTGAAGCAACATACACTTTACTTCAGAGAAGTGGTATGTGCAGCATAAGGAAGCTTGATTATGCTTTGGTCCACAATGGAAATCTGTGACATCTGTGCCTTGCATTTCAGTAAAAAAAGCTTAAAACTAAGTCATTGCTAACTAATTGTTGTATTCTTTATGGAAGCAACTGTGTGCCTTTATTGTTATGAGAATAAACATACAGCCATTTATTTGTTTCAGACTTGATTCTGATGGTATTGATCTTCTAAACAGCCTTTTGTTGGTATGTATATTGTATATGTAATTAATTAAGACGTAAATAATAAACACACAAATTATGTAAAGGCTTTTTTTTTTCTAGTTGTGGATATTGTAGGGAGGAGTTAGACACTTAGTCAAGGTTTTATTGTTGTCTGTACTTGATAGATACACCACTTTTTTTGTCTTCGCGACCAGTCACACAAAGATCTAACAGCTCTCTAAATATCCAAAATTCCTGTTTCTGTTTTTTCTCATTTTCTGTTGAACGGGAAAGGGCTTTTAACCCTTTCTTACTCTAAAATGAAAAAATGTAACAACATGATCTATCTTCATGTATTTTCCCAATGAAGATAGAGAATAAGATAATTATGATAGAGAATAACTGTCATCCTGGTTGTTTGCACCAAGCTGGGGACAAAGACATTCTTTATTGATTCCAGGGAGGAGTTGGGGGGTCTGGGCAGGTATGAGATTTTCACGAAAAGTAAACCTTTCCTTTAATTTAAACTGACCTGAGAATGTGTAGATTACTGTTGACCATGTGTAGATTACTGTGTAGATTAAATGTATTAAATGTGTAGATTACTGTTGACCAGGCTAGCTGTCTGGTTTCATGCTAATCCATTAATTTTGAATACTTCCTAAATTGAAAAATGGACAAATGTAGATCAGGTGTAGACTTCATATGCTTCATATTTGCCAGTCAGTCAGTGTTGTTGAAAGGAAAACAGAAGAAGCAAAGAGGATGCAAAAGAGCATTCCTCGGGACTACAATGCACACAATGTATCTTAAACCGTAAAACACAGATTTATTCAAAATATAACTAAAAGGTACATAAACCATATTAATCACTGTATCACGTATTAGGACTCTATTGTATCGGTGTGAGATATATGTTCTACACATTTCGTGGAACATAGCTCGCTTCATCAGGAATGCAGAGACCTATATTAGCAAAACAACTCTTTAAATACCACAAATTTTACATAAACCAAAAAATACACAAATAATATTATAACATATTTACAAATACTAATGTAAATTATTTATAAAATCTTGACTACCCACATCTATACAGTGGCTCCCAGAGATTGCACCCGAACTAGCAAGGCAATTCTTTCATTAAATGGTATTTAGGGCAGACCCGGACCATAGCAGAAGAACTAAATGCTAATGCACAGCAAAATCAAATTATATATTGACACCGATATGCGGCATAAATACATAAAATATTTATAAATTTGTATGTTTAAGCGAGCTTTGACAGTTGTATTTATTCGCAATCACTTCTACTTTTTCACCATCATCATTTAACTGATGGGTTCCCAAGGGTGACAAACGCATTTACAAATATATAGTGCCCCTCATTTCCACTACCAAGTGCATATATATGCCAATGTGTACAAATACATTTAGTGTACCAAACACCTATGCTCAACCAAACTTTATATATAGCACTCTTGACAATCATTACATATCTAATCCAAATAGTACATTATCACCATATTCACCATTCAAATAACCCCTATGTAAATATGTATTTAACCACAAATAAAAATATATGAAAAACCCACTCCTTATACTTACTCCAAATCCAAAATTTGTGGTAGTTCAAGATTTGTTTTCTAATATAGGTCTCTGCATTCCTGATGAATCGGACTTTGTTCCACGAAATGCAAAGAATATATATCACACCCATACAATAGAGACCTAATATGTGATACAGTGGTTATTATGGTTTTATGTACCTTTTAATTATATTTTTATTAAATCCGTGCTTTATGATTTTATACAAAATTGTGTGCGTTGTAAACTATTTGAAATGCCTTAAAAGTCCAGAGGATTGCTGTTTTGCATCCTCATTGCTTCTTCAGTTTTGTTTATTGTTAAATAAGGGATGTGGCATATCCTGTAATATCTTTAGAAAGGGGAACTGTTTTCCGTTTTTAAGTGTGGTTTGAAAGTATCAATTCAGAAATCAGTATGGCTTCCATACTTTTATTGATATAACAATGGTTCTCAACTTGGTTTTATTGTTTCACAACTAAAAACAAGCATGTAGCCAATGTTAATTGGACCTTTCACAGTGGTAAAATTGTGTTTCTCTGGCATTTAACCATCTCATTGTTAAGCATTTCTTGTACCAACATGTATGTATTTTCTCCTTTTCTAGTATGAAGACAAGAAGAGGATATCTGCAGATGGAGGTCTAAGACACCCTTATTTTAAAAGCCTTGGGGAAAGAATACACACACTGCCAGATAGTAAGCATTTACATCATGTAAAGGTTTACCAAAACATTCTAGAAAATATGGGTTTAATTCTTAGTTTTATAGTTTATTTTTACCAAATCTCAGATTACTATACTGTGCTGTCTTTGTGTAGATGCTTCAATCTTTACTGATAAAGAAATCCAGCTTCAGAAAGACCCTGGCTATCGGGGCTCCATCTTCAACCAGACAGGTATCATTTTCTTTTTTTATGTGGATGTATTTTGGTGTTCCTGGGAACTAAAGGCTTAATTCACTAAGCCATAGCAATCCGTATTTATCATGGCAGTTGTTATGGAATCATAAAATTAGAATGTAGAATTTTTCAAAATGTAACACTTTAGGAAGCTTGCTTCTTCAGGGGATTCATGGAGACTTATGTTGATAGTAGATCAATACTAGTTAGTAGGATAGTAGTATTGAGGAATTATTAGTTATCGGTCTGAATAATTACATATAGTGTAGTTGAAGGTAGATTATTCACTCCTGTAGTTAGTAGTGATATAGTTGTGGTGATGATAGATGCTGGAAGGGATGGTGTTTAAGTCTCTATGAATCCCCTCAAGAAGCCAAACATTGAAACGCGTCGGTACAAAAGAGTCAATCTTATGATTTATGATATAATCCAATTAGATCACTAACATTGGTACTGTAGTATGTTTAATATATTACACTATCTTTGTAGAATCTTACTTATTGCAGCTTTGCCAAAATTGAGTCATGAAACAGGACAATGATCCCAAGCACACTCAACAAATCTACTACATAATGACCTGAAAAAAAAAAAAGAATCAAGGTGTTGCAATGGCTCACTCAAAGTCCAGACCTCAACCCAACTGAAATGCTGTGGCAAGACCTGCAAACCCCAATGAACTAAAGCAACGTGGTAAAAAATACAACATCGATGGGCCAGATTTACTAAAGCTCTCTAAAACTGGAGAGGATACACTTTTATCAGTGAACCTAGGTGATCCAGCAAACCTGCAATAGATCTGGTCCAGGATTTAAAACAAATAGCAAATTATTTTTTAAAAATCCAGGTTTTCTGGATCATCCGTTTACTGCTGAAAGTATATCTTCTCCAGCCCTAGAGAGCTTTAACAAATCAGGCCCAAATGTGAGAAATTGAAGTCATATAATAAATTATTATTTCAGGGTATTGGTACTAAAGATAGCTCTACAAGCTACTAAATCGTGGAGCTTTTTTGCACATGACACCATTTTGGCTTCATTTTTATAAAATGACTTACCTGCAAAACATGCAGGTATAATCATGTACTTTGTAAATAAATGTATAAAATATGTTTTTTTTATGTTGCTTGTACAAAAGACTTATTTAATAGAACCTTGTTTTGTTTTAACAGGACGTGGGAAAAACAGGCGACAGAGTATATTCTAAAACCAGAGCAGGGCACTCTCAGTCTCAAGTTACTCTTATCCTCCACTGTCAGAGACTCCTGCAGTATTGACAAATAATTTGAGTATTATAATCTTCTGAAGGGTTTGCAGTGAGTCTTGATCCAGATGTACTGTATTGTAGGTGTCAACAAGAAATCCAGGAAACTGGAACATAAATCAAGGGGCCTGCTTTTATCATGCAAACTAGCACCCTATTAGCCCCTTTTAAAACTGTAATGTTTTCCTAAACATATTTAATTCGATTTTGTAATTATTAGTAGACTTCAGAGTATTGATGTTCTTTGCTATGAGATTCTCTGGTTGCAGATTTTGTACCACAGGAAAACCTATTACTTGTCTATGCAGCCAGAGAAGACTCCTAGTACATTCCAAAATTTTTAGAGTCCCTGATTTACATACATATCATCTTGGTTAAACTAAATTTTGCCGCTATATGTTGATCCTATTTCTGTCTAGCTTTATTGTAGCATTGTGTATTTGATCTGTGATATTTCTACATAAACAATATTATTACTTTATTCTTTTATTCTAAAGAGAATATTATCTCAGTTGTTGGTACCTCAGCTAGTAGTTTCTGTAGTAAACTAGATTTCCCTTAATTCCAGCTGTGGCACCTCAATTACAGTATCCTTAACTTTATACCTGGTAAATGACGGTATGGAATTTTGTGCCATTAGGAAACAGCTGTAAAATGAGTTCTTTACATTTCATAATGGAGATTGTCCAGAAAAATTGCATCTGTTTCACGACACAACATAGCTGAAATAAGGAGCAATTTCCAGTTTACTAGAAAAACTTTTCAGGAATAAAGTCTAAGCGGCTTAGGTGTGTCATAACCTAATCAGTCAGGTAGAGCTTTGTACTGGTGATCAACTGCTGAAGTTTTAGGTTTTATTATAAAATTGTTATGTAAGCCTTAATCAAAATGAATTTACTATATTGAAGAAAAATTCTGACACAGAGAAACCTCATCTGATGCAAATATAGGGGAAATTAAAAAATTAATAAAAGCTAGTATAGGGAACATAATATAGGGAAGGGGATAACAGATATGTGCCTTGTTTGCTTTTTGCATACACTAAAATTCCCCATTCTGGATGGGTACTTTTTGTGCAGATGGGTTTGCACCAAGTATGCTGCTCCTTTCATATGCTTAGGTTGCAAAAGCAAGGAAAGCAGGTAAAACTATGCCTCAAGGACAGTTCATTAAATAGTCTATGTATATAAATTGGCAGCATAGCATAGTCAGTGAAGAATATTCTCCATTCTTGTGTTTGATATACCATAAATGATAAAACTCCAGTCTTCTGTTCTTTGAGAAACGGCACATTTAGCATTTGTTAAGATTAATAGTGAGCTAAGAGCATGAAGGTTTTTCAGTGACATATGCATCCTGAATTACTGCTGTTGGTAGATTCCAAGCCCCAGCTATACTGCTGTATGTTATACCTCTGTGATCCAATGTCATTTATCCTGACACATGAATAGTGGAGCACATGCACCTAATTTGTTTTGGACTTTCTCGAGTAGCTGATTACCATTTTATTTGCTCTTTCAGAGCCACAGAACCATAAACTGATACTTAATATATATTTCCATAATAAAATATTGATTTTACCAGCTCCTTTTTCACTGTCTGTATACAGATAGGGAACTTTTCCTGACAACCACCATTTACCATAATAACAGCAGAAGTAAAAGACAGAAAAACACAAGTTGCAGTAACGCGGGCAAACAATTTATATCGGTGACATACTAATCTCTGTTTATTAAAAAAACAAAACTTCATCCAAACTTTGCACAATTAAGTAAAAACATATTCTAAATAAGCAGTAAATATCCAATTAAGTTAAACTGTAGTCCGTACCCCTAAACCTCCCTCCTCTCACCTGGTGTAGTGTATTTTTTAATGACTTTATTCCTGTGGTGTAATCCTTTTTCGTAGCCCTGTGACCACATTACTGGAGCTACAAAAATGTAATTCATGAAACGTGGAGGGAAAGTGTACAAAGTCTTTGGCAGCCTTTGTGTTCAGTGACCATCAAAGACGGGAGGTGTGTCAGTGTAGGGAACGTCTCAGTATTTCTTTTAGAGCTCAGCTCAATCACTGTTCTCAACTCCACTGTCATACATGGTTTCCATACTCTGCAGACATGCTGTACGTTATAGTGTGAAGGCAACACTGTATTTCTTTTATTTACTTAAATCAGGCCAACCTATTCTCCTGTGTTGACACTTAGAAAACCTAAAACTTGCTCCATACCTACCTTCCTCCATGTGGAACTATCTCTAAAATAGTTTTTCACTTACCTGTTGTTATCAGTTCTCCTATGCTACTGCTGACAATACATCATTAAGCGTGGTATTAGATTATATTTTAGATTATTTTAGATTTGTATTATGCCTGTGCTTCTGCAGAAACATTGTTGGCACAGGACATGTCTCATGGAAATGCTTTGTGTCTCCCCTGAGTGGACATTTAGCGGTGGTCTGTGTAAAAGCAAAATACTTCAATAAAAACAGGAATTCTCAGCCCACATCACTGCCTCTCACACACTTTACCAGCACATAGGCTTTCTCAGGACAGCTTTTGCATGTATACCACACTAGAAGATGCCCACAAATGAAGCAGAGATAAAATGACTGACAGGACAGAAATGTGCTGGACGATCCTGTTGGTCCATCTGCCAAAAAAACAAAGTATAGCTAAATTGTAATTAATGGGACTTTTAAGGCATCAAAATATACACCACATCATTAAAATGCCAGCAAACATTTGTTATGTTATACAAAAAAATGAAAACAACTTATGTAACACAATAACATAATGACAATCATGCTGCAGTTACAGCTGCAATTCAATTGTATGTAGTCCCCATGGTCTTGTACATGTTCAATTCAATGTATTTCACGGATACGTGGTCCGGTTCTTCAGGAAATAACAGTAACAAGACCTATAGTTACAAACATCATTTAAACAATAACATTATATACACTACTATTGCCTTACAAAAATTTTTATACATCATACAGGTATGATTCGGCCAGGGATGCACCCTCTCCTCAAATTGTGCTCACATAAGTAGAAAAAAAAACCAGGGGACAGGACTCTGTTTCAGGTCAAAGCCACCCAACTCTAAACAGGTTTTTCAAAATGTAAAAGATAAGGAGTGGAAATGAACTTAAGGGTCAAAGAGAAGTATTCAATGACAGCTAAACTACTATTTTAAATACAACATGTGTAAGCTAAAAAATATCTGGTTTAAATCATGCCTGCCTGATTAGTTAGATATACCCATCTATTCCAACCGAGATATAAATGAATATCTCAACAGTTAACTGTGCCCATTAAATAATATTAATCTACCTAGATAATTTACCCAAGGTGTAAACTTACCTATATACCAAAAATGCAGTCTACTTGTGATAAGTTCTACTCCAATCCTACTGTCCAATTTGCATACCTCCCAAAATTCAAGCAAATATACAAATACAAAATCAATCTTAAAGTGTACATAAACTCTAAATTTTTACTTTACATAAAACAGTTGACAACCCTTTTAATTAAAGTAAAAATTTTGTTCGTTTGTGTGCAACACCTTTTTTTAAAAAAAAAAAAAAGGCGCAGCTATTTTAATTCTTGATCGCCTAGGCCATGGGTGTCAAACTCATACACAGTGGGCCAAAAGGAAACTTTCGACAAGGTTGCGGACCAACTTTGAAATTTATTGAAAAAATATCTACAATTGAGGAATGTCACTAATGAATGTCAACCGAGGAGGGGGCACTTGTGGGTCCAGATTGACACGCCAGCAGAGCATTCTGGAATTTTTAGTATTAGCGGTGCATGCACTGTCTACCGCTGGGCCAGCTCTAGTAGAGCTAGTAGAGTATTTGGTATTTTCTCGTGGGCCAAATTTAATTTTAGTGTGGGACAGATTTGACCCGCGGGCCTGAGTTTGACACCTCTGGCCTAGGCGATCAAGAATGAATGGGAGCGCAGAGCCTCCCGGGATACCGACATCACGCATCGCGGGAGGCTATTGGCTACTCCTTCTGTGTATACCTGAGCATCTTTGGGCATGCGCAGAAGGAGCCCTTTCATCAATAGAAAAAAAAATGCCAATCTCACTATTTTTTTACCCAATCTATGTCACTCGATCTCGCGCCTGAGCAGCGTGAGGATGGGTGACGCAAAAGATGAACCCGGAAGATGTCAGAGGGAGTGCCAGGCTGAAGACAGATATTGGGAAGACACAGGACCTGATGGAAGAAACCTCCCGACGGATAGACTGATCTGCGGGATTGAAGGAAAGTGGTATTTTTTTGTTTTGGGTTTACTTCCGCTTTAACTCTTATTTACTCCTTTATTGCAGTCCAAAAAAAAGAAAGGTTAGGTTAGACTGCAGCTTTAAACTAAGCCCTTTTTTATTTATTGTGAACTTTAAAAGCTCATTTCTGCTTGTTAAAAGTATGTAAATACTTTATTGTCCATAGTCTGGGCATAGATGCACTTTAAGGATATATGGCATTTATTTATGTCACTTGCCTTTGTAGGTCTGAGTTGGTACTACTATTTTTAACAGTTACAAATCTTTGCAGGATACAAAGCTGCAACTCTGCACTGTTTAGAAGTATTGGTAGCTGTGAATGGACTCCTTGTCCAGATATTTTCCATGTTAAGCAATGACATGCAAAACGGGTAAACAGCGTACTATTTCAGATGCTACTGTGAAGTTTGTGGTTGGTAGTTTTTTTCAGATTTTATTTTATATAAAAAGACACCCGATATATCTCCGTATTTGTAAGTAATAGTAAATCCCTCTAACAGGACTTCAAACTACCTTAAAGATTATTCAACCCTCTGTTCAGAGTAGACCGTTTAGGGTTGTATTTATGCTTTAAATGCTTAATTTTTATACAGTTCTGATAAAAACCCAAGAATTACTTGGAATACTTCACAAATAACTCCAAAATTTGATAAATTCAAGTGAATTTACATTACTTACCAGTATAGAGATTTATAGATAGCATTTTTTTTTTCCCTCTTTTTACCTTCTTTAACACACTTTTCATCCTACACAACACCAATTCATTGTAATATATCTAATAAGACATAACATAGTCATTATGGGCTGCTTTCCTAAATCAGACTACCCTACCTATTTCTTATCTCCATAACAAGGAGGTATTCAGTAATACACAGAAGAAAGCAGGGCTGATAACATTGTTTGAAATTTCAGTTTAGTTTATGGGACATTTCTGGCACATTGTATTTCTAGCAGGATCAACGGGTACTTCTCTGAACCTGCAACCAAAAAAAGTTTTAAAAAACTCTTAAAGCCAATTCATCTAATGACTGGTGAGCTGCAGTTTATCACACTTTTGTTCCTTTTTTTAGATAAATTTTAACCTCAGTTAATGCATTTCAACTTTCCTAGTGTGCACTTAAATGGCATTGAGTTGAAGCCCTAGTGAAGTTTACCGTGTCTCAGGTACTTTTTTGATATGTGGATATTTATTAACGGAAGACTATTTATTTTATGAAGTGGCAAAGTCTTACTTAAGTTTCATTACAGGTTATTTTTTACTGATATGATAAATTCATTTTAGCTGAATACTTGGCCATGCCGCAAAGAGTGCTAGACAGAGACTTAAGCTACGTACACATGCTGGATCATTGTCACCTGAGACAAATTATTGTGATTCCCTTTAGCAATAATGTAGTGTGTGGACAGCTGTTCTTTTGGCAGATCACTAAATTACTGACCAGGGAAAACCACTTTCGTATGAGGGAGGACACAGTGGGATACCTCCCACTGGTCTTTCCCCTTTCAATAAAGTGGACAGTGCTGTGTGTACAGAGCTCCTTTGGAGTCCACCCCGTTACAGCTGCACAGTGTCTGGCATAAACATATACTGGCATTTGTTATAGTGGGATTTATTAAAACGTAATTAAACATATATAACACTGAAATATTTTGTAGTATATAACATTTCCTTAAATTCAGCATCCCACTGAACACTGCTTTGCAGTATGTACCAGTATCACATAGTACATCTCTGCAGTTAAAATATATGTAATTGCATGCAGGGCCCTATGGGAACTATATGGTGACTTTGGAGCTAGAATACAGGTTAACAGTATTTTTTTAAATACCATTTAGGGCAAGAAAAATACATAAGGAGGCCTCTCATCTCTGACTCTTAAATGTTATCAGTCATCTTCAGACAAACTAAATGAAGCTAAAAGTGTAGTATATTATAATATTACAGATATGCCTTCACAATCTTCATAGTTTATAATGAAAGATGAAGAAATTTACACACATCTGTTAGTGACTTGTTCCCCTTAAGTAATGAAATCTTTATGTAATCAGAACATTCATAATGATTTGCAAACTTTTTTGCAGCAATAATTTTAAAGTGCAAAGTAGCGATGTGCAGAAACCAAAAGCTACGGGTCTGTTTCATTATCTTTTGTTAGATTGTCCACTGTAAATTTTAGACTTATGATTGCCCCCCAAAAGCCTTACAGCGCTTATACACAGCAGACAAATATTAACAAAGTGTGAGTTGTTCACTGCTTACAGAATTATTTTTTTTTGAATAAACTGAAAGTTTAAGAACCCAATGAAAGTATCACCACCAAAGAACTCCTAGCTTCAAGGTACAGCTTTTCCTGTTTTTGAGTGCATAGAAACATTGATTTACTCTAGAGTTTACACTGTTCACTTAACTTGTAGTAACTATCAGTCTGCAAGGCATATTTCACTTAGTTTAGAAATGAGGTAGAGTTTTCTGATGTTAGCTATCCAAACATGTGAAGGCATGTTATTTTTTATATTTACCTAATTGCACCTACTTGCGTATTCTCTGCAAACTGATTTTTGACGTTAGGTGGCTTATCCCTTGCATAGTGATAATTTGCTTTGCTAAGTAAACAGCATAAACCTCAATGCTAAATACAATAGATCCATGAAGTAGTATGCATTTATGTGCTCAAAATCTTTATTCCAGTATTAAGCAATCACCTTTCCTCAGTCATACTTTTTGCATGTGACTATAGGCAAGAGGATTGTTGTTGGGACCATATATATACCCAGTTTACTACTCAACTTGTCCATATTCCCTTATATAGGTCTATACTATAAATTGTAAAGCCCAAATAAACAGTACGTTTAAAATGGCTAAATATATTTCAGGTGCATTAAAACAAAAAGTGTTTATTGTTTATAGTATGTTTTTTTTTATCTTTTTCTAAAACACATTGGAAGCATTTTCTCTTTGCAGATGTAAGACCTTCTCCCTACTAAGTCATACCTAAAGCTCTGCAATGCTTATGCTCCTGGCCTGGCTGTTGTGAAACCTCTTGTGAGGGTTCCTTGCTGCAGCATGCAGGTAAGGGACAGGCTTATCTACATAGGCTGTAACTATTTTTTTTTGTATAAAACAGAATAAATGGTAAGACTTTATGCACCCTATGTTTTAATGCAACTGGAATGTATTTAGCTGAAAGTTTGCTTTAAAACTGGAAACCTCTTTGAAATGGTGAGAAAGTTTTACTGATCAGAAATGAAGTTACTACACTTTACAGATAGCCTTTCTGCCATTGTTTGGTAAAAATGCAAACGTAAAATTACTGGCATTGCTAATCTGAGTCCAAAATCTAGGTAGGCAACCAACAATATAGTAATAAAATCCTGTATTTGTGTCTGACCAATATATATCTATACTGTTAGTACAATATTTTTGGGCACATAGCAACAAAGTATCAATGAGTTTGTCTGCATGCATGTCTGTATATATCTAACTATATATTAATATACATGTGTATACACATATGTACACACATATAAAAGTGTTCTACCAGTGATTTAAGGCATTTGACTGTCTGGGTAAAATTCATATATGGAATAAAATATGTAAAGATATATATGTATAATTGATGTATTATTAATCTAGATTAATTTAAAAAGCTTCCAATTTTTGTGTTGAAATGATAGTGTAAAGAACTCTACAAATTCAGATACTTATAACCCAGTGTTTTATTTGTGTGATAAATATGTTGTAAACAAAACAAGAAGTAAATTGAGAAAATCAGGAATAGGGTTGAATACTATATTGAGAAGGTGTTCTTAAACAGAAACAATAAAAAATAAAACAGAAAAAAACATACTAAAAAACAAAAGATACAACCTATTTTTTAAAAGAAAATACAGACCTATGGTAACTTAACCTTACAGGACTGGGTTGTGGGTTTATCTACTACACTATATGCAGGACAATTGTATTTCTCCCATGTTTTGTATGGGTTTTCTCCAGGTTTTGGCTTTTACCCAAAAAATGTTTTTAGATTAATTGACTTTTAACCAAAGTAACAGAGAGTGAATGTGTGTGTGCGTCTTTGATAGAAACAATAGATTGTAAATTACTCCAGAGCAGGGACAGATGTGAATACATTTAGGTCATTTGCAATGTATTTATTAATATGCCAGCACTACACAAATATGCAAAAAGACAAAACGTAAACACCATAAAAAAAACATGAGTTAAAGGACAAGCACGATGTCTTTGAATTTGGGGGATTGCCAGTCAATTTCAGAATAAGGATATTTTTGACAGAATTTATTATGATTTTTTGAAGTGGTAGTTTTGTGCATATAATTAATAATTTACAAACGAATGAGTTCATTCTAAATTAACTCTGGATTTTATTTATAGACAGTTGCACTGCAAGAACTGCATATTACTAAATTGTTTATTTACATGAAATTTATCTAATCTGCATAGAATTGTGACATTTAGGAAACCTCGCAATCATGTACAATCTACATAGATCTACATGTACAATCTACGTAGAATACAAAAATTTTGAAATCTATTGATTTACCTGTTGTTTTCTTGATTTTTATTTTGGATGTGAAAGTCCTGTGCCAAATTTTTATTTTACTCCTCAACCCCCACTTTTGCCAAACTTCTTCAACACTAATGCTATGGATGATTTGCCAAATGTTTGTTTAACAACTAAAAATGTTTAGTATAAAGTTTGCCAAAAAAAAAACCCTCTCTTTGTTTACGATCAACTTCTTCCGCATATCTACATTATTACATATGCATTTTTCAAATGAACAATCTGATAGATACGGATAAGGTTTCCTTTCTATTATTTTTAGACAGTTAAGCATGCATGCTCATTATTATGTATTTTCATATGATTTATATCGTATGATCTTATATACATCTGCAGTGATTCTATTAAAAGAACATGAAGTTGTTGGCTGAAAAACTGCAACCCTGATTAAAAAGTTTTTTTAACTAACTCCTAGTGAAGCTTACAGTACATTTTTCATAGTTCCTCCCTTTCATATATGCCATTTTATCTAACTTGCCAAATTTCCTGGCTTATCGTGTGATATTAGACATCAGTATAGGATACTTCACCTTAAACTTCTTAATTTTTTTATATTTAATCTGAAAAGGAGTTTATTGTGTATATGATTTGCCAAGAACATATTGCAGAAAAATATTTTGCAGAATTTTGCCAAGTTTTGTTAATTCCTAGAATATATAAGGGTTACTTTTAAAAAGACATTCAAAGGGTAAATTAATGGGGGGGTTTTCTTTATTTTTTGTAACCAATAATGATAGATTTTGGTATTTAAGTGAAAAAGGCTCTGCTAAAAAGGAATGACAGAGATTGTATTCTGGAAATGCCGCTCTGAATGTTTTTTTTACTGATGTTAAGATTATTTTGTATGTAACCTATATTGATGATGTGTGACTTTGCTGACAAATTATTTGTGGACTGTGAATGTGAAGAAAAATAAAGTTTATTGTTGGTACTTATATGGTTCATTGTCTTATTTACTGGGAAAAAAATGTATAAAACAATTGTCATCTGTAATGTGTAAGATTTGCAAATATTACAATTATTAGGGGACATTTATTTGCTTCAATACTTGCCAAATATTGTGCATTTAAAATACAAAAATGTTTGCATTGTTCTTTGGGATTTTTTTGCGATTTAGTTTTAAATGCTAGTGTGGCTAAATAGCAACTGGACTCCTAATATATTTTTTGTTGTGCTGCAACTGTAAACACCTAATTTAGCAATAAAATTCTACCTCAAAACTGTGGAAAAACTGTGGACACAGATATGTTCATTTTTAATAGTAGTAAGTTTATTATGCATAGTTATTCCCCTGGTTTGGAGAAAAATTACCATTCCCTCTTCTGGGGATTGTATTTCTGAATTGAACAACATATGCAAAATGTAAAAACTCACTGACTACAAGAACCCGAGAAATAGCATATATGGCAACTAGGGCTCACTTCAAATAAATAAATACCCGTAAAAAAACATTATCTAATGAGCCCCTCTAAAAGATATGCAACCTATGACTTATGCATTAGCCTATGCAGGCAAATTCTAAATCCGTACACCTATACCTGGTGAACACCATGGAACAGTACTCTCAGGTACTTGCGACAACCCACACATTATTACCCTTTATTAGGCACAGGTCTACTCTTCACGTTTCTACTTCCTTCACTTATTTGCTACTTCTGTCCTTCCTTTACACCATTGGCAAAGGAGGGCAATCTTTATTTAGGTCTAGGGCAAATAAAACATGTAGAAGTTGCAGAATAGTGTCTCCTACTACACTTACCTTGGGCATACACATGTCCAGAGATCTTTAGATCTGTAAGGATATTTGGCTCACATGTTTTGGGCTATATCCAGGCTTGCCCATCAACCTAGGATAACCAAAGCAACGTTGTAACCGTATACCCTGTAATATTGGTACCTTGCCACAACATGGTTCTAATAAATAAAATAATGGATGTTTGGCTACCTTACAGCTGCAGCTGATGCCCCTGTACTCTAACTTTTTTATATGACTTGATAGAAAATTTTGATTTATTAAACCAGTACGAGCCCAATCTTTCTGCTCCTGTTGTTCTATTTTAGATTTTGCTTTGTGGAAAATTCATACCTCCTGAGGTCCAGGCTTCTTGAATAGAATGGCAGTTTATCTCAGCAAGAAGATGTGATTTGTTTCTAGCTTGACAATATATGGGAAGTTTTTCTTTCCTTTTCTGTATGGTAAATCAACATTTCACCCCAAAGCCTCCTTACTATGACAGGAACAACGATGAACCAATAGCAGGGTAGGTTAGTAGTAGCAACTAAGGGTTGTGATACCTAAAAGCAAAACAAAAGGAGGTTCAGGGAACCACCTGGAAAATAATAAATAATAAAATAAAAGGCGCTGCTGTGATAGCTTTTGTCTTCCTTTTAAAAATTTACTGTTTTGAACCAATGGTGGTCTGATTGTCTTCCTCCTGTTGTCCTTGAGATCAAACATTCTTTTTGTCTGCTGCAAGTTTACAAAAAAAAATTTGAACCCATAGGAGCCTGGTGATCTTGGTTCTGGTGCTGAAGGCTGGAATCATTCTATCCTTAAGCTGCATACACACTTGCAATTATAGTCGTTGGAAAGGATCTTTATGCAGAGGGGAGGGGGAGAGCGATGGAGCGGCACCCCGCTGTGCTCTCTCTCCCCCTTCACTTTCATTACGATTATTCGTCGTTCATCGTCCGTGGATCCGCCAGGACAGTTCGGACGATGAACAACGCTCACTGTACACACTTCAGATTCTCGTCCTATATCGGCCCTAAGCCAGTTATCGGACGAGAACCACTGGAAGTGTGTACGTAGCTTTAGCCATAAAAAGTTACCTTTATTTTTTACCATCATTTGTCGAATTATTTTTCTTCTACTGTTGCCACTGAAAAACCACTCTTTCTGCAAACTTGTTATATTAATACATTTGTTATAGTATTTGATATATTCAAACCTGTAGGGCCCTGGTCATTCTCCTCATGTTATGTTTGCTGCCATCTTGATTTTGCAAAATATCAAGGCAGGTTTTCTGTCTGCTTACTTTCCTATAAAATGTCATTATTTAACCACTCCAGGTAGGTCATTGAATTCTTTTTGTGTACAATGTTTTTATTGAAATGCAACTACAATAAATACTCTGATTTCTTACAAACAATGTATGCATAGAATAAATAGAATACTTTGGTCTTCTGTACAAACAGGAAGAAGAATTGGGAATGGGGAACAAGTTCTCCATGGTAGGTACAGTTTTGTATTACAAACAGAACATAACAAAAGGTTCCAAAATGAAACAAAAGAACTTCTATTTCCTGCAAAAATTGACCGAGTATACAGCTAAGGAGAATTAAATACCATTAGGGGCTTCAAAGAATGGGTGACGGTCTGTTTAGTATACTCAATATGAAACCAGTTATTTTTTGTGTTTTGGAGATACTGGATATACTGTAGGTTTATTTAGAAGGGTATCAATGCAGTTCTTCTAAATTTGGAGATGACATTGTCTATAAGTTTTTGGGGTAGCCTGGTACAATGGAAGTCAAGCCAACTCAAATATTCAATGGTAATTCCCAGCTCCTCTTTTCATCACTGTACAGTATACAATAAATTTGGAAAGAGTTTTAAAAGAGTTAAGCAAAGACTGTATTACAGAAATAATGCCATGAGCCTGGTGTTCTTTCTGGCGTCTGTGTAAAACAGTGAGAAACAGTGAAACAGTAGATTGGAATGCTGTTTCGGGAGAGAAGATATAAAATGACAATGTTAGATAAATTTTAAAAAACTGGCAATAGGGGCTTCATGAGTGGCCCTAAAATATTGGAAAGGTGTGATACCACTGAACATTAGGAGAGAGTGAATGTCAAAAACTTTAAATCATCGGGGGGTATTGGTTTAGGCATATAATGAAGCAATGGGGGAAGGCCATAATAGTTCAGCATTACAGAGATACCCAATCCACCCTTTTGGTTATGGTCTTCAAACGTTGACATGAAGAGTAAGGGGGAATAAAAGGCATGCTTGGCAGGTACCTCTGTAAATATGAAAATAGTTCAATAAAAAAACTACAATATCTAATTGTAATATGTAGGGTAGATTATCTTGCTCAAAATTGTTCAAAAAATCATATGTAAAAATTATACCCTAAGGAGATTGAATCAAATACCATCTCTATGACCAGAGAAAGGAGAATCATTCCATAGGAATGAAGGTAGCCTAAAAAAGTTGGGTTTAGGCGATTCTGAAAGTGTCTTGCTTGGTATTGGAGAACAAATCTCACTTGGTTCAATGGATTCAAGTTCCTGAGTGCATTACTTTATTTTTATATCGCTATAGCAGTGGTGGAATGGTCAAGTAGAATTGCTGCAACTGTATGCTGGCATTCATTGTACGCGCTGTTTTTAACCTTTTACTGAAATTATACCAGGGTGGGAATTTCTGGCCCATGTTCTCATGCCATTGTGTCTCTTAGAAATGATCTAGAAAATTCAGTTGCACATAAAATAAGGGTCCTGATCACCTACAAAGGTGTTTCAGCCAGGTCCATTCCTGTCTACCCAAATAGTGAAATTGGCGAGTTTGTCCTCCTGATGACAATTTTCTAATTTTATATAGTCAATATTATTTTTTTTCTTATGAAAAACTTGAAACCTGGTTTGCCTGGATTATTGCTGCTGGCTTCTGGTAGAGACCAAAGGCTATCTTCCTCCAACTGTCATAAAATATCTGCAAATTTTTGTCTGTAAATCCTAAAGAGGTGGTGTTACAAATAACACTGTCTGCAGTTAAAGTGGACCTACATTTACAGATTAGGTAAGCAGCCATGTGTGACTTAGTTATAAAAAAAAAATGCTTGCTTTCATGTTCCCCTGGATTGAAGGGATATAGCCTGTCCCTTTCTGCAATAACCACCTGTTTGAATCACTAATGTTCAAAGTGAGACTTTGGTCCAGGCAATTAGTATTCTTCAGAATAAGTTCAGCAATGGCAGCTTTTATAATCTCTCAGTATAGGTCCACCTTGTTTTAGGGGGGTACTGGCCATTGTGGCTTAGGTAAATATATTTGGGTTGATTTAATAAAGGAATATAGGCTGTTCACTTTGCAAGGGGTACTTCATTTTGTGAATGTGGTGAAATTTAACTTTGCAAAGAATACCCAATCACATGCAAGGAAATATAAAAACAGGTTTTTTATTTACATGATTGGGTAGCTGAAGTCTGCAGAGCTTCACCTCATTCCCTGAGCTAAGTAAATGAGCTACTTTACAAAAAAACAGCCTATATATTACAGCCTATATTCCTTTAGTAAATCAATCTAATGGCATGAAAAGCCGTGCTCTTTTCTTGAATAAAATATCTAAGCATGATGCAAGAGAAGTGTAGATGATGTGTATACAATATTTAAACTTTTACCTGCCTGCCCATCTTCTGTCTTATATACCCTCACTACTTCCCACCATGCCATATCTTCGCTCCTATTGTGTGATATTTCCCCCACCTCATAAAGTGTAACCTCTTCTGGGCAGGGTCCTTTTTATTGTACAGTGCTGCGTAATATGTTGGTGCTATATAAATACTTTTTATTATTAATAATAAAGACGCCAGGTTCATTACCTTGTTCTATTGCTTCATTATGTTCCTAAAACATAGGTAATTATTTATTTAGTCTAAAAAATGTCTATTTCCATTCCTAGAAATCAATTGGACAGCAAATGAAGAAGAAATACAGTGTATGATATGTATGATCATAATGTCATATTTCAAAGTGGTGAGGATTTTTCTCAGTTCACAATGCGTTTTGCACATTGGCTTCCTCAGGGGATATAGAGACTCACATTGATGGTAATTGTTAGCCAAGGAGGAACATGAAGGGATGGGATTAGAGCCCTTGGTATCTTAATGTAGGATTGAGGAGTGGCTGTGTATGCATTGATCTTCTTATCATCGATTAGTTGATTGTTGCATAGCATTAGTTGATTAAAATTTAAAGGTGTTTCAATACCCTCAGGAACAATTTAAGTAAATTGCAGCCTTCAAACACAAGCAAATGACTGTAAAGGAAATCTATCACTAAACAGAAACTGCCTATAAATAACAGGGTAGTAAAGAAGAGGGGAATACTTACCACTCCTGCCTCCTGAACTGCCAAATACTTTCCACTGCACATAAACCTTCGAAAACAAAAACATTTTAAAAAAGAATCAGGGATATAAAGAAACAATGGCAAAAGTCAGAAAGAAAAAGACATGAAGTTTTCTCAAAATTTGGGCCTGGATGAAGACTGATGAAGATATCTATCGTGGGAGAACCTAGATGATCCAGCAAACCTGGAATAGACCTGGCCCTAAAAAAGCAAATGATTTTTAAGAATTCAATTCAGGTTTGAAAGATCACCCAGGTTCACCCATAATAGTCTATCTTCTCCATTTATATAGAACTGTATTAAATCAGGCCCTTTTGTCTGGTAAAGCTGTTATCAGTGAGGTGGGAGTGAGGGGAAATCTCTTTATTGAAGCCGAAGATAGCAGTTTGAAAGCAAAGAATTTCAAAAGAATATATTTCAAGAGAATATAGAAAGAAACAGAGGCTTTTCTGGCATACCAATTGTATTTTACTCAATACAAGTAGCAGTAGTTACAAAACAGTAGTTAGCAGTGGAAAGAAGATGTTCTCAGAGTCCTTTATTATAGGATTCTAAGAGCTACCAGGCTTTTTCTTGCAATAGAGATGACATGTTGAAGGACCACCAGCTACAAGTAGTGGCCTTCCAGAACCAGAAGACCACAGACCAGGGCTGACTGTAAGACTGGGCAAATGTCAGCTTGGAATGGCCAAAGTGTAGAAGAGAAAAAAAGAATAAAACCTTCAAAAATGGAAGCTATAAACAACCTAAACCAAATCTCTTTATAAAACTCATTAGACCCAAAAAACAAGTAATGTCTTTTCATAACATTGTAAGTTTTTATTGTTAATTTGTTGCCAATTTTAACACCTTGGCAAAACCATGGACCTTCTTCACCGTATATTCTTTTTTTCTGGGTTTAATAAGGGATGTGACCTATGTGATATATAACATATGTATAGGATGAAATCTTCTTCTTCTTTGTATAAAACCATGGACCTGCTTAACTTGAAAAAACAATGTTAGAGTGATGACCAGGATCCCAACCATTTTCTGACATTCCCCAGCTAAATCTGCCATTGATCACCGCTAAAGCCGATGCTTTTTAGTACAGAGGAGACATGAACTGACTTACATAGGCTAAGAATCTACCTGCTGGTCTTTTTCCATTATGCCATAATGATGGTGTGTATGCAGTTCCAAAGCCGTGATTGGGTTGCACAGGACCCCTAATCTTCACCCTCATGCGATCCACTCTGTATTGTCTCTGGAGCCTATTCTGATGTGCTGACCTGCACATTACCTATTCTTATCTGAATGGTTTGTTCATACTGCAACCATATTACTACTGCTGTGCCTATTGATCTCTTGCTACACTATACTGTACAAGCTACATACACGACTCTGAACCAATGGCTTGCTGCCCTGTGAATGTGTAAACATTTCACTTGCTACTCCATACTTCCACACTGTGAACCTGCTAATTGTCTTGTACTGTACCGCAGATTGCTGCAGTGTAACATTATAGAAAGGCCCACAGCAATTAAGAGCAGGGCCTCATGACAAGGGTGTAAGGGGCTGCCCAGCGAAAAGAGAGAGGGGGGCAGGAGTTAGTAACGAAAGAGGGAGATAGGAAAATTTGAAACATGTGTTGGGAGGAGAAGAAGGAGATAGGAAGTGAAGTAAAGGGGGGTGGAGATAATAAACAGATAAAAGGGGGCTGTGTCGGAAGTCGTCACAGTTTTTACAAGAAGAAAATTGAGGGTGGATGCAGGTAGGATTAATGGAGTCTTTTGACGCATTAATGAGTCAGCTCAGGGTTGCAGCGGCTTCACATGGTGAAGCTTGGCTGCAGGCTAGGGTCGCAAAAGCGGTGGGGGGTGCAGCAGGGGGTCCCTCACAAGATAGATTAGAAGGGTTGCGGCCACGGAGGAGTAGGCCTCCGGTGCGCCTGAGTCCTGAACCCTTTAACCGTACTCAGCGCCATTCTGGGAGCCCCTCCAGGGACCCTCCTGGCCGGGCTGCTGGGCGCAGATTGGCCCGGGGCAGCACTAAGTCAGGGAGGAATCCCCTTCACAGGCAGAGTTCGGGCAGGGGTGCTGTGGCTGGCAGGGAGCGCAGCCCCCTGTTAAAAGCACTGAGGTCTCAGTGGGGGAGGCCTCGCTGAGGACTGGGACCTCCGGCGGTGTGAGGTCCCAGTTAAGCACAGGTGGCAAGGGGGTTGTGGCCGCCAGGGGCCACAGCCCCCGTTTAAGGCCACACCTGAAGCCGGGGCCTCGCGTTCTGCGAGGAAGTGACATGGGGTGGAGCCGGGCCGCGTCATCGGAATCCCCCGGAAGTGACGTGGGCCCGGCTTCGATCCCGGAAGACCCGTGCTCGGAGGGAGAAGTGTCCTCGGGTGAGGACAAAGCAGCGGGCCAGGTACCGGAGGCGGTGCGCGACCCGGAGGTGGCAAGGTAGGTCCCCTGGACCCGGGGCGGCAAGGTAGGTCCATTGGGGGTCCGTTGGGGGGTTGGGGGTTAGGTGATTTTGGAGTAGGGGAGGGGCGGGGAGGGCAAGCTGCTGGGGGGGTGGGGGAGGGGGTTTGATGAGATGGGTTTGGTGGGGGTGGGGTGCAAGGAATACTGGCAGGTCTTAAGGAGGTGGTGCGCAGGCTGGAGGGGGGTGAGACAAGGGGCATTTTTAATAAAAGCAAGTTGGGGGGAGGATCAGGGACATCAGCAAGCGAAGGAGAGGGGGGGTTGGCAGTAAACGGGGGACAGAAGTTGGCAGAGGTGAAGGGGGTAGGTCGGGGGGAAAAGTGGGGCAAACAGCGCGGGTGGTCAGGGGGCGCAAGCACGCAGGCTGGGGGGTACGGGAGATGAAAAGGAAGAGAACGAGCAGAGGAGACACAGGTGGATTCCCCGCACATTTCTTAATTGGCTTCAGGCGTTTAGCATTTTGGCGGGGGTGATTAGCAAAAAACAGCCGGACCAATGTGCGGCGTTGTTTTGTTATTTGGATACTGTCCGGGAGGCGTATAGACAATATGGGGGGGGGTGTGTGTTGGCTGCGCTATGACGAGCAGTTACGTCAGCGGAAGGTAGTGAGACCGTCGCTGAGGGGGGGTAATAAGGATATCGGTTTGTGGATGAGGTTGATGGCCGTAGGGCGGCAAGGGGGGAGCAGCTTTTTCCAGGAAATAGTGGGGCCCAAGCGGGGGGGGGGGGGGGGCAGCCGGGGAACAGGAAGAAAGGTGTGTGTTGGTTATACAATGAAGGGGGTTGCAAATTCGGGGGGAGTTGTCGATTTTGTCATGAATGCTCAGGATGTGGGGGTAACCACGGCTTGGCGAGGTGTTTTAAATAGGACTCCGGGAGGGGCGGGGAAGGGGTTGGAAAAGGGGGCGACGCCGGTGATGGTAGGAAGGATGCTCCCCTTTTTAGATAAGTATCCAAATCCAAAAGAAGAGGGGTTTCAGGAGGGCTTCCAGATTCCCAGCGAAGTGGTGGGCACGGCAAGGGAGCCACGGAATTTGACATCGGTGCTGTGATTTCCGGAGGTGGTAAAAGACAAATTGGCCAAAGAGGTGAGTTTGGGCAGGATGAGTGGCCCCTTTTCTTCCCCGCCGGTAGAGGGGTTGGTTGTTTGTCCATTAGGTTTGGTCCCTAAAAAAGAGGTTGGAAAATTCAGGATGGGATGGGATTCAGGATTCAGGAGGGAAAACCCTCGTGGGGGTTCGGTTAATGATGGCATTGATCCGGCGGCATGTGCAGTGGCTTACACGTCTTTTGATGCGGCGATAAAATGGGTGAGGAGGTATGGGCTGGGGGCGTTGTTGGCGAAAGCGGATATTGAGGCCGCCTTTCGGCTTTTGCCGGTGCACCCAGATTGCGTGATTGGGATTGGGGTTCCCTTGGCGGATGACAAAACGGAAGGGCCCGTGACGGCTCTGACCTCTTTAGGCATTGAATTGGATACGGTGGCGATGGAGAGTAGGCTACCTGAGGATAAAATGTTAGCGCTTCAGTTGGAGGTGCGGGCGGCTATTGGGCGGCAAAAAATGAGGTTGCAGGAAGTTCAGTCTTTGCTAGGGAAGCTGAATTTTGCTTGTAGAGTAGTGCGCATGGGCAGGGTTTTTTGTAGAAGGTTGGCGGCAGCTACGGCAGGGGTTAAGGCGCCGGGACATTTCGTTAGGTTGAATTTGCTGATTTGTTGGCATGGGATTTGTTTTTAGACCGATTTAATGGGAAGGCTTTGTGGCTAGAGGGGCCAATTGATGCAGTAGATTTAGAGTTATTCACGGATGCGGCTGGTGGGGTTGGGTTTGGAGCTTAGGAAAATGGTGTGCAGGGGTTTGGCCGCAGGTTTGGGTTGAGGAAGGTTTGGTGAAGAATTTGATACTGCTGGAGCTGTTTCCGATTGTCTTGTCATTGGAATTGTGGGGGAAGGATATGGCCAATAAGAAGGTTCGCTTCTGTTGTGACAACTTGGTGGTGGTGCAGGCCATCGACAGCTTTTCGGTATCCTCGGGGCCTGCAGTGAGGTTGTTAAGGCATTTCATATTTAAATAAATAGACCATAATGTATTTATTTTTGCACGCATATACCTGGGGTAGCTAATAGTGTGGCTGATGCTTTGTCTCGTTTGCAGTGGCAAAGGTTTCGCGAGTTAGCCCCGGAGGCGGAGAAAAGTGGTCATCAGTGCCCGGTTCACCTGTGGGATGTTGCAAGGGGATTATCGGAGGGTTAGTTCGGAGGTCGGTGAGTGAGCGAACCTGGAAGGCGTATGCAGCGGTATGGGAGGAATGGAGTGCCTGGGAGAAATGTTTGGGGAGGGGGGCTGCAGCCGATTCATGGGGTCTTGTGTCTTTTGGCAAAGAAGTTTGCGGAAGGGGCGTCTGTGGCTGTAGTGAATAGATTGGTGGTGGGTTTGGCATTTGGGTTTAAGTTCAGGGGCAGGGAGGACGTGACTAAGGCCTTTATTGTTAGACAAGAGCTGAAGGGGTACCGGAGGGGTAAGAAGGTCCAGGACAGTAGGAGGCCTTTGACTTTTGATTTGTTACAAGGTTTGGTGGGGGGTTTGGGGGCGTTGTGTTTTGGGGGGTATGAAGTCTAGTTGTTCAGGGCTGACTTTGTGACGGCGTTTTTTGGGGCTATGAGAGTTGGGGAGTTGGTGAGTCCGGCGAAAGACCGGCCCGGTGGGATTTTGGTGGAAGATGTGGTGGTACATTCGGATAAGGTAAGTTTGAAGATCAGGAAGTCGAAAACAGACCTATTGGGTAGGGGCTTTCAAGTGGATCTTTTTCCTTTACAGGGTTCAGGGGTTTGCCCGGTGCAGGCGGTAGTGGAATTTTTGAAGGTTAGGCCTCAAGGAGTTGGCCCCCTGTTGGTACATGAGGATGGGACGTTTTTGTCTCGTTTTCAGTTTGTGTCTGTTTTCCGACAAGGTTTGGGTAGATTAGGAGTGCGGGCTAAGGATTATTCCTCACATTCATTTCACATTGGGCCGGCCACTGAGGCGGCGAGATGGGGGGTTGGGGAGTCTGTAATTAAGAAAATCGGTCGGTGGGAGTCTAGGCGTTTTAAAGTATATGTGAGGCCGCACTTGGTTTAAGGGGTTTTTTGGTTCAAGGGGGGGGGGGGGGATAACAGATCACTGCAATGTTTATATGGGTTGGCATGGTATGTTTTTATTTGCAGGTTTGGACCCTGGTTTGGTGTGGATCCTTGGACATTCTTATGTGTGGTGGGGTGCCAAGAGAGCAGAGGTCAGGAAGAACGGCAGGCAGCTGGGGGTCCCTAGATCTGAAGCCACGAGTCGGGTGGTGCCGGAAGTTAGGAAGTTTGTAACGCTGGATAAACCGCCCAATGTGTTGGTAATTCATGCAGGGGGTAATGATTTGGGTAAAAGAGGTATTAGGGAACTGATCAGGGACATTAGGTTGGATCTCTTGCGTTTACAAGTGGAGTTTCCGGGGATGGTGATTGTGTGGTCTGACATAATTGCTAGGACTACGTGACGGGGTGCAAGGTCTGTAGAAGGAGTTAATCGGGGTAGGATTAAGGTAAACCAGGAGGTGGGTAGATTTTTGGCTAGGCATGGGGGAGTGGTTGTGAGGCACAGGGATCTGGAGGATGAGACATGGTGGTACTTGAGGGGGGATGGTGTGCACCTGAATGCCAAAGGGACGGATTTGTGGTTCTTGGGCCTGCATGATGGAGTGCAGAGGGCCCTGCGAGTGTGGAGGGGCGCTCAAGGATGAGTGGTAACCCTTGTGCGCTGTGGCGGTTGGGGTCGGGGGGAAGGTAAGTGCCCGGTGGTAATTCGGTGGTGAAGGGGCATCCCAGGTGGTGGAGTGCCCCTTTAAGAAGGTTGAGGTGGGCCCCTGAGGCAAGGTGGGCCTAGGGGCCTTAACGGTGGTTATGGTGGGTTGCAAATATTGCACTGGACGGGCTTTACCTTTCAAGACCTGCAGCCTGGTAAAGGAGGATAGGCCAAAGTTTAAAAGAGGAGGTTAACATTTAAATGTTGAGGGTTAATAAAAGGCATTAAAGTGTAGATTTGGAGTTTTTTACATAGTTATTTATATAGTTATTTATAGTTATTCATGTTTTGTTCAGGATAATATTAATATTAATGTTATGTATGTTATTTATGGTTAATTAATGTATTTATAGTTAAAGTTATATATTTATGGTTATTTATGCAAATGTATGTTAATTAGTTTGTTTACAAATAAACGGCTGCTTGCCAGCCAATTTTAAGTCCATGAAGGAGTGTGGTGTCTTATGTATGAAGGGGTAGGAGGAGGTTGGTTGGGAAATTAAGAAAGGGGGTGGGGGGAAAAAGTACTTGGTTAATGGTTGGGGGGACATAGAGGGGGGGGGGGATGGAGTGGAGCAAGGGCACCGGATCCGCACTACCCTTGTCATGATTTAACCTTTTTTATACTATGTTGCTACAACTTGACCCTGGGCAAATTTTTTGTTGCATTATATCTCTGACATTATTACTTTATAAACTGATCATTTCTAGCCCCATATATCTGCCCTCTAATTTTCTGCACTGATATTTTGCTGTATAATATTTCTGCCTTGTAAATTTCAGGACTGAACCTTTGTAGCCCCGTGTTTCTTGCCTGATCCCTCTCTGCATTGTATTGCTGTGATACTGCTGATACTGTCCCTTTCTGTACTCTGAAATGTACTCTGTACTCAGGTAATTGTCCCTTTCTGGAAAAAGAGACAGCCAGGAAGAAGAACAAAGTAAAGACAGTCAAAGTCAGTGAAACAGAAGGAAAGACAGCCAGAAAGAACAAATCCTGAAAAGGAGATAAAAAGGGATAAAGGCAGCCAAAAAATAAGGGAGGCAGACAAAAGACAAAAAAAAACAACGAAGAGAAAAGTACAAATAAAGAGCTGGCAAACAAAAAAAGAAACAGCAAAAATAAAGAGAGAGATAGGCAAATAGATGAATAAATAGGGAAATCCGAATAGAGACACAGAAAAGGAAAAGAGAAACATTAAAAGAGAAAAAGAAAGGTGGAGACATACATAAACCGAGAGAGACAGAAATAATAAGAGAAACCTCTATACAGAATAGGACAGACAACAAAAGAGGGAGACACAACATAATGAAGAGTCAACAAATAGATAATAACAGTCAGAGAAAGAAAAAGAAATGCAATGGGAGAGACAAATATATATGAGAGAACAATCTTACTTAGCTGATCTGGTAGTATTTCCTACTCCCTGTGGCTTTCTTTCTTTTCCTGTTTTAAAAAATCTTTGCCTTTATTGCAGTCTTCGCTGTCACAGTAAAATAAAAAAAAAGTTCAGTAGAGGTTCCACCTTCTTCATCTATTCGCTCCAATGCTCCTGGATCATTCACCTATGACGAAATAATAGAGCTGTAATCATTCTTCCAGCACTCAGACTCGTTTGTTCACATACGTGCAGCCAACATAACACTATTTATTTACTATACAACATATTTGCATTGCTCACTGTGACCATTTTATTACACATCTACTTATATGTGTGCTTTACAGGCACTACTGTTCAGAAATTCATTGCTCTAAGCAGCACGTTTAAACGTTAACATTAAAAGTTTGCAGGAATCTCTGCCCTCTAGAAACAGTTTTAGCAAGTACACAAGTCTAAATAGGTTTAAAGGGAGGGGAATGCATGTTTGATTTAGACATCCTGTACCTTGTGCCCTCCAGTCCATGCCCCTTCCCTGGCAGTCTCGGGGTGGCCTCTTTTCTTACTCACACCTCCTGTATATATAACTAAAGAAGGAAGAAAAACCAAATTAGGACACAAGTGAATAATGTAATGTGGAAGTATTATTCACCGACAATGTAAGCCGGGGAAGTGGAACAGCAGGAAAGAATACATTAAGAAAAGGAGCAAGAAAGCGAAATGTAGAGAGTACATGGGAAGTACAAAAAAAATAGTGTGAATAGTGCAAGAGGCGGCAGAAACATCTGAGAACATTTACTTAGTGGGAGAGAACATGGAGCAATAGAGGATCTCAGTAGCTGCTCTCCTCCCTCTCTGAACTTTCCTCTGCCAAGTCACAGGTGTTGAGTGACTTCTGTCTGGTGTCTTCACCAGTTCCCCTACCCAGTTTGGGGAAAAGGTAACATGTGGTTGGATGTAAACCTCCTTGCTCTCTTTAGGAAGCACTTGTGGACTACCATCACCTACTGGAGTGTCTTCATTAGCTTTGGATTATGCATTGCATTTTTGGGACCAACTTTGCTAGACCTGAGATGCCTGACACATAGCAGCCTGCAGGAGATCACCTGGGTCTTCTTTGCTCAGCAGTTCTGTCTCCTGGTGGGGAGCACTTTGGGGGGAGCCTTTAAAAAGTCGTAAGTATCACATTGCTCCACATCTATTTATGCTGCACATTTAAAATTGATGGAACGTCATCTTCTGTTTATATAAAAATAGGAAAAAAAAGCATTTTAGAAAACAAAATATTTGCAGCTTAAGTTGAAGATCCTACACAAAAAGCATATTGGGTGCATTATTTAGAAATACATTTGAGTAAAGATTAGTGTAGAATATGGTGGGCAGATACAGATAACTTTGGTTGTTATGGCTATTTATCAACAAGATGGCCACAAGGTACAATCTCTTGATACAAACCTAATTTATTTAACAAATAGTATGAAGTATAGCCAAATTATGTATTTAATTTACATTTATTCAGGTGGGATTTTGTAGGTATGTGCTTGGTACTGGTAAATCTAATTTTGCCCATACACATAAAGAATAAACCACCCTATAAAAAAAAAACAAATTGATTTTATTTTGTGTTAACACAGTGAATGCGTTCTTTCTTCTAAAGTTTATTGAAATCAAGTAATATAGAGTTAGAGGTTGGCACAATGACTATCACTGACACTTTTCAGCTCCAGGGTCTCAGATACAGATCTTGGCCAGAATTTATTTGTTCTTCTCCAGTCACTCTGGTTTCCCATCATATCCCACAAATATACTGGTGTGCTGACTGACTTTCCCAAATACGCCTTAGACGTAAGGTTAACTTAGAACTTCTGGTTCCCCCAGCAGCAAACATCAGTGGGACACAATGCAACACAGCATCTGCAAATTCCCTTTTTATGAAAGATCACATTGTTGTTCTTACTACACAGCAGCACTATACTGTCCCTCCAGCTAGTTTACCTTACCTCTGGGTAATTCATCTTCCCTCCAGCCTGTTCCAATGCCCTCTGCTGCTTTGCTTTTCCTCCTTAGCAGTTCTCATGATTTGTTATGCAGCTGTCAGCTTTGTTTGCTGTGCATTTCAACTAACTGTATATACATAGGCTGAGCAGACTGACAGCTTCAGAATGGAAGAATGGAGCTGGGGCAGCACTAAAAGAGCAAAGGGACAGGGTTCTTGGCTTCAGCCCACTTTGTTCTGAACTGTTGGAAAAGAAAGAGAAAAAGACAGAAGAAGCAGAAAGAATAGCTTGTCCCAGATTTCCCTCACTTTTCTCTCTTACTGACTATAAATCAAAAGAGACATTTTGAGATCTTTAGCTAATGGTTAAGGGAGCTTAGTGCCTTTGCAGACTTTTTAAATGACCCCCTAAAAAGACATCTGACCTCACCGCCTTCCCAACAGACATCCATACCTTGTTTCAGCACTCCTGTAGGGACACACACTTTACTCCCCAACACACATTCAGACACCCCACCCTCCCCCAACACATCCCCCTTCTCTCGCTACCTCACCTTCCCAACACATTTGCCTCTCTTGTTTTCTCCCCTTTGACATATCCCTCCTGTCACAACTCTACAAACCTTACTTTTACCCCTTGAGATTGACAGAATTTTTTAGCAAACCTAATTTGCCAAATTCGCATTCATCAAAATTGGCTTTGAATTTTGCCCATGACTACCTGCCCACCATCATACCAATCACACTTCTCTCCAGTACATACTACCTTATAAAATAACTCCTACACTCTTCTGCACCTACTGCCTGCTGTCATCAAAAATTGATCATTTGTATATATGGCAAAATATTCTATATAACTCTATTAGCAATTGATTCTACAAAAGTGGCATGCAGGGAGAGCTTAGGAACTTGGTGGCCTGTGCAAAAGAAAAGGTCCAACACCACACACCATTTACTATTTCAACTTACAAATACGGTACAGATAAACTATCTGTGACTCCAATAACATGCAGAAGACATATTCTTCCAAATGCCCATTGCTTCACATTATAATCTAGTACAAAGGATTTAAATCGAAGGATCTAAATAGTAAAAAGAAGAAAGTTAATATGTATGCTTTAGACTGTAGTATTGCATACATTGCACATAATATATACTCTAATTGTTCCTAGCATCTGTGTAACTGACAGAGCTGGATTATCCACAAGGCAATTTAGGCAAGTGTCCAGAGACTTACAGGTTGAGGAGACCTGTTAACGCACTTTATTTTTAGTTATTTTGTAAGCCCACATTTGTAACTTATCTACGTGTAAGTTCAGCCAAATGCACAATCATAAAATTATGACTTTTTTTTTTATATATTGCCATTAGTTTTAATATTCAGGTGATCAGAAATTATGACACAGTCACTTGTATTTTGAAAGTTTCAGAGCTTTATGATTGGCTTCATGATTTGCTTTAAAAGAACAGGAATGCTGCTGGTATTTGTCACTGCAAAAAGTTACCCCATCAGTCAGTCAATGGTGTTAAGCTTCTGCAGTGGCTTTTGCTGACTTGTATGATCCACCTGTGGTACTTTCATACCGCTTTCCTTCTCCATTCCAGACATCAGATATTGGAGTAGGGGGCTGCAGCCCAGAAGCTGGTCACTGTCTTCACATAAAGTTAGGTTGTTGCTTTTAAGGCCTATTCAAACCTCTTACTGCCTGTATGTGAACCCAAATATCTCAATGCAGGAACACGAGTTAGTTATTATTTTAAATGGTCAATTTTACAACTGTCCTGTTTTCTTTGCATCAGCATGCATTATAGGGCCTATTAACGAATGATGGAAACACAAAAAAAGTATCAAATATGAAAGTGCACATAAAAAATTGTAAATGCAAAAAAAAAAAAAAAAAAAATAGAGAATCTGACTCACGAAAACCAAGGTTTTTTTTTTTTTTTTCATGAAACTGAGATTTTATTGAAAAAATTTTTTACAAATACAACAAAAGAAACAAAACAAAAAGAACATGGACAAGAACATATCATACAGGAGCATTAGCAACATATTACAAAAACCATAAGGCATAAAGTAGGAACAAGTATATATACATATACACATATACATACATAAAAGCTACAAGAAAAAATAGCAGTAGTGGAGTGCAAATAATGCAATGTGGTTTCCAGTAATAAACATGACAAACCAGTAAATTCCTGTATACAGGACATAACATCAAAAATGGGGAGGGAGGAAAAGGGAAAAGGGGATTCTGAGGCAATTTGCTATATAACAAAAGGAGGGGAGCAAAATAAGACCATCACATCTGTAATTGAGCATAATAGTCATCCCATGGCTCCCAGACCTGTTTGAATTTTGTGACAGTGTTCCTGAGCAGGGCAGTAAGGTATTCCATCATTCGGACATCCTGAATGCGGGCGTATAGTTCTTCTAAGGATGGAGGGGAGACAGACTTCACTTAGTGGAGATTAGGGTACGGGCCACTACCAAGATGTGTGTGGTGAGCTTGGATATGAGCTTTGTAGGACCTGTTAAGGGCAACCCTAGCAGGTAAGTGCAAGGTTTTTTATATTAGGACATTGGAAAAAGTTGGCTGGTCATTAGCAGGTTCTAAATTTAAATGTGTAACCTTAATGTGGCCTGTATAAGGCTGTTAGTAATGGTGTCCCTGCAGATTTGAGGCTTTTTATTTGGGATCCAGGCCTGGAGTGTCCTGAACGCAATGGATGGGCCAGGCACTCCTCCCTTTTTCCAGGCCACAAAATGAGAATGGCTCTGGTTTACCTGGCCATTGATAAAAAGGTACCTGTCTTTGAATCAGCAGGGAGTTGCAGCTAGAGGCCAGGTGGCTCAGGTGAAGGGGCTGGGGTTTTGTTTTGCCTAAGCAGCTTATTAAGAATGTTGTTGGTAGGGGCAACCTGCACAAACCTGGCAGAAATCTACAACTTCAGGTGCATCTGACTAACAGGATCCAAGATATGCAACCCCAGGCAAACCTAGAATGCTATAGTCCAACCAAAAGACCAACCGAGAGAGAGAAGACTAACATTTATGGGGGAAAACCCTGGATTTTGTTTATTTTCTGTTGATGTTTCTATGAATAAAGGTGGGCAGACTACCTAAATTGAAATACCTCTTGTGAGTCCATTGGAAGCTAGTCCCATTTAATTATTTCAGCAATTTTTCAGATCTTTGGAAATGAAGACGTATTCTTAAGAAAAGGTTTTAGAAGTGTGGAAGTCTGATAAAACCAAGTTCCAAGCTAAAGCCCGCATGCCTATTAAGATAAATATTCATCCCTTATGGAATGGATACGTTTTTTCTTCATGTACCAGTAACAGACTGGTAACGTTTTAACAAATTGCTAGGCTAAAAATAATTGTGAGCCTATGTTGTAAGTTTGAGAGCTTTTTCAATTACATCTACCAGGATCTGGTGAAGACTTGAATAAACCTGATTGCTTAAAATGAATACAAAAGACTCCAGCTTAGTCCAGCCAGCAACAATTCTAATTAGACTTTTTTAACTACACAGGATTAAAACTGCGTGGCTTACATTTGCAAATACATGTTAAATCCACACTACCATGTCATAAACTTCTGAAAAGTGTGGCCCCTAACTCAAAAAAAGTTACCAGTATTAGGACATATATAGCTCTGCACAAATGAGGAGTAGGTTCACCTGGAAGTCCTCTTCTCTTTACAGATTCATCAAAAAGACTAAACGTCACCTTTGCAGGGCAGCTAAATATTTCCAATTCATGCCTGCACTAAATCCAAAAAAAGAAACAATTGCTGCCACTCAAAGTAATACTCAAAAAATACCTTCTTTTTTTTGGGAAAGGTGTTTTGAAACCCCTTTTTAAAAAAAAAGAGTAAAGTTCCTCAGCAATAAATACAGAATGGGAGCACAGAGCCTCCCGGTATACATGCGTCATGGATCCCAGAAGGCTTCTGCCTGCTCTGAGATCGGGCATGTGCAGAAGGAGCTGGAGGAGGAGTAAAAGCCGATTGTGTGCGCATGCGTATAGCGTGAGCATGCGCATTGAGATTGCACTCTTTTTCTTCCATCTACATTACCCAATCTCGCGCCTGCTCATTGCGAGATCAAGTGACGTAGGCAGCAGGCAGAGGAAGGGCAAAGAAGGAAGTGTCAGGACAAAGGAGTAAATCAACTACTGTAAATCATTTGGGACTTTCACCACAAAAACACATAGATTAGTGTGGTGCTAAAAGCTAAAGAATTTTATTTAGTAAAGTAGGAGCTTCTTGGCTAAAAAACTGGATGCTTTTGTACAGAAATTGATTACTATCTGTCTGTTGGTAATGTACTATGCAATCAGAGTTGTAAAAATATAAATAATAATGACCCGTAAGTCATGGTATATTGGCAGCCAAATATAAAAAAAATATATATGGAAATAATATATGCAAATAGTGACTTCACTGTAACAGTGTAGCGTGGCCCCATCTTCATTATTTTTGCAGTGTACGGTTGGTGGCCTCTAGGATAAGAAAGATATGAGAGGAGAGAAAAGGAAAAACAGATTTGCATTCAATTCAGCTGCATATATCTTTGTCTCTCCTGAAAAATTCAAAAAATATTTTTTTACTGACATTATATTTTTTTTTACAATAGGTAATTGTCCCAATCTATGACTGTCTATTTTATTGCTGTGAAAGACAAATATTGATTATAGGGTTCAAATACATTTTTTTCTGGAGAAAATGCTGCCTACGGCTCCCAGTGCTGGTCCCATGTCAAAAGCTCAGTTATATAGTTACAATTTGCCTTGTGAATGGGGCAGATTTTGTACAGACAGATCCTCAAATTTAATACTCAGCTGGGTCCCAGGCCCAAGGAAAAGGGCTGTGGTTCCTCTCACCGAGACACACATCCTGTATTGACCTAACAGTCAGTAGAAGGAACCACACCAAAGGATGGAGGCGGTGGAAAATTTAGAAATTTTCCTACAACCAGACCGGGGGATGCTTGCAAAGGCTGAAACAGTTTCAGAAGAAACAAGTTACCATAAACTTAAGTATTTGAAGTGTTCGTTTAGTGGGATTTTCTTTTTTTTCTTCTGCATTTCATTCTTTATTTATTTCTGCATTTTCATGTAAATTCATGTACACCTGCTACTACAGATACAAATTAGAACGTCATAAAGCATTGGTACTTCAGCACTTTAGAATTCCGATTTTCTTTGAAGTGACCTATGCTGATTCTCATGATAATAGAACAACAAAAGCATAGAGGCTGGTGTAAGCTCATTATTACTCCTTCTCTTATGTCATACTTCTCTAGGAATTGTGAAATGGCTGTGTACAAATTAACATTACCTTCAGAAAAGTCTAACCTAATTACAGGCTGTATGCTAAGTTCAAGTTGTTTGGGAGGTTCAGTACTGGTACCCACTGGTTGTCTATGACAGCTGTAGTTCAGTACAAAGGCCAGGATTCTGAATTGATAAGCTTTTGGTTTTCCTATCCTGCTACAGAATACTCCATATGAGTGTTACATAGCAGCACAGCAGAAAAAATGCCTTACTTTTGGTCTGTGACTTCATTAGCACTCCCTGTCACATACTAGATGGAGGGGATCTATTTCTTGTTTGCCTACACCTGTAGAATAATATCACTGCAATAGTGAACAGGGAGTAATATATATGGATGACTATTATATTTAATGTACAGCGCTGCGTAATATGTTGGCGCTATATAAATCCTGTTTATTATTAGAAAGAGCTTCCCAAAATTCACAAAAGAAAAGATTTTTTGAACAAAAAAGTTGTGGGATCTTCTGTGTCGGGCAAGAGATTTAAATTGGAAAACAAACCTTAAAAAAAAAAAATTAAAAATACAAGCAGGCAGGTTCTTTATTGCAGGGTACTGGCTACCTGTTTGCATTTTTTTTAATACAATCACCTTTCGTTGCTCCACTTTGGGCATATTTAAACAGTACTTTTCCAGATAGAGGTCTTCACCCATCTTGACTGGCCAGGATAATTTAACTTCCAAACATGAGCATGGGAGTTGATCTGTTCCTGGCAGCTATGTATGTCAGAAACATACGCTAACCTGAGCATACACAGCCCAGTGTGCCTTACAGAAAAGATTGCCAAAAAGCAGGTAAGTTTGTGTTATTGCAAAAGGGAGATCACCTGCTAAAAGAGCTCGCTAGAACTATTTACTAAGAGGGTCTATTCCACAGTTTCACCGTCCTTACAATGCAGAAGCCTTTCCCTGAGCGGAGGTTAAACTTATTTTCCTTTAGGTGCAAAGAGTAGTCCATTGTTCTTTGTCATGATCCTAAATTAAATAGCTTTATATCAAGTTCACTACACATGTAATTTAAATATTTATACAAGGTGATCCTAAACTTTCCCCATATCTGTGCTCCACCATGTCTCTTTTTAGGAATTGTCAGTAATAGGTTCTGTAATTGACAGCTTTCAGGTTGTCTATCTATTACAATTCAATGCTCTACCCTTCTGTGATCATAAGCATGCCAACCTCTGTGATGGCATGTTTGATATCAGCCCTCCTTCCAGTGCAGGGTGTGAGGAAGCCTGTCTCCCTACAAGCTTATTTTTTTTCTTATATAAAATTATTTGCATGGCATTCAGGTATAAAAGCCCAGTACCTGGCCTGCCCTCTCCTATCTTCAGCCTAAAAAAGTTAGCAACAGCTGTTACCTACAAAGTTTTACCAATATTTTACCAGTCACTTATATATAGCACACTGATCACCATATAATCCTAACCACTGCACTCAGTACACTGTGTTTGTATGTACATACATAACCATGCCCCTTTAAGCCAAACCCAATATGCAGAGCTTTGTAGCCATGATTACTTTTCACATTACGTGACTCTTTTCTTTATGCCTTGGCTGAAATTCAGTTGTTCCACCCCAAGCACGTAATACCTGTTTTGTACATCCTACACACTGTTATAGATTTTTGGCATTTTTTGTCACGTACCTTATCAGCTATCCATTGTGCCCAAACCAAGTTCCCTCAGATATTTACACCAGGAGCCACTGCTGGGTGAAAGGCTGGCACATTCTTATGCCTGAGCAGTACTTTCTAGATAGAAAAGTCTAAACTTGCTTGTGAATGCATATTTATCTCTGGGTCTACTGACTATTCATGTCAAAGATAACCTTTTTTTTGTGTGTTTTCCATGAAATACCTAATTTATATTGAACAGGTTAGTAAAAGGTTTACCATAAATTTATGATCATATAAACTGATTTGTACATTGTTTGATTTATTAGATTATCTGCATAAAAGATTATGACTTGATGAAGATCAGATTACATTTTATCATACATTTATTCAGAAAAACAGAAACATAGCTGCAAAGGTTTAAAAAATATCGGGGGAGCCCTAGAAGAAACAGTTTTTTATTATAACTTTCTGCTTTCTGATTAATATTATACCTTATATTTTTTTTCCTATAATGTACTGAGAAACATACCATTTTAGAATGAACAGGGTGCATGTATTTCAGTCGCTTCCATACTTGTCCTGAACTTTTTTTTTAACCTAACCTGTGTTTATTAACTGAGCAAGTTTTTATTTTACGCTCCTTGTTTTACCAATTACTTCATATGGCAAATTGCTTGCTGTACAGAAAATGTATAAAATATTTTAAAACCACTAATACCAGCATGCACATATTGCTATTTCACTAGAATTCACATTCTTTTAATTAGAGCTTCTCAGTAGTTTTAAATTAGACTTCATGTAGATTGCATTTGAATATAAAAAGCTTCAGTGCAACAATGCAGATTCTGTCTAAGGTGTGTTATTTCCTGGTCGGCTGAAAAAGCTTCATATACCTGAACAAACATTACGATGGAAGCTGCTTTCTGTTTTATTGGCATAACATCACTTCTGTCATGTTTACATTTGCTACGGTTGACATATTAAAGAAAAAAGAGTTACAAAAAAAACGTTTTCTGCATTTGATGCATACAGTCTGATATTTGTCACTTTGTCTTTGTGTATGGTAAGATTCAGTGACCTTTAATTGGTTTAAAAATATATACATCAGATCAGTCTTGTTACAGTAATGAGTTTGTGTAACCACTTAAAAAAAAACAGAAAGTGTCACTTTCAAATGCTTTCTTAACTAGTCTAACACCTGTTATATTAATATGTGGACCTTTGACATATTCAATATATACTTATGAAATATTGCTTGAGTGCAGTAAATCTGCACTGCTGTGGCTTCAGGAAAGTGAATTGTATTTACTAAACATAAAGCACAAAACCCAAAATGTTTTCTTTTCATGGATAGATTAGGTTTTAGTTAAGCATAACTAAACCCAAAAACAAACATTTCACATACTACAGCCTACCAGTCTTTAGACGTGATGACTGCTGTGATGGCTGAAAATACTTGTTGAACTTCCCAGGAATACAGTGTTCTCTTCAATTTCTGTGGGATAAACTATAAACAAAAACATTCTGATCTTTCTTGTGTAAACTACTATTCCCATCACTCACATGTACTGGAGATAAACAAAGGCTGCCAAGCATGTCCAGCATGGATAGCAACCATGACTGCCCCCATTAATACTATGGAACAGTTAGTGTGGTCACCCAAGCATGAGAAGTTTTTTTAGGTTTATCGGGTACAAATATTGCTGTCTGTGGGGTGATTTCCCTTTATCTTCTGTCTCGGGAAATTGTTCTGTGGATTGATAAGTATAGAATGGGCATGGGGTGTGAGATTTTAACACAACAGATCCACAAATATTATATATTTGACAATATATTTTAGTACCAACATTTTCTGTAGCACAGACACTGATCACAAGAACCAGTAGTCAGATTAAACCTTAGCAATAAAAATCTTACACTAATGCATACCTTTTTTGGTTTATAGTGTTCTAAGCAAGAAGAAATAAACTTGTGACACCTGTAAAAAGAGAAAATAATCCATACATTTTCCCAGGGCTTTTCTATATTCACTATTGTTTACTGAACCATCACTGGAAGCAATTATTGGTTATTGTCTTTAGTTATCCAGATACAGAGCTGTTCTGTTTGGTGGAAAGGAAAGGGTGGAGGAAGAACAGAAAACACTCCATTGTATCCAGCCTAAAAGATTACAGTAACAGTCGTTAGATGTAGACCATGTAGTGATCCAGCATGGGACAGTTGTACAGAGCACTAGACTCTGAAGATGGACCTAAACTCAAAATTTTTACTTTACATAAAAGAATAGACAACCCTTTTATTTAAACTAATTTATTTTGTTGTATATTTGTATTGCTCCACAACCAGACAGATGATGAAACTAAAATGAAGAGAATGGACACTAATCTTAGGACTGGTACACACAGGTACATCGGCTGCCTATTTTGGCCCAATCAATTTAATCAGAATCAGAAACAATGGGAGTGTTGGTCTAGTGGTCAATACCTAATAACACGTCTGATCTAACCAGGGATGAGAAAATGGGTGGTTGCATAGCTACATAGTAGGTTAGGTTGAAAAAAAGACATAAGTCCATCAAGTTCAACCACTAGGGAAAAAAATATCCAAGATATAAAACCCTATAAGACATAGTTGGACCAGAAGAAGGCAAAAAAAACCCTGGTACAATTTGCTTCAACAGGGGAAACAAATTCCTTCCTGATTCCATGAGGCAATCTGATGTTCCCTGGATCAACAGTCACTGTTATTTTTACTTTAAATCCTTAATACCCAGTTATATTCTATTCTTCTAGAAAAACATCCAGCTTTTACTTAAAGCAATCTATAGTAGTTGTTGAAACTACTTCCTGAGGGAGCCGATTCCACATTTTCACAGACCTTACAGTGAAGAATCCCTTCCTTAGCCGGAGCTTACTTCTTTTCCTCCAGACGCAAAGAGTGCCCTCTTGTTCTTTGTAATGATCTCAAAGTAAATAATGGGGAAGAGAGTTCTTTATATGGACCATTTATATATTTATACAGGGTGATCATATCCCCCCTTATACGTCTCTTCTCATTGCAAATATTTGGAGTAGATTTTGCATCCAATTCACTTCACACCTAAGCGGAAGTCTATCTGAGATATACAGTCTGTCAATGTGTAGCCGGCGTTAGCTAAGTGGCTGATTTTAATTACACATATTAATGGATGGTTTGCAAAAGTTTTTTTTAGCCTAAATGTATCTCCTGTTTTTAATTTCTAACAGATATCTATCTATCTATCTATCTATCTATCTATCTATCTATCTATCTATCTATCTATCTGTTGTTATTAAGGAAGTGTACAGTCTTTAAAGTTGTTAAACGATATACTTTATGAAATATTGTAGTATTTCCAGTTGTCTTCAGAGATGACATCCTGGAGCCTCCCTGTGAGCAAATAATGGCTCCACAGATCCTAAGTTGTATGCTGCTAGACGTGCCAATGACAATATCCTGTTCTGCAATACTTTTATGTTACATATTGGCTGGAACCTAAGACTTTAGCTTCTGTTTGCTGTATAATTAGAGAGGCGTTAGAGCTAAACTTTATCCTTACTCTGAGAATGACTTCTATAAGAGTGCTACAAAGACTGCTAAATGGAAATTTGTGAAACAGCTTCATTTGAAAACCCCATAATGCCATACAGAAAAGTATTTTGCTTTATTACATCTGAACCCTTTGAAATTCCTGCATGTCTCAGTTCCACCACAAAAACAAGAGGTTTTAGGATAGTGGGTGGGATATATAAACTGGGTGAATGGATGCAACTGCAGACACAGTAACCACTTACATTAGGGCTGACATACACTAAGCCATGCATTCTGGTGCATTACCATGCATTTTAATAAAGCTAACTCTTGGGGAGAAACATCTTACCTTCTTTGCATCTGCTTTCTGTTCAACATCCTCCTAAATACTGTCCCATAATTTAGCATTTTCTCTAACGACTGTCTTGTTACATCCCTGAATCCATATAGCTCTGGGCCTTTATCCCTGCCAATCCCATGCACCCAGTACTGCCATCTTGTCCCCACTTTCCTCAAGTCAGGACCATTCAAATATAAAGCCTGGGGCTGTGTGTTTTTGAATAGTCAGGAGAAGAATGGAGTGGGGACATAACTGCAGCACTTTTGCTTAGAAATGAAATAGGAATTGTACTGGTTCAGGAATGTAGCAAGCAGATTTGTAGGTTTTAGAGAAAATTCCTAATTACAGAATGGTGCTCTGAGGAAGAGAAAGTAAGATGCAAAGAAGCTAAGAAGTTTTGTGACAAAGGTTCGGATATAGACATAGGAAAATAGAAGAGAAGACAAATCAATTTATATTGTATTACTGTATAGGAGGAAGGTGAGTTACCTTTACCCGGCTTACCTATTAGGGCGTAGGGTTCAAGTAGTTAAGATATTTCTTTTCTCTTTAGCGGCATACCTGACACTTATCTAAGCTGAACTGCCTATGAGTTCGTCTTATGAGCAATTTTAAGCATTGCCTGAGACTTTTGGTAAACACAACCACCATCAGATACATGTAGGTGCCCCGTACAAAAACAATAGCATCAGTAACGTGATGTGAATACCAAGTAGTTAATTTTGGCTGGTCATTCATTTGTGCCACAGTTTGTTAAAAGAAAGCTACATATCACAAACAGCGAAGTGGAACACAAGATAACAATGCTCATGTGGCTTTGGAGCACAGCCCAAGGTTAAAGATATGAAATAGATTGATTTTACAAATTCTTTGTAATAATTTAGAAAACAGAAAAGCAGCAGTGCTCATTTTATTTTTTATGCAATTTTAAAAGCTGTTTTTATATTTTGTTCACCTGTAGTTTTCAAAAAATCATTGTTTCAGGCATAGCAATTTTTACCTGTGCCATTTAGAGGGTTAACCTCTATGTTTGGGGCTAACCAGGTCTGTTTATCACCTACTTTTACTGCTCATAGGAAATTACACTTGTGTTAACTTGTGCCTACAGCATTAAGTGCAAGGTGACCTCTTATTTAAACACCAGGTAGATAAAAAAATAATCAAACTTTCCTACAATGTCACAAAACTGAAAGCAAAAGACATACAGTATTCTATACCTTGACTGTATTATATACTTGCATGTAAAGTTTTCAGGTAAAAGATATTTGAAGATTTTTGGTACACAAATGGCAACACAACATACCAGAAAAAAGTGTACTGTAATAGCGACTATTATTATTGTGTCTCGTCACAAATTTTGATTTTCTTCCTGTGTTTGGTCACCAACTCTTCTACTTAGCATGTCATGCCTTAGACAAAATGCTCCAATACAGAGGAAGCATAAATCCCAGAATTAACATTAGTAAAACTGCTGTCACATGTGACACATATGCTGCATATATGAGATGTTGAAAATCTTGTTTTTTCCAGTATTTTTTTGTTTGTTTCTTTTTTTGTTACTTGCAAACATAGCAAAGCATTAAACTGGAAAATTAAAAAATAAATAATACTATTAGTCGTACATGTTGAAAGATAAAGTATAAGGCAAGCAATAACTTTTAATGAATACAATAAGCCATGAAAATAACTTATGACAGATTAGTGGAGAACACCAGAGAAAATAATAATAATGTAAATAGGCAGGTCAAATAAAACTAACTTATAGTAATATAATTCACATTTGGCAATATATAAGCCATTACATAGGTTAGTACATAGAGCTCTGGAACATAACAACCTTGGCATATTTAGTTGTTGTGCCTTTTCAACATTTAAAATCCAAACACACGTGTTTTGTTTTTTTCTCTATGATCTATCTATCTATCTATCTATAATGATCTATTTAAAAGATTGATTAATGTGGTATCATATGTGGGTTACAACATATCATATGTTGGATCACTTTTAATCTTCTACAATGCAACTGTTTGCAACCGTGTGCAGTAAATATTGGTTTAAACATATTTGTCCAGCATTTATGAAACGCAGAGAAAGGCTATGACTATTCTGTAGAAACACTGGAGCCATTCCATACCTTTATTTTCCCTCTTGTAGGCCTCTTGACAATTCACACTTCAAGGGTGTAATCCCTCATTTTTAGTCACCAAGGAACCCTGTAAACACGCATCTCCCCATGATACAATGTAGTGCTTGATATTTGGGTGATCCACACAATATCACATAAGGGAAATGTCTAACCACATTTAAATACTCTATTTATTAAAGTTAGTATCTGCATACATTCAATAGAGGGCTGCAGCAACACATAAGCAAGAAAGGCAGGTAAACTAATAGTAAAATGTTTTTATGCCACTATGGCTTTACTCTAGAATTGATGGTGTAATCATAGGTGTGGTTTAATTTGATAAACACCCACAGTTATATTTTATAAATATTTGTCCAAAATTATTTTTTTATAGCTGTCACAACAAGGTCTTGTCTCTGTCATAAGGGATTGGGGCTAAAAGGTTTTTGCCTTGCTTTTTTGGCAAACCAGATTCCATAAGACCGTTTATGGAGAGGACAGGGAGCACCTGTGGTCTCAGACCATTAGAAGGGTCTGGTTTCAATATTGGGGAGAACCCATGATTTTTTTTATTCTCATACTTTGGTTAGACAATAAAAAAAAAAACTCCTACATAGGCGTTTGCAAACGCAGGCAAAGACTGAATATTTTTGCTTGAATTCGCTCCCAGGTGCCTTGCTATTGGCTGTGTGCCCGGAACTCCTAAATGCTCCATGTCTGAAGATAACTTTGCCTTTTCTTTTTTCTGTTACAATACGTTTTATACAACATTGGAACTTCAGATGTATTTTTCAAATGTATACTTAAGGGTATTATGGTTTATATTGTCCTAATAGTTCTGAAGTTTATTTCTATTTTCATTTTATCTATCTAAATATTTTGAGGGGAAAACAATTTGGGAAATGAAACGATTTGAGAATGTGTAAAGGCTTACTTTAAAGATATAGTACTAACCCATGGATATTCCTAATAAACAAATCTAAATCTTTTTTTACACCAGATTTTCCTCTGAATACTGTTACCCCTTTTGCTATCCACAGGTTGAAGCTGTGTTTGTCTGTTCTTTTCACATCTTCTCTGATCATCTCCATGGTGTTTGTTATCATTCCATTTTGCCGACATGTTGGTGTGCTTGCAGTGGTAATGGCCGTAGCTGGGCTTTCCATGGGTTGCATTGACACAATCTCCAATTTGCAACTGGTAAAAATTTACAAGCAGGACTCAGCTGTTTTCCTACAGGTAAGAGTTGTGCAGAATATCTGTTAAATAATAAAACAAGGGATGTGTATTTTCTGTTGATTGATGCAGGTACTATTGCATTTGTGTTTAATTAAACAGTTTTTTTTTCATTTTGGTTCAATAAGAAATATTAATAACTTTATGAAATATATTATGAGAAAAATTGGTAGAAAGGAGTTCATTTATAAACATGTATGTAGAAGTCTGCACATGTCCTAAACATATGGTGGTTATTTTTGCGGAAAGGGACATGCAATGTCACTTCTGAAATAATATCTCCTACCTGCCTGATACCTCTGGGTATCTGATAAAAATAGCTCAACTGCACATGCGCAGCGTCAACTTTGGTTGCCAGGATAGCCGGCACATGCCGGGTTTCCCGGCATGTGCAGGGAATGAATAAACTCATTACGTTCTCCCAGTTCAGACATTAACATGGTTAAAGATCCTACACAGAAAAAAAAAGAAGATGATGGTGGCACCCTGTGAGGGAGCAGAGACAGGTAAGTAACAAAGAGTTTAGTTCTGCTTTAAAAGAAAAAGGATAAACCAGATCCTTGAGACCCTAAACTTGAACAATGGTCTGTCTGAGATGCATATGGTGAAATGAGAGGTCTAAGCACCATTATGAATTGCATATGGGATTTTAAAAAATGAACTGGACAGAAAGAATGTCACAGCCTACCCCACATCCAGGCAATGTAGAAAGACCACCTAGTGAAGATGGCTGGAATAATGGTGTCCTGGTTGAGATGGAAGGCAGAAAAATTCCTTAGGTCCCAACAATAATTGCCCCTATGCTAGACCAAAACATGTCTATTGCTATATGTTCAAAATGTACTTTCAGTATCATTAGGCTACCTTTTGCAGACTAGGAAAATCTAGCGGAAAGACTTGCAATAATAAGGGCAACACACAACACAAAAAAATGTCTTCCATACTGTCTGTACTGTTATTTAAACTATAGTATGTGAACTATATTAAAAATACAATCAATGTGCCATCTATAGGTTTGTGATCTTTCTATGGCCAAGGAAGAAAAAATAAAAGGGGGTTGTGCGTTGAGTGCTAGATCAATTGTGTCTTTGTGTCTTATTTAAATGGAAATTGAAAGAGCTTTCTAATTATTCAATAATAACCATGCTAGGTTGTTTCGAAGTGAAATGCATCAACTTCACTTAAAATTATGTTCCAACGACTTTGGCTTAAAAAATTCCAAACTGTCTACCAAACAGGCAGATCGTTGGAAAATGTAAAAATAAAAATCATTGGACTGTGTATTACAGTGAAATAGGTGCTTTGTCAATAAGTTGTTTTATTGACTGCTACTGTTTTCCTTATGGAACTTTTAGGCATCAAAATGATGAGGTAGTGGAACACCATGAGTAGCTGAGAAAAATTGGTGATTTTTTCCTCCCGAATTTTCAATAGATTAAACAGACAGTTTGTAAACAAATTGTGAACAGTAATGGAAAACTGAGTTATATATGTTGGTTAGTATTGACAAATTGGGAAGGTCTGGAAAAAGCTAAGTTTTAAAATGCCTTTCAGGAATGACTCTATAATTACACTGAGAACACTAATTATTGTCAGAATGTCACTCTATATGTTGATTTAACAGTCTGCAGAAGTAACACAATATAAATACATTATATGAATTGTATAACCTGTGAAAAATGACACATTATTATTGATCATCTGACCCTAACCTCACACACCCGTCTTCAACTAAATTATTTATTTATTATGAAGAAGCTTTTTGCTAATCCCCAACCCACAAAAGCACATCGATGTACATGTTCTATTACATACAATGCTACATACCTGTTTCTTTTTAAAAACGGAGGCAAACCACAACAGTAGAAATAAGACTAACTGTGTGTGAAAGCTAGAATCAGCATTAATTAATAAATATATGTACTTTTTTAGGTACTTCATTTCTTTGTTGGTTTTGGAGCACTTCTGAGTCCTTTGATAGCAGATCCATTCCTTTCTGACACCAGCTGCATTCAGGCAAACTCCACCTTAAATGGGAGCCGGAATCTAGAACACATAAGGAACTCAATTGTGCCTCATCATCCAGGAAATATGTCCCATTATGTTCTTCCACTTCATGGACCAGCACAAACAAATGTGGCCTATGCCTTTTGGATTATGGCTGCCATCAATGTGAGCAATTTATTCATTCCTAATGTAGGCATATACATGATTGCATAACATAATCAAATGAATATTTACTTAAAAATTCCTTAATTCCCGGTAATTCTTACTTGTTGTGGTAATATTCAGTAAGTCTTTTGAGCCATTTGGGTACATCTACTCACCATTACTGATTATCCAACTTAGAAGTTTATCTAGAAATGTACGAGCACAAGATTTTATTTCAGATACATTACTTAGTTTACAACAGACATCATAACAATTAATTTTATTTTAAAATACTAATATTTTTTATTGTTATATCTTTTTTTTTCTTTCTCTACATTTCATTTTCAATGTATTTTACATATATTAACTATCTATTATACAGGCAGTCCCTGGGTAATGAACATTCTTTAGGTTTGTTATTAAGTTGAATTTGTATGTACGTTGGAACAGATAGAATTGTTTTTACTACATGCATTTTGGATAGAGGTTTGTCTTAACATATTATTTATTTGTACTTTTCTGTACATAAATAATTCCTGTAAATGCTTAAACAGCAGTACAACCTTAAACAATCTTGGTAGATGATGAGTCAACTTGTTGGAGAGCATGAGACTGGTATTATAGAGTCAGGTTCTGATTTGGCTGCTGGAGTCAGTTTCTCAAAGTAGGCATCAAGGGAGGATTGCACAGAGCTTTCCTTTTCCTAATCATAAATAGCCCTGTAGCATTCTCAGGCCTTTGGTAAATGTACAGTAAACCAAAGCAAAATTCTCTGTATTGAGATCTTGCTCCTCTAACTTTGACATTTCTGCTTCAATGAGAATGATGTAAAGTATTATGATGTATAGTACAGGGGCCTTATATGTTGGTTTGTATTGTATGGTATTAGTTTGTTATGATTTGTTTGTTTGTCATGGTATGTTAATAAATGTACTCTGATCTGATGACAATTTCTGGGGATATTTGGCATCATCTACCTTAGGTTTCACTGGAAATGGGATTAAAGGGCCTGCATAAAGGTACCGGTAGTTGTGTTTTTGGTATTCAGGCTGAGTGTCCTGGAAGCAATGGGTGGGCCAAACTCTTCTTCTTCTTCTGGGAAATCCTGAGGTATATGATGCCAAAAACTGCCTGAATTTGGCATCAGACCTTTTCTCCTTTCACATCCTAGAAAAAAATGTGACCATAATGCACAGCACACTGCTCAATGCATTGTGGTGCTGTTGATTTAAAATAGCACATCAACACAGAATAGGCATTGGCAGGACTGCACTGCAGTACAACACAATGGACCTAATTTATTAAAGCTCTTCAAGGCTGGAGACTTCATCTTTCATCAGTGAAACTGGGTGATCCAGCAAACCTGGAATGGGTTTTTTTAACCCCCCTAGCGGTATTCCCGAGTGTGACTCGGGGTGGAAAAAATTGCAAAAAGCGGTAATCCCGAGTCACACTCGGGGTACCTTTGAGGGTCCCTCTTACCTTATCCCCGCGCTCCAGCGGCGATCTCACGATCCCGCTGTGATGGCGGGGCGCGTCTCCGTCGGGGGGCGTGGCCGGGCGGGAAATTTAAAAGCAGATTACGGAGTAATCTGCTTTTAAATACCGCCCGGGTCCCCACCACCCCGATGCACGCATCTGCAGTTAGATGCGATGCACCATGCAGGATTTCTGCTTGATGCATCGCATCTAACTGCAGATGCGATCACCAATAGTAATTCCAGAGGGTGATGCCAGCAGAGATTTCCCGCTGGCAGCAGCCCCTGGATCTAGTGCCTGCTCCCTGCTCGCATCACCCGGAGGCTTATCTCCGGGTGATGCGAGCAGGAGAGTGAGCAGCGGGGACATCAGCTGAAAGTCTGCAGTTCAACTGCATCTGAGTTGTTTCATTTAAAATTAATTGTGGTAATGTACAGAACCAAAATTAGAAAAAAGTTGTCACTGTCCAAATATTTATGGACCTAACTGTATGTTCTAAAAATGAACCTTCTATTTGCATTCCTTTTGTCTCCTGTTTTGGGATTCTTATAATCTATCATCTATGTCTGTGAACTACAGAACCCTATAATATGGAAATTAAGAAAGAGGAGCATGTTCTATAGTACACAGACTTCCTATTTCCTGGTGACAATATTCTCCATAGATAAATGTTCTTATTCTAGGGAAAACATGTATTACTGACAGGATCACCCAGTATACCAGAAAACACACATTCATGTACAAAATGCTACACATTGACATTCATTCAGTTATGGAGCTCAAATAAATGTGCAGATGAGAGTGAGTCCTAAAATGTAATATTTCAATATAACTCCACCTTTAAAGCAAATTTGACATATTTATATATATGTATTTTTTTACTAGCTTCCGGTACCTATTGCAGTTTTTCTTCTGATGTACAGTAAAGGCATGGTGCCCGGCTGTGAACACAAGAGAGGGTCCTTACTAACTGCAGATGAACTAGCAATGGAAATTCAGAAGGGGAATGAGATAAGTGACAGTCAAATGACAGAAACACAGGAAGCACAAAGAGATAAGGGTAAGAAGATTAATTTAGTATAGTTATTTATTTATTTCTGTATTTTTGCTTATACGATTCCATTTATTAAGGGATAGTACACACAGTAAAAGTTTTGCTTTCTATCTGCTAAAATGATTGGAACCAAAGTGAATCTGGAGAGAAGTGAGCAGGTGGTCAGTTGCAATATATAGTTTTTTTGATTGTTTCAATCAAATATGGAAGGATAGTAAGACTTATTAGTAAATGTTGGTATATTGGGATTCCAATTGCTTTTTATCAGGGAAAACAATTAAAATCCCATACAAGTGTGTGCACTGTTTAGGACTTCCATGAGATTGCTTACTAATTGGAACCTTAATTAAATAAGTCAGTTTAGTGCAAATTGGCAGTAAATCTCCTTGTGTGTACTATGCTAAATTTGTCAATTGCTGCTTTTCTCTCTAATCCTGCTCTCCTAGATATTGGTCCATTATTAGGTTATATTAGGTAGTTCTGATATTATGCCGAAGTTTGCAAACCTCAGATATGTTTAAAGCTACGTACACACTTCCAATTATTATTTATTGGTAAACGAACGACGAACGATCCTGCACGATATCTGCGAACAATCGTATAGCACCGATCCTGTACATACAGATAACGACATGATCGTTCGCAGATATTGTACACATGATAGATGAGATCGTTTGAACGATACAGGAAGTGACGTGCACCACAGGAAGTGAGCGAACGTTCATTCATCGCGCATGCTCAGACCATGAACGATCACTGAACGACCGTACACACGATAGATGGTCAACGATCGTCGTTCAATCAGATCCGCCGGTCCGGTCGTTCATTTCCAACGACTATCCTCGTTGGTAGGCGTCATTGGTTACTTTTTTTACAAACGATTTTTGGCCAATCGGTCGTTCGTCGTTCATTTCCAACGATAAAAATTGGAAGTGTGTACGCAGCTTTAGTCTTATTTTTGTCTGGCACTACAAAACTATGCAAACCTAGTCTGTTTTTTTTCCAGGTCATTTTTATTGTTGTCAGAGTAAGACATTTTGGAATGCTCCATACACATTTTTTGCGGTTCATGTATGTTCTGCAGTGATCCTGTTCATGACTGATGGGATAGTGGTAAGAAAACTTTACACAAAATGTATTTTTCTTTAGATGGGCCTTTTTATTATTATTATTATTATTATTATTATTATTATTATTATTAATAAACAGGATTTATATAGCGCCAACATATTACGCAGCGCTGTACATTAAATAGGGATTGCAAATGACAGACTAATACAGACAGTGATACAGGAGGAGAGGACCCTGCCCCGAAGAGCTTACAATCTAGTAGGTGGGGGAATTTCACACACAAAAGGATGGGAGATATGTAGTGTGGGAAGTAGTGATGGTTTCAAATGACAGAAGAAGCCGGGTAGGCAAGTTTGAAAAAATGGGTTTTGAGTGCTCTTTTAAATGAGCAGAAAGTAGGAGCAAGCCGAATAGGACGAGGAAGACCATTCCAGAGAGTTGAAGCAGCTCTAGAGAAGTCTTGTATCCGTGCATGTGATGAGGTTATGAGTGAGGAAGTCATTAGTAGGTCATTGGAGGAGCGGAGAGAGCGGCAGGGGGAGTATTTTTTAACCATGTCAGAGATGTAAGTGGGACAATAACTGTGTAGGGATTTGAAGGCAAAGCACAGGAGCTTAAATTTGATTCTAAGGTGAAAAGGAAGCCAATGGAAAGAACTACAAAGAGATGCAGCGGAAGAGGAGCGGAGGGAAGGATGGATGAGTCTGGCTGCAGCATTCATAATAGATTGTAGAGGAGAGAGTCGGGTTAGTGGAATACCAGCGAGAAGGATGTTACAGCAGTCCAGACGAGAAATGATAAGAGCATGTACAAGGAGTTTGGTGGTCTCAGGGGACAGGTAGGGGCGGATTTTGGAGATGTTGCGTAGGTGAAAGTGACAGGACCTGGAAATGTTCTGAATATGGGGGGTAAATGAGAGGGCCAAGTCAAAGGTGACACCAAGACAACGTGCCTGAGGGGAGGGCCGAATAACAGTGTTGTTAACAGTTAGATATATGTCAGGGGGGGCCTTGTAACATTCTATACATAGTGAAAAGGATGTGTGACTGTAACTGAAGATAGAGCCAACTGAAGATCAGCAGAAATAATCAGCCTGATTGTAGATTAGAAAAAACAGTAATAGATATCAGTACAATGTGAAGCTAAAATTAAGGTCTCACATATTGTCAGATATATCACAATCATGCAGCATGCATTTAACCAAATGAAACAAAAAGCCAGCATAGGCCAGGGAGTTAGTTATTTGTCAAGTAGTACTACTTCCTAGTGTATGCTACACCAATATTTTTCATCTTAACTTGTGAAACACCCCAAACAATGTGTATTTTTAGGATTTGCTAATAAAAATGACTGTAGTGATTATTGTTTATCCAGAGATGCAGAGTAAATTACCCATGTAGAAGCAAGGAAATTCTTAAAACATGACTACTTCTCTAAACAGGGTTCATAGTCCCAATAGTCCTCGCTTCAACAAAAAAGCCAACCCAGCCTTTCACTGACAGCCGCTGCACGCTTGCAGTACTGCCGACCAGGTCTATCCTAAGCTCATCAAATTCTCTTAATGACCAGGTTGCAGTAACGGAACCTGGTCGCTAAGCGAGGAACATCTGTATAGTATATGGACAAAACATCATGTAGCTTTAGGAAAGCTTAAAGCGTACCTAAACTCTGAATTTTTACTTTTCATAAAAGGGTAGACAAACCCTTTTTCAAAAGAAAGCACTGCCCCCTTAATTCTCGATTGCCCAGACGATCAAGAATGAATGGGAGCACACAGCCTCTCTGGATACCTACATCACGCATCCTGGGAGGCTCTTGGCTGCTCCTTCTGCACATGCCTCAGCATCTCAACATGGGCAGGATTCCTTTCATCAATAGGGAAAAAAATGAGCAGTGAGATCAGCAAGTTTTTCCCAATTTTCATTATACAATCTTGCTCAGTCCGAGATTGGGTGGCGTAGGAAAAAGAACACAGAAGAAGAGGGGATAAGATGGCGGCACTCCCCTTGCGCTGGGCCAAAGACAGATACCGGGCCATGGGACCCGATGAAAGAAACCTTCCGACGCATAGACTAATCTGCGGGGTTGAAGGTAAGTGTGATTTTTTTTTGTTTTGGGTTAGTTTTGGGTTTACCACCACTTTAAAGGTAATATATGCTGTAATAAATTACCTAGACATATTCAAAAATAAGTAAAACCCAACTAAGGCCAAAACACATTTTTGGAAGTACTAAGTTTAGGAGCTAAGGAAGAACCACACATATATACATATACATTTTTTTTCTAGCCAACAGATTGTGATGTAGGGCCTATCTTGTGTTAAGGGGATACCCCACGTTCATTAAAGCAAGCAAGAGGAAAAAAAAACATATAACAAAACCTAATATAGGACATACAATTGGTACCAATGTCTTTTTTCAAAATTAAGTAATACCTTTTCACGTTGATACAGCAACCATGATCTTGTAAAAACTTTGCAGTGTTCTGAATACCACTGCTGTAATAAAAAAATCCCTCAGACATCTAATTTCTTGCTTGTGTGATTGGATCACTGACTTTCACAGAGGTCTCCACTAGGATACAAGTTAAGTTTTAGGCATCCCCTAAAAACTCCCTAGGGGTTCATTTCTTTTCAAGAGATGCAGGCACTACAGCTTTCCTCATTAGAAATCAATGGAAAGTACACCAGCTACATTATAATGAACTATATACTCCCATTTAGGATTTATTTTGCAGAGGACAGAGTGGAACAAACAGCTTGTTCTTTGAAACAGAAAAAGCTATGAATCTACAACAAAGTTTGTTAATATACTTGGTTATTACTTTCTACCTTTTAATGCCTTTTGGTTTCTGTGCTGGATAGTCTAGGCAGTTGTGCATTGCCCAGAAGTGATGTGGTGTAACGGGGATAGGACAGCAAGTCCTTTGAGTAGAATGAGTGATCATGATCAGACATACGGTGGTGGCCAAAGACATATGAAAAATATCAGGAACTCAGGTCCATTGTTTTTTGTTTTTCGTGGGGGGTGTGGAACAAGTTTTCAAGTTTTACAGTTTTTTTTTTTTCTTGAAATGTAAAATTTTTAATAAAGTTTTTAGATTTATAATATACAACAAAGACATAAACATAAATTAGATAATACCAGAACAACTGAAAAAGGCAAGATGGGAAAGTAGCGAAGGTGACCATAGAAAAAACCCCATAGATGTTAAAGCGTACCTAAACGAAGAATTTGCAGTTTACATAAAAGGGTAAAGAACCCTTTTATGTAAGGTAAAAATTCTGTTGTTTTTTTTTTTTAAAGCATGCAGCACCGCCCCCCAATTTGGGCATGCGCAGAAGGAGCCTTTTCGCACAAATAAAAAAATTTGCTGATCTCACTTATGCGTAGTGAGAACGGAAATTTATTTTTTTATTGTACTTCACCCGATCTCGCCCCTGGGTTGGGTGACGTAGGATGAAGAACCAGAAAGAAGAGGAGAAGATGGCAGCGCCCGGAGCGATGGATGCCGGGACGACGCGGGACCAGATGCAAAATACCTACGGATGGATCAGACTGTCCTGCAGGATTGAAGTTTTTATATATATATATATATATATATATATATATATATATAACCAAGCCAGATGAAACCACCTGATCCCATGGGACGCAAATCGCATCAAACTTATCTAAGTGATTATATTATCTTGCAGACAACTCTTCCATCAACCAAGTTTCCCACTCGAGCCTTCTTCAACTCATAAAAAGAAGGAGGAGAAGTTGATTTCCAGTAGACATCCGGTGCCTATATGTATGTGTGCAATGAGGGTGTGTGGAGAGTCTCGATATGGGTATGTTCAGCAAATGAGTCACCAGGTCCAACCAGATTGAGATGTCTGCTATGTTGGAGAGGAGATTATTAACCTCTGTCCAATAATGCATAATCCTTGGGCATATCTATAGGATGTCAAACAGTGTGCCAACCTGAGAACCACATCTCCAGCATAGGTTACTACATGTAGGATAAATAGTGTGCAGCTTATCTTAAGTATAGTACCAGTGCATAAGAACTTTGTACACATTTTCTTTATACAAATTGCACACCAAACTCTTAAGAGCTGAAAGTTGAAAAGTTGAAAAGGTAGCTCCCTACCCAGCAAGATTCCCACATGACTATATATGCAATTTTTATTAATGGCATAGCTGGTTCTGTATTCAGAATTTGATTTGATTTAAAAAAATTCGCCAGCACACACTCACTTGAGTAGGGGATTTACAGGTCCAGGAATGTAAGCAGTTCTCTAGTAACCGGGTTGGACCAAAACAAAATATTCAAACACTATTGTCGCATAATTTATTGTGTAAAACTATCTGCGATCTGAGGATTGTTCAGGAATGAGGTACGTAAGACCTAAGGGATGAAAGAAAATGTCAGCGTCAGCACTCAATTGTATAATATTTGGAGTTAACAATTATACACTGATGTTACCCAATCAAATTATGACCATTCCTAGCTCACTTTTGCCAAACGTCCTTGTTACATTATTATGTGAGATTAGTGTGAGAATATATTTTGTATATTACCAGCTGCTTTCTTTCTCATGACCCATCGGGCATAACAGCCATAACTTTCTTCTTATCAGGTCAATCCCACCCAACCTAATATGGGAAGGAGGATACAAAATGTTCACAAGGGCACAGACCAGACAGTTTACACAAATCCACCTGTACATCCACAATACATGTATTCAGTATTCCATGTTTTTTTTTTTGGCTAAAAAAGATTACCTTTTAGGTGGCTCTTAAGTGGAATATTCGGAAAGCCTCACCATTCCTACTACAGGGGCTAAAAGAAGAAATAAATTTTAACAAGTATCCCCAAAACCATGGGGTTTAAAATGTTTGTGCTCGACCTAAATTACATTTCTGGCGCATATATTATCACGCCAACAGGTTATAGGTTATCAACCAGCCAGGAAAACATTTGGATGTGAAATTGGAGATCAGGATAAAAGCTGGGCACCTCATATCTGCTGTCAGGTGTGTTACCTTGGCCTAAAACAATGGTTGAATGGGAAAAGGAATAAAATGTGTTTTACTGTGCCTATGGTTTGGCGTGAGCCAAAAGACCATCACTCGGACTGCTGCTTCTGTAAATTGTTGGGTTTTCGAAGAAGACTAAGCAAAAAGCATCTATCCTGATTGTGAATCTGCTCTGAAGCCTGTGCCACATGATGCAGAGAATCCAGTGCCAGTCCCTTCCACATCTGTTGTTACTGACAGTGACATGTTGGACAGGAGGATGATGCCAATGTTAATGAATGTTATGAACCCCAATTTGAAGAGGGTAAGCCACATTTTAAAAGCCAATCAGATTTAGATGAACTAGTAAGGGACCTGCATTTGTCAAAAGAGAAGTCTGAACTGTTAGCCTCCAGATTAAAGAAGTGGAATTTGCTACAAAAAGGAATGAGAACTTCACACTTTTGTGATAGTCACACAAAGTTTGCAGGTTATTACAAGCTGGAAAACAACATTTGCTTCTGGAGCGACGCGAGTGGTCTGATGATGGAGTTAGGTTTCAAATACAAACCAGAGCAGTGGAGATTGTTCATAGACTCGAGCAAAGCAAGTTTGAAAGCTGTATTGCTGCATAAAGGTAACGAAAAACCTTCTGTTCCTCTTGCTCATGGCGATGGAATGAAAGAGACATACGAATCCATGGAGGTCTTTTTGAAATTGATTAACTTTTCAGAACACAATTGGAACGTTTGTGGTGACCCGAAGGTGGTGACACTCCTTCATGCCCTGCAATAGGGATATACAAAATATATGTGCCTTTTGTGCCTGTGGAACAGTCGTGATGACAACAACCCTTACAAAGTGAATGAATGGCCACCCAGACCTGAACACACTGTTGGCCAGTACAACGTGAAGCATAAATCACTCATTAATATACAGAAAGTTTATCTTCCACCACTTCATTATAAACTTGCAATAATGAAAAATGTTGTCATTGCAAAGGACCGTGATGGTATAGGTTTTCAGTATCTGAAGGAAAATTAGGTTTGGAAAAGTTTTAAAAGATGCTAAATTGAAAGCAGGCATTTTTGTTGGTCCTCAAATCTGCAATTGGATGCGTGATGCCACATTCAGAAACAAACTCAATTCACTTGCTGCATGTGATTCATTTGTGCTAGTTGCACAAAACTTTCTGGGCAACCAGCGAGCTAAAAACTTTGCTGAACTCGTGAACAACATGCTAACAGCATACCATCAAATTGGCTGCCGAATGTCACTTAAAATTAATTTGTGTGATGTGAGTGAAGAACAAGGGGAGAGTTCCACCAGGACATTTCTGTTATGTAAAAAAGATATCAAGACAGTGCAACCCCAACATGATGGGTGACTACTGCTGGTTTCTGCAACAGGAGACAGCGGAGAGCCACAAACCTAAAACCTAGTGCCTGAAACACTTCTGAAGTGTACATTGTACAAGTTTGTTGAACAAGGACTGTGGAATGAGAGAATGTAGCTAATCGCGTCTATAACAAGTATTTAACTTAAAATCCTGATGTCCTAGACAGAATCTGACTTCAGACTTGGATTCAGCGCACTTGATTTAGTATAGGACACATGGACCAAGTAGCAGACAATTTTTTTTTGTGATGCAGTGTTACGGGATATAATGGGAACATGTTGAGCAAACTCCGGAGTGGGGTACCCTCTCTTCCAATGGAGTCTTTAGTACAGATTAAATCCACTAATTGTGAGGAGAATGGGGGCACAACCTGAAATTGCCTTCTTTACTCTTTAGGCAAAGCAAAAACATTATTTTAAATGCCATGGTTTGGGGATACTTGTAATATTCTTATTTTAGCAACACAATTTTCCAGTTATTTAGTGCAGGTTTACCTGTTTGTGTTCTGCTCTATCCTATTGATTTAGAGCAGAGTTTCTATACTTTCTCTCAATACCTGAGCGTTGCTTGATAATCTGAGCTAATGGCTCGATTCATAATGCAAATAATAGGGGAGATATTGGGCACCCTTGGCATGTGCTGTTATAAATTCTAATAAGCGGGGAAGTTGAATGGGGGAACCTAACTGCCACTGCAGGGCACTAATATAATGCTCAGATGGCTTGCAGAAAGGGTTCCAGAATTCCTATATAGGTGAGAATGCTGTACATAAAAGCACAGTTGGGGTGGTCGAACACTTTTTCCACATTATAACTAAGCAGTAGCGCCCCCTTCTCCATCATTAATATCTATTGTTTACTGTGTGTTATCCCCCGCCTGATGGCAAGAGATAAAATCCATTTGATCTTTGTGCACTACGGAGGGCAAATACATCCCCAAATGTGTAGCCAGGATTCTTGTAAAAATCTTCAAATCAGAATATTTTACAACAGACAGAATCGTCCAGTAACTAAACTGAAAAAGGCAATGAAAAAGTAAAAGTATACAAAATAAACTCTTATATTATTAAGACATTTATTATTGGGACCTGCAACCTTTAGCGTATACTATTATCTTTAAACAGGGCAAAAGCTTTAAAGTAAAATTGTCACTGACTTACCAGGAAGTCTATGTTCATTGGTATGACAGTGGTAACACAAATACTGCAAATATAATTAAATACATTTGTACATAAGATTATTATGCACATTTATCAACATGATTATAATTTTCATAGGGAGAATACTCTGGCTTTGTCTATAGTTATGCTGTGGAAGAACCATTGTCACTAGCTCACAAGACAGCAGGGTATCTACCAAGCCTCTTTTGGGCTTCTATTACCTTGGGAAGACTCATCTCAATTCCTGCATCATACAAAATGGCTCCTCGAACAATGCTATTTATTAACTTGGTAAGTTCAAACACAAATGCATTTCTATCATAGCTCTCTGAAACATTTACCCTTTCCTTTAAGATTAAAAAGGTAAACAGGCTCCCAAAGCTGAGATATTGATATCTCAATATCATTGCTAGTGCAGGAAAGTACAAGGTTCAAAACTTGCCACCGATGCTTTTAGTTTTACATACTCTATTTGCTCCGACCATAGAGGAAAATAGGCAACTTCTGAGTAAACCCCAATGATGTAGTATACTCTAGTATACTCTATTCCTGGCTTTTTTTGCTAGTGGTATGTCAGGGCAAAAACTTTGCCAGCCTACTCAATACAGGCCATAGCACTTACTGTAAATCTTCCAGTAGTTGAACTCTGTAAGCACATGTTAAGGTGTTGCTGTCAAGTGTGAGAGCAGATATTTATTGGGACTTTATACTGATGTTGACCCATTTTAATGGATTGTACCGGCCGTTTTAGAACCAACCTGTAAATAGTTGAAGTGGCTAATTTTCTTTGGGAGAAAGAAGGTAAAGGATATCGAAGGTAGGGAGGCTTAATTATTGGATAAATACAATAGGGAATAATAAAACAAAGATAAACAAAACTTTTTTTTCTTTGTAGCATTTTCTGCAATATCTAATTTGTACCTTGATATCATACTTTAAACGTTTTTTTAAGTCCATTAATTTTAATTCCAATAATTATTTAATTAATTAATTTTAAGTCCATTGTAAGTGATAAAGAAACAAACTGTCCCATTATTTCGTTTTACCGTCAATTTTAAAAATACTGATACTGGTATTTAAAATTATGTCATTAGGAGAATAATTCTTTCTATAACCTATATTTATTAGTGCCTAATATCACTTATGCCTCTTTTTCTATAGATTGGTGTTTTAGGAGCATTTCTGTTCCTGATTTTGTCACAGAATACCATGGCTGGACTTTTTATAGGAACAGCTATTCTTGGTATTTTCATCAGCAGTGTTTTCCCCAGCATGCTGGCCTACACAGAAGATATCCTAAACTACAAAGGTAAGAATAAATGTGTTAAAAAAGAAAAGAAAAACAGTTTTCATGCACTTAAATCAAAAGGCTTTAACTATGTGCATGTAATAATCTAATATTCTCTAACTTGCAGAGGCTTTAAAATGATTGTATCCAGCAAATAGGTACTACATAGCAGGACATGAGTTTTAAGAGTGTTTGAAAGAGGTCAGATAATACAATTGGCCCTGTTACCGCACAGGCTCTTTCAAAGTACAACTCTGTAAAAACCAAGGCCTTTTGTTGTTGTGTGTGGAAACACTACCTCTTCTCTTCCGGCCACACCATCCAGTTGGTTAAATCAACTATATGTTGTCCTCAGCACACACTGTGGTTCATATCATCTGATTGCATACCTTGTAGTGCACACTCACCCCCTTTAGGACAAACAAAAGTAAGAATATTATTATTATTATTATTATAATATTATCCGAGTGTGGAGGGCATTTTGTTGCTGCTAATAAATGTTAGGGAACTTAACACCAACATTTTGAACATATCAACAATTTACCACATTATATTTTTCATGTTGTGATGTATTGGGTATTTTGATATCAACACCTTTGTTTTTACAAAATATATATCAGTAGTTGGGTATGTAGTATATAGAAGAAGTGATTAGACCTTAGTGGAGAGCCCTATATATAATTAACCATAAAAAAGGGGAAAAAAAGTATCATTTAAGTCTTCCAAATAGTCACAGAACCTACTTTTTAAATAATTTTCAAACTGTTATAAAAACCTTGGGGCGTTTGTTATATGTGTATAGAGTTACTGATATCAAACCACTGCCATCAGACTAACTAAAAAGGGATTTCTGTTTGTACCTACAGGCTGTGCCACTACAGTTCTTGTAACCTCCGCTGGAATAGGTGAGATGGTTCTTCAAATACTAGTAGGAATGGTAAGAAACAACTCAACTCATTCTTTACACAGAAAAGCAAATTACTTATTTCTATACATACCTTTTTATAGCAATGTAGTAGGCCTTATAGTAATGAGAATTATATTGGGGAATGGTATGAATAGGAAATTTATTGTGATAAATAATGACTGCAACCATTTAATTTTATAAAAAAAAAATTATAATTTGATAGGGTTCATTTTTTTTTAAATATATACACTTTAAATTCAATCACAATACCCATTATGGCATTTCCAAAACATTATCATTACTTTTATACCAGCACTGAAAAAAGAGTGTCACCTAGTGGAAGACACAGGACACAATTACTTTATTAGCACATGTTAAATACAAATTTGTTTTAACTGTTCTCTGCATCGTGTTTGAGAGTTTCCTTATACTACCTAACATGGTAACTGTACAGGTTTTATTGTTATCTGTGTCACCACTAGGAAAAATAACCCTCTCTTTTGTAACTGGTGCAGGAGTATATATTATCTGAGAGGGTGATTGCCTTTTATTTTTGAGAGATGTCTCTGTCAACAGTTGTGTTTTCAGAACAGGTAATGGAAAACTCCCCAATAAATATTATCATTCAGTTTTTATAAAGCGCCAACATATTACACAGTGCTGTACATTAAACAGGGAATGATAGAACAAAAAAAAAACAATGATCAAGATGGGGGAGAAAACCCTGACAGACTGCAAAAAAATTTTTTAAAATGCACAGTTCCTATTGTCTGACCAAAAGCAGGGTCCTCTTAGAAAGAAAGTCTGCAGGTGATCATGTCGGTGCAAGGGGAACCATCCACAGCGGACACGTCTGCTGCACTGGATACGTGGTGCTGTCAAGGGACCTTAATGGGTTAATGCACCTGGAAGCCTAGCTGTGCATAGTAGGCATCCATAAGCATTTAACACATTCTGAAGCAGATCTGAATTTACCCAAAAGTATGCATTGCTTTGTCAATGCAGGGCAAAACAAGAAACTGACTTACTTTTAGTTACCTTCTATAAGATTCCTCAGGGTTTAAATAGAGGGTAAGGGCTTGATATGGGGCAGTGAGTGATCTGTTCTGCTTCTCACAGGACAGCATTGATGTTTTGCTGCTTAATCATTTAGTGGTGACAAGTGGGAGTAGGATGAGAGTCCATGGTCTATTCTTGCTGTGTAACCTGTAAGCAGCGGAGGGGAGTAAAGCAAAGGTACATAAAAAAGCTGGTGGTGCCGTTATTAAAGCGAGACTGTTGCTTTGCATGGGCATTATTGTGTTGTGTACATTCATGTCACATAAATTTAAAATTATAATAATGTTTTGTATATTATTCATAACAGGTGATTGAAACCCAGGGGAGTTACAGTTTTCTAGTTTGTGGTGTCAGCCTCTCCGCATTGGCCTTTACTCTGTATATTGTGCTGTTGGTGCTTGACAACTTGCATCCAAGGGAATTAAATGGTAAGGACACCAGTTTGTGCAATAACAACATACTGCAGTTTTCATCCTAATATACAAATGCCTCACAAAGTAGACCGATGACAGCATCTGTGTATCAGTTTTTAATGTGGTTATACCAGGAAGCCTTTATTTTTGTAATTTTCTGACCTCAAAATAGGCATGTTTTAAAGTGTTGTGTGTCTGACAGGAAAAATGTTAGGTTTTGTTTATTTTTTACCAGTTGTAATGTACATTTTCGGGTGCATTTCACCTCCATTATAGCTTACTGAATTATGCCTATTGAGAGAACTATGTTAACTGGTTGTGGGGGGGAGAGAAGACCTAAAATGTCAGAGACCAACACTTCCTCGCTTGGTACTAAGATGACTTTAATAATATAAAGTTAAGCCCTCAAACCAAAACGAAAAAAGTCACACTTGTTCGTAATCCAGCTGATCCCACTAATTTTTCTTAATGATTCCATTTTGGGTTTTTTTTTGCATTTAGTTTTACTAATCTAAAGGTTGCTGGAATATATGCTTGTTAAAACATGTAGATGTTTATTAAAACTCAGTGCTAGGTCCTTGAGCAATGATTGGAAGTCGGTAAGCCAAATTGTCAGACATTTGAATGAGTGCCATTACATCTCAAATCGAGTGTTTACATTTGCCAAACCAATATGCATGTGATTTAACATATTTAAAACTTGTAATGCAACGTGTGCTTAAAATATCAAACATTTGCTTTTACAGAAACATCATTGAAAACATCAGAACCAGGAAAGGATGAAAAGCCATATCAACAGTAGAGATCTGCCATTCTTACAAACACAACCAGCTTATTTATGTGTAAAGAGCCTGCAAAACAAACATTTGTTTCTTGTCATAATCATAACAAAAGCTGTTACAAAAACATATTCTTTGTCACTTTATACAGTACGGTATAGTTCTGTACTGCATGATGTCATTAGGAACTAAATGTGGCATCCAAACACTTTTACAGTGCAATAAATGTAATGTGTTGGCAAGTTAGTGGTCTAAGCCTCTTGCATTACACTTTGTCTAAAGTTGCTCCCAGTCAAGTAAATTAAAAAAAACCTAGCAGATATTTGAGTTCAAGTAAGGAAACTTAGTTTTTGTAAAACACATTTTGAAGGTTATCTTGCCTACCAAAGGTAGTTGTAATGGTCTCCATTGTTGTTGACACTTTTTAAGGTCACAGATTAGAGGCAATTTTTGTATTTGTGGACATGTATGTGTAAGGAAAATTGAACACAATATAGTGACCCTGATAAAAGACTTGTGAGTTTCCCCAAAGTAAATTAGACTGGAGGCCAATATTTAGTTAAAAATATTGGGGAAGATGATACTAACACTATTTGATTAGTTTTCAGTAGTACTAGAATTTATGGGCGAGAGTTTAGTGTTATTTACAGGTAGTCCCCGAGTTAAGGACATCCGACATACAGACGACTCCTACATACAAGTGCTTGTTTGTGTGCAGGATGGAGGCTTGTTGGGGGGACGGGGCAGTTTTCATGACTTGCAGAAGAAATCTTTACTAAACACAGCTGAGCAACATCTTGTAACTCTTTAATGACCAAGCCAAACAGCAGTTGTTTCTTTTTGCATAAAACAGCACAGCTTGCTCCAGAAGTTATTAAATGTATACGCTCCATAAGGTTTTTTTTTTACTTTGTTTGTGATTAGCTCACAGTAAGGATTTTATACAGTAACTGACACCATGCTGCCTAATAATATGCAATCTGTCCAAAATGCATTTATTAAAATATTGTATCTGTTCCAACTTATACACAAATTTAACAAACTACAGTCCCTATCTCGTATGTAACCCGGGGACTACCTGTATAGGGGCATGGTCTGTGGCTTAATGTGGAAACATTGGTAAGAAAGTGGTTGATTCTGCAAGAAGTATTATGTAATGACAAAGAGAATAAATACCTCTTTATCCAGGGTTGCCAAGTCTCAGTGTCAAATAATGAGTGCTCACATTTTAAGCATTAAGGTCACTCCTGGATTTAGTGAGTAGATCTGTTGAGTCATGGTAGCTTTAAAGTTTTTATGCAGTTCTTCAGTTTGTGCAGCAAACAATAGGTAGGATGAGAGATGTAAGGGGGTAACCTGAGGTTATGAAGATGTTAGGAAGGAACCTTTTAATGTTTCCTGTGTGCTGTCCTGTAATCCTCCTTTGTCCTGGCAAGGAGAAAGCGTCGGGCACCACAATCTTTTTGCTTCCTATTCTGGCTACTGTCTACATCACCCAATCTTCCACTGGGCATGTGCGAGATCAGGTGGGGGGGGGGCTGCAGTGCCAATCTCACTGCGCATGCATAAATTGGCATTTATTTTTATTCCCCTATTGAAGATAAAGCTCCTTCAGAAAGAAAGAAAGGCCAGCAGCCTCCTGGGATGCATGTCATAGGTGGCAACAAAGACAGGAAAGACAGAAGGAAAGGGGGGCATATTCATCTTTACCTTACAGGGTTTTCTATTTTGGTGATAGGTCCACTTTAGGGAGAAGGCTGGCCTCCTGGCAATATTTCTTTAAAATGTATTTGTTATTATTAGAGCAGTGTTTCTCCACCTTTTTAACATGGGGAGATCCCTTGAAATAACTTTCTGGGCTTCAGGGAACTTGCTATAATTACTATTTTCACAGTACATTAGTGTGGTGGTTAATTGGGAAGAATATCACCCTTACAGATAACCAGAAAGATAATCGATATCTGTTCAAGTTAGAATCACAAATTGCTCGAAGAACACTGGATAAGAGTAAGGGCTAATTCACATTGGCAGTGACCTTGCGGTGCATTTTTCAGCAAAAATAAGTTTTTAACACAATTTACCAAAACTTTGCTTTACTATAATGAATTTTTTCCTGGCTAGCTGGTAAATGTGCTGGGAAACGTTTGTATTTATTTTATATAACACACACACACACACACACACACACACACACACACACACACACACTTCCATAGAGATTACATAAATTTTCACAGAATTGCATTTATTTTAAAGGGTTATTAAAAAAGACCCACGAACTGGAAAATGGCACATGGCTTTTAAACACCACATACCTAACAATTTAGTTCTGTAGAGTTACTTACTGTGCATTACGTACAGAACCATCAGAAATATCAGAAACTGGTCAGCCACGTTAGGAATAATGCCTAAATATTTGTTTTGTAGTCTAGATTGTAAAATAACACCACAGCAGACATACTAATCTTTAAAATATTTATTTAGAAAAAAATAAAAAATTGCATTTCTGGCTGCACATTTACCAATAAAGCAGATAAATGCACTTTTTTGGCTTGAAGCTGATTATATTTCTCACCCACCCATTTTAAAAAGAACATTAATTAAACAAAATTAGGACACCTACATACGGTGCTTGAACAGATCAGCCTGTTTACCATAGAAAATTTGCAAATAAAAAGTCACGTGATATCTTGTTTACCATACCATCTTAAACAAAATTGATAATATCTACATTAAAGACAGTTAAAGGAAATAATAACTAGGTATGTGATTCCTCAGATAAATTCTGGAGCGGTAAACCCCTTGCCTGTCTGCAGCTGGAAAATAAGTGCTATTGAGCAGCTACTATGATACACCCAGCTTGCTCAATTTCATCCCATGGTAGACCTTATTCATGGCAATATGAAGTTACAGGGCCCAATACACAAAAGACAACCAACATATACATTTGGCAGTCATAGAATGTCTCTTGAAATACAAGATTCCATAAATTCAAACAAAATAAACATAAAAACATGCAAGAACATAAAGATTGTTTTAATCAGAGCTAACCAATGAAACTAATGCAGGCATACCTCAGGATATAACTAACAAAAAAAGAAAGATAAAATAAATACATGTCCCATAATTTACTTTGCCATACAGCAAGCATAGTATGCAGCCTTCCTGCACTCCCCCTTGGATTTAGGATCATTGACTAGACCAGGGGTCTGCAACCTGCGGCTCCTTGTTGTGGCTCCCTTCGGCTGCCGCGGGGAGATCTCTGATGGGGGATCCCCTTCCTCCCAAGACACTGCGGAGGAGGGGGATTCCCTATCCGGTGTTCTAATGAAAAAAAATCTACCGGTGAAATAAATCTACCACGGGGTGTGTACAAATGGGTGTGTACAATGACATCCCCCTCCTTTGAACCCCAATTCCTCTGGAATGGGGAGATGTACAAAACCAAAAATGTAGGTGCAAGTGGGGGACACCTGTGACTAACACCCCCTAAAATTTAATTGTTAGGCTATCATCAGAACATAAAGAACTCTGCCCATCAAAATAATCTACCCTGTTACACATTGCTTGAGGCTTCTAGCACCTAAACCCCAATTTATCTGGAAACGGGGGTACAGGTGAAAAAAATTTGAGGTGCAAGTACGGGACACCTGTGGCTAACACCTCCTAAAAATTCATAAAAAAAAATGCCTATCAAAAAAATCTACCCTGTTACACATTGCTGGAAGCATCTAGCATCTGAACCCCAATTTCTCTGGAACAGGGGGGAGGCGGTACAGGTGACCAAAATAGAGGTGCAAGTGGGGGACACTTATGGCTAACACCACCTACAATTGAATCGCTAGAGCATCGTCAGAAAATAAAGAACTCTGCCCATCAAAATAATCTACCCTGTTACACATTGCTTGAGGCTTCTAGCACCTAAACCCCAATTACTCAAGATTGGGGGGTACAGGTGAACAAAATTAGAGGTGCAAGTGGAGGACACCTGTGGCTAACACCCCTTAAAATTTCATCGCTAAGGCATCGTCAGAACATAAAGAACTCTGCCCATCAAAAAAATCTACCCTGTTACTTAAGAAGCCTCCAGCTAATGTAACAGGATGATACGTTAGAAGCTGGAGGCTTCTAGGGGCATAGTTCAGTGTTTAATTTATTTCAAAGTAGGCCTACACATGCACACTTGTTGTAACAGGTAGAATTAAAAAAATATTAAAACTTTTAAAAGTTTATAAACTGTGTTATGTTTTGCGGCTCCAGACTATTTTTCTTTAGTGGAAGAGGAGGAAAATGGCTCTTTGATAGTAAAGGTTGCTGACCCCTGGACTAGACAAACCTGTGATAACTGTTTCAACAGTTTACCAAACATTTCTAAAAATATTGCTATATAAAATATATATAGTATCTATTACATTAAAATATATTTTCTTTAGGAAAATATCAGATTTCAGACTGCGGATATGTATTTTAAGTACCAAATGTTTATGGCTACCCTTTAACATGCTGATTTAAAGATTTTTAAAGACAGAACAATATGGAAGTTAAAGGCTCAAACACAAATTAGCACATACATATATATCTATGTATGTGTGTATATATATATATATATATATATATATATATATATATATATATATATATATATATATATACACACACATACATACATACACACACACACACAGTAGAAATCTCATTGCACAAAATTTCTTTAAAATGACTGCAGACAAAATTCTAATTTAGAAAAGAAAATCCATTACAGATATTAGAAGCCAACTGACAGTACTGATTGTGACTGACTGTGAATGACCACCAACAAAACTAAATGCAGCAATATGTCTGTGCTTCCTTAATAAAGAGGGAATATAGCCCAACCTGTACCCCTCACAAAGGTCCCACATGATGCATTCACATATTAAACCTTGAACAACAAGAGATAAGCAAATCTGAAAAACTGGGTTTGTCCAGTAAAACATACTTGTTTTTTTGTTATGTATGCAATGGATTTCTTTTTTCTATGGACATCTTCCCAATAGAAAATGAACAGAAGCAGGCCAGTGTCACCAGCTATCGGGCTGTATAGAGTTCTTTTTACATGAGGTTTTAATAAAAGGTAACTGGTGTATGAATTTTTTCACATTCCCAGTTTGCATTGCAAGTATTTGCTGCATAGTACGACGTCCATCATTTTCACTAACCAAAAGATATATGATCTCAAAATGAAATAAAACTTAAAAAAAAAAATCACTTACCTCCATCCTGTAATTCTTTGCCTCGTCACGGAGAAAGTGCCGGCTTCTGCAATCTTCAGTCTTCTTCTTCCGGCTATGTCACCCGATCTTGCACTGCGCAGGTGCTAGATTGAAGTGATGTAGCCAGCTGTAAAGGGGGGGGGGGACCAATCTCACTGAGCATGCATGAGATCGGCAACTCTTTCCCTTTAGTAAAGAAAAATGCCCCCTTCTGCGCATGCTCCAAATCCAGCATGCTCAGAAGAGGTACATGCCTCATCTCAGAAGGGGGCATGCGCCCCTTTTTGGAATTAAATCTAGCCCTGCTGAAGTAGGGGCTATATAAAAAAACAGAATCCAAGGCTTATTAAAAAGATGGAACCTGGAATCAGGTGCCAGTCAAAAAATTAATTTGGAGAATTTTTATGACATTTGTAGATTTGTAGATAACCCAATACCTGCTCTTTGGAATTGATGACAGCTGTAGTTGAAATGAGTTCATATGCTCAAAGAAGTGGCACAATGTATGCCAATGCTGCAAATGAAATCAAAAGATTTGTTACCTGATGTTGGGAACAGAAAAAGATTTTTCTAATTTTCAAAATGTTTCTTGAATAAGTACAAACATAAGTGCTAGTCAATGTATAAACAATTATTAACTGACTTCAGGCAGGGATGTAAAGTCCTTAAGAGCCAAAATTTTCCATCCAGGATTTGTTTTGAACAGTTACCTGTTATAGTGCATATTTAAAAGAAATAAAGTATCCTGGGAACAAATTTATCTTCAAGCTGAGGACAAATACATTTATATTTAGGGGCATGTTTACGCCAGGCTGCCAGACCCATTTTTTGTTGTGCACATAGACATTATCATATATTTGCTGTATGACACAAAGAAAATTATGCATGTTGTGCTTTCTGTTTGTTAGGCTGAAGGGGTGCATTAGGGGTGCCTTAATAGAAATTAGTAATTAGAGGCAATGAAGCATCTATGCATGGCAAGTGTGTATTGCAATTTGTTTTTTGTGTGTAAATGTGTGCATTAACACAATGCATGATGGGCAACGAGCCTTTAATCAAGACTATTCGACCTTTTAGATCAGTGTTTTTCAACCTTTTTTGAGCCACGGCACATTTTTTACATTAAAGAAATCCTGCGGCACACCACAAATCAAAATACACTTTGTAGCTAATTCTCGCCTCTAAAAATAAACAAGGCGCTTGAGCTACCTACTGCCACCCACTGACATGGAAGAGTATTACATTACTCTGCCAGTCACTACAGCACAGGCACTCGACAATCATAATTGGATAATTTCCCACGGTACACCTGAAGATCTCTCACGGCACACTAGTGTGCCACGGAACAGTGGTTGAAAATCACTGTTTTAGATGGCTTAGGTGTATAGGATTACATTTTTTCCATATTTTCCATTATTTTCATCCATTTAACACAGCTTTTACAGTGCTGGCCAACATCTGCCAAGTTCCCCTAAACATTTCTACAGATTATCCTTAAGGAGGTACAGGGTGGCGAATTCAAAGAAATCATATGCTGGCAAATGTAAGGATGACAATAAACACAAATATACAATATACTTGTTGTTAACGATAAAAGATTCACAGATAGTACCAGTGTTTACCTCACAGAATAAAATGTCACCAGAATATATTGTGCCTAATGCAAGTAAAAATTGTAAAAATCGTACTTTCTGCCCTTGTAACAAGAAAGACTGCACATGAACACATAGGATGATTTATAAAAGAGCAATATTGCCCACATATAAACAAATAGGATATTTTTTATAATATAAAGGGTAACATATATATATATATATATATATATGTATATATACGTACGTAAAGAATATGCATCAAACACTAATAAAACAGATTTTCAAATGAATATTTTGCATAGATCTTACAGTAATAACATTTTAAAGCTCACAAAAAAAGGGCATATTGGCGGGTGGCTTTTTTTTTTTTGCAATTATGACATATCAGGTTTCCTGATAAAATAAAATAACATTTTTTCCCCTCAACTTCATTACATAATGAAGTTTTTTGCTAGAGTTTTAAATTACAAAACAAATGTATAGAAAAGTTAGATGTAGGTTGACTTTATGTCTGTAAGCTTGTATTTCGGAATAATAATGTTTATTCAAACTTGTTTTTTCTTTGTCATTTTTTTTCTAATTGCCAGTGCATAACATGAAGGTCTTCTCCATTCCTCTGGACTCCATGCAGCATAAGTGCTTTGTGTTTTTTACTTGTCATTTTGAAACATGGGGTCCTATTTCTGTACACTGTGCAACTAAATTTTACTAGACAAATTTTTTTTTTGGCAAAAAATAAAAAATTAAATTCTGTTGTTAAAACAGTTTACAGAATAAAGGAATTTGCCAGATGGAATTGTATCAAAAAAGGTCCCATTAGTAATCATTTAGAAAAAAAATAGTGCTCTTCCTGGGGTTTTTGTTCATTGCTCCATTTTATCCACTCTAATAAGCCAAGTGCAAGAATAATGGCATATGCTTATCAGCGGGCTCAAATTTTGTGAAATTGCATTACTAGAAGCAATATTTGAAAGGGTAAATTTACAATCAAATAGTACTTAGGTGCAAAGGTGCTCCACAATGGCAGCTGTATTTGGAACTTGACAAATATGTATAAAAATGTTGATATTCCCATTTTTGTCCTGGATATCTGCTAGGACTTTTGCAAATCAGGAGTAAAGGGCCCTGGTGTGGATGGACTGTCGAAGTTTGACAATGTGAGTGGAACATGGCTGTTGTAGGCAGAGGGAAACTGAAGAATAAACAAAACACAGATTTTCAGCCAAATACAATATGAAAAAAATATATACAAAATATACATACATGCTTCATCGTTTAAGATTTCACCCCCCAATATATTTTAAGGGGGTAGCTCTTAAATCCCACAGACTAAATATAGGGTCAAAAAGCGCAAATTAAATGTTGACCTATGGTGAACACAACACATACACCAAAGGTGCAGAACAACACTTTCAGAATGTGTTATAAGATGAAAAGAAAAAAACATTTAAAATAAGATTTAATTAGGTCACATTCTCAGGAACTGAAGTATAACGCGTTCTCAGAGTTTATCCATGTGTGGTATTTTTTCCGATTTCTTGAAAACTTTCTCTTTAGGATTTTAAGAAAGGAAAAAGCAAGCCCCATAGTTGCCACATAAAATAATTTGAATTTGCCATTCAAGAACAAGAAGCTAACAACTATTATAAAAATAAGACATTATGGGCATTGAATAAATGTCTCACTTACCTGGAACAAGGTATTAGCACCATGTAATCTTGCAGGGCTGAGAGGGGCCACAGGACTTAATGTGCTCCAAAAGTGTATGCTGGAGAGCATGGCATTTGGCGTTAGCAATATAGGGGTCTACAAAGAGAAAACATTTACAATAATACAAAAACCTGTACATTGGAGTATTAAAAAGGTGCTTACAGACAGAATATATTTTACTCTAAATTTTTATATAATTTTATTTTTTATTGCGTGCATAAAAATCTGGACAGCCCAAGTATTTGTGTATAGAGACTGTCAGCAGCTCACTTAAGAAAACTTGTACTGCAAATGTAGATCACCTTTGTGGAAAACTTATTGCCTGGCTCTGTCCAATAATTTTCTGAGCCATGCCAAAACAAGCATGCAGATTACAAAGGTAAACTAGAACTCTTGATCAGTATATTTTTACTAGGTAGATAGTTATTGGAGCCTCTAAAAACCAGACATGCAACTACAATTTATAGAAACAAAGTGCTTTAATCACAGCCTTTATTTTCTCTTATCATAGGTCACCTATCGTGGTAGATGCAAGTAACAGCTTTCTAATAGAATTTGAATAATAAAAAATGGCAATGCAGATGTTTGGCAGCCATACACTGACAGGCTATGCAAAAACAAAGTTAATTTGTACCAATTTACACATTCTTATTTCGGCTTGTATTTTTTAAATATATAAAATCTAGATGATCAATACAAATACACTGGATTCTTGTATGCAAATATAGCTAAAAGTTAATTTATGTAAGATTTACATTGCCACATAATTAGGCTTTACACATTAAGTCTACAGATTTCTCTATGCCACTAAAGTAAGCAGTTAAAGGCCAACTGATGTCTAATAGGTGCTGCTCTGCCAACTAGCTGAACTCAAGATGAGAAAATGAGCTGTCACTTGACCATGTATAACATTAACCACAACAGAAAGCAATAGATCACAGGTAAGCAATAGAAGACTGTGCTCTGTGTTTGACACAAACCATTTATTAAAGCTCTCCAAAACTGAAGAAGATAGTCTATCAGTGTTCTCCCCAGCCCATTTTAGCTGGGTGCACCGCCCGGCACTTTTCAGCAACCACCCGGCTGTTTTTGGGTGGTTACTGAAGAGTTGGGTCACAATTCATGGGCTTCCACCCGCCTACAATTTTTCCCACACGGCTTCAAAAAAATTCTGGGTTAAGCACTGGACTATAATGGATGAGCCTGTATGATCCAGTAAACCTGGAATGGATTCCTTAAAACTCCTTTGCTATTAGTTGGGTAATTGCTTTCAATCCTGAACCACATTCATTCCAGGCTTGTTGGTTCACACAGGTTTTTCCATGATAGTCTATCTTCTCCAGTTTTGGAGAGGTTTAATAAGTCAGGCCAATAATGTGTGCCCCCAGGAGTTTACTTCAATGTACTGGTACACACAGCATATACAGTATTTGTGCATTTTAGAACACCTGTATTGCAAACCACCCTTTTCCAGTGATTTAATGTCAATGCTTCCACCTTCTCCCTGGAAAAGCAGTATGTTACTAGCGTTAGTCAAGACATTTGGCAAGTTAGCATTAGACTTCAGTGGGCCTTACATCTCAGACTCATAGGTAAATCAGGCAATTAGTAAAGCTAAGTACAATCTTTTTTAGATTTACTGTAATTACAATATATATATATATATTTAATTGTACAAGTATGGGTTAATGTTTTTATGTATATCGGTAAAGTACACGGAGACAGCAAATCATTATCACATGCAAACTCCGCTCCCTGTATACCAAAATTACACTGAGCTTCATAGCTCTTACACACACCTATAAGTCAGACAACTGATTAAAAACACTGCATACTCCTAATCGTTATTATTGTACAGCAAACCTTACTTTGTTAGCAAATTCTATCTTTTTAACACTCAACCTTACTCCTAAACTTCGACCATATGGTGCAGTTTGTTCAACCTTTGTGTTTACAAACAAGCAAGGACATCTGCCTTCCCTCTGTCTGTGGTTCCCAAAATGTTTTCAAAACTAGCTACATGCTACATTTGTGTCTGCATTGAACATCCATTAAAATCCTTACCCTAACCCCTGATAGTGACTGCACCCAAATTATTTTACTATTGGAGCAATAATATTTTTTATTGGGGCAGTAGTAACCCTAATAATATACTGATATGTAAAGAGGCAAAGTTCTAGTGAAATATGTACACACTGAAAATTTAGAAAGAATACAGAAATCAGTTCCTGTAGAAACAGCATTGCTTACTCATATTAGGACAAGACTGAACAGGCAAGATGCAACACTAGAACAGAAAATCTGGGAGTGGAGATTTAATCTGTGTTTTAACACATCTATCAAACACATAGAAGGTATTAGATTCAAAGAAAGAACCTCAGAAAAATTCCAAACAGTAGTCAAATAGAACCAAAAGGGAAGGATATATACCGTGGCATGAACATAGATGCAATGAGAGTAATGCAGGAATGCTTTAACTAAGAAAGCCGCAAGGTTCAAGCAATGTGATTTCCCTACAAACTGCAAAGTTTGAAGTCTAAATACAAAAGGCATGCGTTTCCCTCAAATCTTAGTGTGCTTTGTGCATTTCTAAATTTTGGCTCTGCGAATTACCTCCGTTCTGACAGACTGGTTCTCTTCTTGTGCATGAAATTTGTGGCGGGGGGGATATTGGGCCTCTTTCACAGCTCTGCTCTTTACACAAGCTAAAAGCAGTGGGGCTCGAGGTCACCACAAATTTTGCAAGGTAATAATTGGGTTTGCAAAGGCACAAATGCAAAATTCCCACAGTCCTCTTTTACACACACACAATTTTCCAGTCTTCATATCAAGCAAAATAGGAACACAATGTCACTGAGTGGAGTCTATTCATCTGCCCCTTAAAGCAGAACGATAGTTCACAATTACTGATTGTGATGAGGCAAAAACCTACTTACCTGTCCGTTTGCGATATGTATTAAAGTACAATAAGTTGCACATGTACAGCCCAGTGTATGATTACTGCATGAATATGTTCTTGCTTGCTACACAACAAGAACAAGTGAGTGCAACGAAATAATTGCAATCTGACTTGCACATTTTTTTATTGCAGAAGGGACTGTCTGGTCACAGTTTTTTATTGTAAGGTTTAGTTCCACTTTAAGACAGATTTAGTACTGAGGAGGAAAACCAAATTTCAGGAATGTACAAAGAGCACATAAACAGGTTCACTTTATTACATCCCTTTGCAGCCACAAATGCTTACCTTCCTTTCGCTCCCCTCCTGCAACTGTGTAACCTACAAATCACCATGAAGTAGTTTACACAAGACTACAAACATGTGTAGTTATAGAATTTGGTCAAGTGTCATTATTTCCTCCTTCCTACAGAGAAATAGCAGACACTTCCCTTAATAAAGAACAATCCTTCTTTGCATAAAATTAGAGTACATAATACCAAGCATAAAATGCTGAAAAGATTCGATTTCAATATGTGTATTTCTAGTATATTGGTAAAGCTTGTTTTAGCTATACTACAATAAAAATATCATGACATACATACCAATTATGAATGGACAAAATAATGCAGCTATAGCAAAGCTATGCAGCCCAGTCATTAGGAAGTATGGAATAAAAAGATGTGGGTGTGAATGCTTTATTTCAGTTCAAAGCCTAGACAGAAATAAAATAAACATTACCTGGGAGAAGAATGCTGGTGTAAGAGATGCTGTTGGTAGTGAAGGGCTGAGAATACCCAAGGGATTGGAATCACTTGTGGTGATTACCAGTGTGGGAGTCAACTCCAACTCTTTAGGCTTTTTTGATTTTCCAGTCTTCATATCAAGAACGTAGAGTTCTTGCTCAGGTTCCTGCTCAGGTTCGAGTTCAGGTTCATGATGAGACTCGGGACGAGTGTGAGGCTCAGGTTCTGCCTCCTGCAACTGTAGCTTTGGGTCTTGAACATTCATGGATACTTCACTTGGAAAATCAAGAGCCTGTGAAGTTACTGATTCCAAATCAGTATCTATTGTCATATCCTGATTAGAAGTCAAAGTGGGTGATAATGTTCCAGAAGATACAAGAATGGGTGAGATGCAAGGGGCAGGTGGAGGAAGACAAGAGTGCATGGTAATGTCTGAAGGAGACTCTGCAGGTTTGTTTTGAGACTCTGGAGGCTGGGGAGAATCTGATGGGATAACTTGTGGAGGTTCTGGATTTCTGGCTGGCGTGGTAACAAACTTAATCACTGAAGTGGGTGGCTCTAATGCTACATTCTTCTCTGCTGGATTTTCCACAGCAGCATGTCTGAAAAGCTTTACTCCAGCTGTATTCAGCGAGTTAAGGGTAAAAGATGAGTACAGACCAGAGTGAATGTAATCATTACGACCTGAGGTTTTGGCAGGAAGACATGGCAATCGCTCCTTGTTACAGTTTTCTTTGTCTCTCAAAACACAGGTGTTGGCAACATCAGTTGAGTTTCCATCTACTTCTTCCCCTCTACTCAAAGCCAGTGGATCCATTGTAAGGATTTCCGGGTATGAGACAAATTTATAGACAAACTTTTGCCCATTTACTTTTTTGATAATGTTCTAAAAGGAACAAAAATATAATTTATTTAAAAAAGTCTTCCAGCTATTGAATTATTATATATATTATATATATTCTGAAACTACATAATCAATGACCTCAGGACACTAATTATATATAATACACACACTCCTGTAGAGTACTAAATTATAATGCTGTGGATGCCCTAGTACTAAAATTGCTCCGAAGGTAGCTCTGACCAGTTTTTATTAATCTTCTTTCCCTTTGAAATAATTCTTCACATCACACATCATAAATAGCAGTAAAAAACATATACAGCAAAATGGGGTGATCTTATCTAAACTTTTCAGCTAGAAATGGATGAATTTATAGCAGTTCAAGGTGAGTATTATGTAGTTATGTTTTGCTTGCGAGTCAAAATGTAACTTAAAGAGGAAGTAAACTCGAAAGTGCCCAAAACAAGAAAAAAAATACAATTACCTTCAATCCAGCAGAACAGTCGGTCTGGAGGTGTCTTCTATCGGGACAATCGCATTGTTCCGGTGTCCGTCTCCAAGCCAGCCAGCCATATTCGCCTCCTCTACCTACAACACCCGATAGAGGCGCGAGATTCGGTGACATAGTTTGGAAAAAAAACTTGCAGATCTCACTGCGTGTGAGATCGGCAATTTTTTTCCCTTTACACGAAAAGGCAGATGGAGCACCCAAGAGCCTCCCAGGATGCGTGACGTAGGTATCCCGGGGAACTTTGCGCTCCCATTCAATTGGGGGGTGGTGCTGCACCCTTTTATGTAAAGTGAAATTTCTCAGTTTAGGTACACTTTACCTCTTAACATCTTCGAATTTGCAATCATAAATTAAAGAAGTCTAAGGCAGGCATCACACTTTTGCACTGCAAGAACGTGGGAGTTATATCTTATGTAATGAAATTGTACATATAGGTCACAACTATTTAATTCAGACACATGAGGCTCTAAAGCCATTTATTTATTTATATTTTACCAACTAATCTTGTATCTCAGTGGCAATATTTCCTGATGTTTGGATAAATGTATGCCATACCTATAAGAAATACTTCCATTTTATGTTTTCTATTGATGGCTTTTCAAGCAATTCAGTCCAATTGCTAGTTGCTGCTGTTGCAATAAAACTGATTTACTCTTAGAGACCATATCTTCTCATATTTATTAAGAACATTATGTTCATGAGATCATAAAACATAACTTTTTCACAATTAGGCATTATGTGTATTTTATTTAAATTTACCTTTACATAATAGTAGCGAAGTGCCCTACTTAGTTTGTCATAGTTCATACTTGGCTTGTTCTTGCGCACACCCCACAGTCTTGCCACTTCCTCAGCCTGCAGAAGTTTAAACTCCCCATCATTTGACGTCCAACAAATAAGTTTCTTATGGTGAGGTTCCTGAAGAAGCTGAAGAAGAAACTGCCAGAGTGTAATAGCACTATCCATTATTAAACCCTGGTGAAAAAAATATATAGCCAATCAAATTATAGGAACATATTTACATCTACATGAAACGCATAAGATTCAGTAACTTTCCATTTCACCTTAGAATCAAATTCAAGCTCCTGTGCTTTGCCTTCAAATCCCTACACAGTTATTGTCCCACTTACATTTCTAAACCGGTAAAAAAAATACTCCCCTAGCCTCTCCCTCCGTTCCTCCAATGTCTTCCTCACTCATAACCTCATCACACACATGGATACAAGAATTCTCTAGAGCTGCCCCAACTCTCTGGAATGGTTTTCCTTGTCCTATTCAGCTTGCTTCTACTTTCTGCTCTCAAAACTCATGTTTTCAAACTTGCCTACCCCTCTTCTTCTGTCTTTTGAAACCATCACTACATATCTCCCATCCTGTGTGTGAATTCCCCCACCTGCTAGATTGTAAGCTCTTCAGGGCAGGGTCCTCTCCTCCTGTATCACTGTCTGTATTAGTCTGTCATTTGCTACCTCTATATAATGTACAGCACTGCGTAATTTGTTGGCGCTATATGAATCCTGCTTATTAGTAATTAATATAATATTATTAGTTTGCCTAGTGTGGACATTTTACACTGAAAGTAGGCTCTCTGCCTGCAAGCACAAGCATTTATTATGAAGGAAATCAAATGAGCCAGCATGAAATAAGTAGGTAAAAGCCAGCATAAAAAAGCCAACTAACTCTCCGCAATATAACACCTCAGTAAGAGTTACCAGCAGCGAAACTTGTGTCAGCAACAACATTCAATAAACTCTTCAATAAGAGACACAGAGCCGCTTACCTGTCGCAGTTTACACCGCCATCCGATCCCCAGCCAGCCGGCCCTCTATGACAGCTGTCCCTACTCATACACTACTTCTGAGCAAAACATTCAGCGCTCCTGACCCCGGAAGTGCCGTGACCCGAACACACGATTCCGCTTCCGGGTCAAGTGGCCGGAAATGTTTGGTTTTTACCTCAGTGTCGTAGTGTAACATTTGGTGAATGCGTTACCTAGAGATTAGTTGGGAGAGTTCTTATCATCGTTAGGATCACCCAAAATATTGTTCGTGTACGAGGCTGTATAAAAATAACGTCATGTAAACCAGCGCAGCACGATAGCTCTGCAGATAGATTAGGAACAATGCGTAGGAGGGCTGCTTACTTGCTGCTAGTAGTGTACATTACATTGGTTGTGATGGCTGCTGGCTGCACTGGGTACTACAATACATTTATAGGTACAGGCTGATCACAGCGTATTCTGCAGCTAACAATAAGCACAGCAAAGCAATCTGTGTTTTCATAACCTGCATCTATTAATATTTTACTTTAAATAGTAACCGTGTTACCTCTTAGATTGTAAGCTCTCCGGGACAGGGTCCTCCCTTGTGCCATTGTCTGTATCTATCTCTCGTTTGCAACCCCTTTCTACTGTACAGTGCTGTGTAATATGTGAGCGATTGAACGATGCTCTACGATCACTGAACGACTATACACAATAGTGAACGATCGTCACCCAAACGGATCTGCCAGGACAGTCCTTCGTTTTCAGCGACATTCCTCATTCATCAGCGTCCTTGGCCTTTTGTTGTGCACTTTTTTTGTTAATGATTATCAAAAAATCGGTCATAAATCGTTTGTTTCCAACTACAATTATTCCGTGTGTGTAGGTAGACTAAATCCGAACAAAGAAACATTGTTTAATTAATCTTTATTTTGAATGATTCCCTGATATGTAAATGTTTGTTTATTCAGAAGTGACAGATTTTGCTTGTGACTTGGAATAGGCAAAATGAAATTAACCACTTGTGGAATCAATACCATGGAGGGTCATGGGTTTGTCATTTTATCAAGTTCATTTGGATTATAACACATTGAATACGCAAAATATATATTTTTTTATATGTGTGGACACCATTTTTTTTATATGTAATAAAAATACATTGGTCCCTTTTTAGAAGCACATTTTTGTTATCAGATACTTACCCTGGAAGAGGCAATATTACTGCATTTTTCATTTTACAAAGCAGTATTTTGTCAAGCAGTATTTGCCAAGCTCTCTTTAGTTTTATTAACTAGGTTCTGAGTCCATTGTGTCTCTTGCACAATGCTAGATTTTTGTGGTTGGAAACGATCTTTCACGATTGCTTCCAATGACAAAGGACTGAAGGATGAATGAATGAGCTGTACATACAACACGTGTGTATATAGCCATAGTCTGCTGGGATTTTGAAGTTAGAAACTCTTCTCAAAACAGTATTATTCATCTACTAGTATTACTACTAGTACTAGTATTATTCATCTACAAATATTTTGAAATACTTTTACCTGTCTTCTCTTACAGGGACAAAAGTTCTCCTGGGACAGCCACATCAGTCTACTCCCTGCACTAGGGGGCAAATATCCACTTTATATAAGGTTCTAGCATCCTCACATGTCTTCCTCGGAACAGAACTTAAATTCAATCTGGGACCTGGAAGAGTGGAAAAATGAGGTATATAACCTCTCCGTAGCGTCCAATAACACAGGTCAACAAAAAATCAGTTTTGATAATCAGAAACCACAGCAAACTTTTCTAAATCAGTTTTTTGAGCAGATTTCAGATCCGTTTTCAGTGTTCCTTAACGTGTACAGTTCCTGAGTTATAAGTACTATTAAAGTTAACATTGTACGTGCATGTATTTTGTACTAAAATGTAAGCACTATTGAAGTGAATGTTAATGCATCTTCAGTGTGAAGTAAAATAAGGAACACTGGTATTGATCTACTGAACAATGTCAGCTACCATTGTTTCTTCAGAAATACTTAGAGTATAAATTTCTTGTGTACTGTTTGGATTGTTGCGGTACAGCAACCAGTAGTAGTCAGTCATCATACTTTCATGCCAGAAACCTTGGTAGCGGTGCTCCAATAACTGGATGTCCGGGTGAAAACGTTCTTGTTCGCCACTCACCATACCAAGATTTTCCGGGAAGAATTCTAGATGTGAGTACAAGAAATTTATTTTTAATGACATGCGAAAACACCGTTTCTGGTATGAATCAAGCAGATTCTGAACTCTTTCCTTGTATGCAGACTTATGGTTGGCCAGGAAATTTTCACACAGTCACTTGAACGTATCCCAAGCTTCTAGCTCAGCTGCTGAGAGAGATTGTTTGAAAACATCATCCTGCAAAACAGACTTGATCTGTGGCCCTATAAATATCCCTTCCTTCATTTTTGCAGTGCTTATGTTTGGAAACTTAGCAACAAGGTACTGAAAACCCATGGAGTTTGATTTACCCATTCCCTTTACAAGGTTCTTCAGCAAGCCAAACTTGATATGGAGAGGTGGCAGAAATATTTTATGCAGATCAAACAGAGGCAGAAGGTTGATACTGCTAGTTCCGGGCATATGGGTATCTCTTGGTAGCCAATCACGCCTGACATAATGGCCTCACGTAGGTCGGCTGTCCCACAGGCATAGGAAACATCAATATTTTGTGAATCCTCCTTGCATTCCCATCAGCAAGCCTTTAGATCCCCACAGATGTTCCACTGGCGTGCTTTATAATAGATTGCTTCAAGTAGTAACTTTATGTTGTCATAGGACTCCTTTAGTTTAACGGAATGGGCAATTGGTAAACTTGGTTTGGAATTACCAATTTGCTGTAAGACTGCTTTCAAGCTTCTTTTAGAGGAATCAATGAAGATACGCCATTCAGATGGAACACGCTCTTGTGACAAACTGTTAAAGAGTGCATTTATATCATGACAGTAGCACAGTGAGCCATCGCTAGTGAATAACATTGTCAAGTTATGATTTCGTTTTCTGTAGTTAGTTACACCCTTTGCAAGCAAGTGCTTCTGTTTAAGCTTTAAAGCAAAAAGTTCTGCTTTGACTTTGGAGAGATTTAGACCATGAATTAGATCCCTCAGCTCTGCTTGTGTAAAGGTCTCTGGTTCTGAATCTTCATCGGCCAAGTAGTCAGGATCAGAAGATTCAGGGTTGTAACCGGCTGCAACCTCAACGCATCACCTACAGAAGTCCATCATTTGGTGGTACCGGAACTGGCAATAAATCATCATGGGGAACATGGGGGTATACAATTTTGTGATTAGTTTTACCTGAGAATCCACTTTTGTTGAGGCAGCAAAAATAGCAGTGAATTAGATGGTCTTGCGGTTCTCTCCACACCATCAGGATTGCAAATGGCATTGCTGCTTTACGCCGATCTAGCCAGTCACACAGTCTGTTGGAACAACTGGTACAGATGACATGTGGAGCCCAAGATTTATCCTGGTCACCAAGTGGACAGTTGAATTATAATTTGTATATCTTTTTAAGTTCTTTTTTGGCAACTTTGTGCTTTCATCATGAATGAACCACACACGTAACAGAAACTCTCTGGATCATTAAGGCAATTTCTAGGCATGATGACAAATGAAATCAATCGCAGTTAGTGCGGTCTCTGACTTTAAAAAGGAAAACTGTTGTTAAATATTGTAATTCATTAAGGCTATTTATAACAAGTTTCACACAATATATAATAGCTGCATCACAAAAAGTAGACGTGCTAGAGAAAAACTGAACACAGATTTGAAATCCGCATCAAAAATACTACAAAGCCCACATAAATTTATATCTGATGAAAATTACATGTTGACCTGTGTAATTTATCATTGATAGCTCATAACTAAATTAAAAATCTATTTTAGGGTGGTGAATTGTACCAGATAGGCACTTGTCTGAATACACAATGCTCTTTAGGCTTCAGTGGCAGTGGGCAGTAGGGTAGGATAGAAATATATGATGGTCCAAAATATAACACCGATTACTTCTTTTTGGTGCTTTGTTCAGCAAGTTATAAATACTGCTACCCAACATAATTCTTGTTTAATTTACCTGTTGCTGGTGGCACTTATTACTATTCCAAAGTCATGAAAATATATAATATATTTTTAACATTAGTCTTGCTCTTTTATAAAACATGAGACCCGTGTACTGAATATTTTTCCAAGTAAAATATTGCATTCTGGGGAGCTTAGGCTCTCTCTTTTTCCTACTATTCTCTCAAGACTACTCATGATGGTTGTGCACAAATCAAAGACTTTATTGTTTTTTTGGTTCTGTACTTCTGATATTCTTTGGCAATGAGGACCAATATAACGTGATATAAAAAAATATGGTTAAAAATTCACTTTTGTGTGTTTTTTTGTGGAAAATGTAATAAAAACTATTGAAACATAAACAATACATGGCCTGACTGTCACGTTTTCTGTGAATTGATTGTATCGATTTTCTTATGGACATGTTTAGGTACCCTAGGGTAAAGGGCTGTTTTAGGTCTATTTCATTCTACACTCTTCAGTAGGATCAAATCCAAGATCAGATCAAGTCCAAGCTTTTTGGTAATAAACTGGTACAACTGGTAATAAAGTTGTATGCAATTGTCTCTACTACATTTAAAGGTCACAGTCTCCACATTATTAAATTAGTAAAATATATGTTTTTTTTATTTGTTTTTACTTTTAAAGTATTTGATTATACAGTCAAATTTTGTAAAGGCAGCTGACTGTTTTTACTATTTATGGTTGAACACTAGAGGGCAGCGTATATCCTGTAATGTCAGCTTCCTGCTTAAAAGAGAACTAGGTATCTCTTAAAGCGTACCTAAACTGAGAAATTTTACTTTACATAAAAGGGTAGACAACCTGGTTATGTTAAAAATTCTGTTTGTTTTTTTGGCAACCCTTTTTTTAAAAAAAAAAAAAATGCAGCATCACCCCCTAATGCTTGATCGCCTAGGTGATCGAGAATGAATGGGAGCGCATTTATTCGCCTCCCCGTATACCTACGTCAGGCATCCCAGGAGGCTCTTGGGTGCTCCTTCTGCGCAGAGGAGCTTTGTCACGCAAAGAGAAAAAAAAAAAAAATTTCCAACCTACTTTACCCGATCTCGCACCTGGGTCGGGTGATGTAGGACAGATCCTGGGACGACGCGGTACCCGATGGAAGAGACCTCCAGGTGGATCGGACTGCCCTGCGGGATTGAAGGTAAGTGGATTTTTTTTTGTTTTAGGCACTTTTGGGTTTAGTTCCTCTTTAATTGTTTGCATTTATATTAGGGATGAGGGTATTCAGCTCTCTACTACAAAATAAAATGGCTACAAATAAAGCGATTCTGAACAGAGCATATTTTGTAGCCACCGGCAATAAATATATGTTGTTTTCTAGAAAGATTTATAGTGTTTTGGGGGTTTATTGAATTTTAATACCAATAGGGAGATAAGTATATAGGTACGGTTGATAGGGAGATATGTATGTTAAAATATAAAAGAGAAACATTCTCTTCAAACATTTACTTTACATACTATGTTGGTGAATATGCGGTGAACATTTTTTTGTGCTGTATGAGCAGTTTATTTTCAAATAAATTTATCTATATGAATTAAATAGATGACAGTAAAACTCACTTACAAAATACCTAATAATGTGTAAGAACAAACAGGATGTTCGCAAGCATAATTTGATATTTATTCTGAATAATCAAAAGACTGAAGTCAGTACATTTTACTTTATTCTTTAAGCTAAGTGGAAATGATGTTATTCTGTAGTTGGTGTATATATATATATATATATATATGTATATATATATATATACACACACATTCACACAATTATGTGAGGTAATGAAATTGTGGGTTAACACATGATCATCACACCTACAGTCATGTGAAAAAAAAAGTGTGTATACCCCCATGGAAATTGTTGACGTCTACATATTTGAGCAAAGATTAGATCTTTAAACAGTCCATATAAATAGAGGTGATACTTTATTTAGGATGGAGTCTTTAAAGCTTACTTTTTAGCCACTTAACAGGTTTTATACTAACAAACTATATGTTTGGCATATTATTTCGGACATTTACTTTGAGCAGGGCAAAAATAATTTTTTTCAACAATATTAACCACCCGGCCGTTAAACCCGACCTTGGTTCGGGGTAAAAACACGTGTTAAACCCGAACTTTTCTCAGGTGGGTAAACAAACATTATATTGCAGTCCGATTGTCATACATTGTATGACAATCCGATTACAATTGAAAGAATATACTTACCCGGTCCCCGCAGCTCCTCTGGTCCTCTTCTGTCTTCTCCCGGCGAGTGCAGTGACGATCTTCTGGGTTTCCCGGTGACGTCGCTGCATGCGCCGGTGCGGGAGGCGGGGCAGGAAATTCAAATAACTTTTTGTATTGAGCTCAAAACAAAAAAAAATATTGAATCCAATACAAACAAATCTTTATATAATATATATATAATTGTATTATATATATATTATATAAGCTACTGTACAATTAAATTACATTATACACTTTTTTTTTTAATTTTTTTTTTTAAAGGTTGTTTTTTTTTATGTTATGTTTTATAAAAAAAATGTTATTAATAAATTTATAAAATTTTGAACATATTTCGGTGAGTTATGCGGTAATTAGGTGAATTATAAGTAATTATTGAGTAATTCGGTGAATTATAGCCTACAATCTAAAATAAATTTCCACATGATGGCATCTATTTTGTTAAGTGCACCAGTCCATCCTGCAGCAAAGCACAACATGATGCTCCCACCCTATGCTTAAAAGTGTTCTTTGGCTTATAAACTATACCGTTTTTCTTTCAAATTTAAGGTATGGTCTTCCAAACATAAAAGGTAATGGTCAGTTTGGCCAAACTGTTTAATCTTGGATCCATCAGACCAGAGAACATTTCTCTAGAAAGTAGGATCTTTGTCATCATGTGCTTTGGGTGGGATAAATGCTCCATTTTTAGATGCACATCTTACCTGATAGCCAGACTTTTTTTATGATTCTTAGATTTGTAGATATCCTAATATATGTTGCTGGATAATGCATAGTATTCCTATTTTTGACTCTCTTTGTAGTAAGAGCTTGCTGCTAGGTAAAAAGGCTGACTGCATACAAAAGGTACAGGAGCTGCCTGTTTGTTTTGGGACCCCAGGGAGGGGAATACTATTTGTCAGGAACAAACTTAAGTTGAATTAATAGCTCATATGTCCAAAAGCAAACAGTTTGTATCAAAATGTATTTGCTATCTTACCTATCTTGCTATCTTGTTCCTGGATGTCTTTTCCTCATCCATTATTACCACAGCCATTACCGGTTAAGCTTGCCTCCCTTTAATTAATTGAGTGAGGTTTGAAATGCTCTTCAACTCAGGTTACAAAGTATGAATGACATAAAACCTCTAATAAATATGTTTTTTTAATCACTTAGTGGCAAAGGGATAAATAATAAAGGGACAAATTGTAAAATAGTGGGAGAACAAATTATTATTAAATGTGATTAATCATTCAAATTAAAGTCAAACCCTTAACTGTATATATAAGCGATTATTTAAATATTTAGAAAAAGTAAATACAGAATAGTTTTCTGAACTTGCATTTGGAATACAAATTAACTCAAATGTTACAAAAGTCAAAGAGGTCTTGAAGGCATATCACAGATTATTGTTTTCAATATGTCACCATGCACTTTGAAATCTGATACTTGATTATTTAGTTTCTGGGTATGTGTGTGTGTACATTTTAATAACCTAAACCTATTAAACCAGATTACCGGCACAACCTGTTTTAGTTCTTTTTAGAAGAAATGTTAGATAAGGTCAGAAAACCTTTTGTTTCCTGATAGACATGTTGTAGTGAGCCATACTAAATGCACAGTCATTGCTGATAAGAAAAAAAAAACAGGATTATACATTCCTGCTTCATTTTCTTATTGCTTTTTATTATTTTAACTTGTTCTGTAGTAAAACTATGTCAGCAAAACTCTAGTCTTCTCATAAAAATCCACTTAACTCCCTTCACCTTTGCTATGAACAACCACTGCAGTAATTAAAACAATAATCCTTACTTTTACTGAAATCTTCTATTACATGTTGAGGTAGCTTTCATTTTACTACTTTCATTCCTGTGGGTAGAGCTAATTAAATGTGGAACATCACTTTCAAGTTGTAGAACCATTGTTACCTTTCTCATGCTTCCATGGGGCTGGACAGAGTATATCCCCACACACGATGCTGCCTGGGCTTGAAAAGCAACTCAGGAAGTAAATAACTAAATGGAGAGAAGCCAGGTATGGAGAGATATTAAAGACAGGGATCAATCAATGTGCTTGTAGTCCATTAGCCTGAAAATGAAGAGATGTTTATTTAGTTACTGGAGTTTCTACCCCATTGAAAGGTAGATTACACTGCATACACAAAAAAACATAAACATAAAAAGACATAAAACAATTTTACCCCTAACCCTATGGGAGTACATGTTACCAAGGGATATGGAAAAGGATAGGCAATCATATCACTGGTAGCCAAGTAGTCAATACTGCACAATTAGATTAGTCCAGACCTTAGGCCTTTTTCTAGAGAAACTGAGATATGTATTCCAGATGGACTGGTTTAAGGCCTCTCTGGATAAAGAATTGAAGGCTCACCCCTTTTTTTGAATTATGGGAATCCTACATAGCCACTCTGCCAAGGGACATCCACGTTTTAGCAAACCTCTCAGTATGCTTACTGGATGCTATCTAATGATCCTCCGAATGAGATTTAACTTTTTCCTGGTGTTTGTTGTAATTCTCCTTAATACTCCTTTTTGTTCTGTGAACAAGTTGTATAACTATTGCACTCCTTTATGTTAAATTTGTACAGCTTTCTGTAAACATTATATATGCAACTGTTGTAATGTTTATTTTCTCTTCCTCATAAAAATAAAAAACACATTTCGTTTTATAATTTTAAGGTTTTATGTGGTGAATTCAACATGAGGAATTAACAACATATAAATGAAAACATCAGGATTACAATAATAAAAGGGAGTATCGTTAACAGAGGTAAAGGGTTGCTATTAACAGAAATAAAAACGTCATCCAGAGGGAAAAATCGCCAAGTACAAAGCGCCCCCATCCTCCCCCAGTGGGAGTGGGCACAGTGGAAGGAAGGGGGGGATAGGGGGTTCCCTGGCAATTAGGGTATGGCAAGCATGAAGCAGGGAGAACAGGGAGGGTCAGGAAGGTAATACCACTCACGGTAAAAGTGTACATGTGATGCAATGCGATTTTATGTATCCAAAGAGAGTTCCTGCAATCTATTGGAGCTCGTTCACACGCTCAAACCATTGTGTTATGCAGGGGGTCCCCTGCTGACGCCGCAGTGCCGGAATATATGATCTCGCCGTATCAATAAATTGTATTAAAAGTGACTTGCAGCAGATTTTTTGTTTAAAGTTGTTATAGTGTAAGAGAAAGAACCCAGCTTGAAAGGGTATGGGTAAATCAGTAAAATTTGACAGCAAGTTATGTACCTTTTCCCAGAATGGATGAACCCTTAGGAAATCCAGAAAAAGTGCAAGAATGTGCCCCTGCCTGTGTTGCATGGCCAACATTTGTCTGATACACCTGAGTATATATTATGTAGAATAAAAGGGATTCCCTACCATCTCGCTAGAAGCTTGTACCCAGTTTCCTGGTATGTGGAACTGATTGATGAAGGTCTGGGCAGTAGAAGATAGTATAGCTATTTGTGCTGGAGTAAATGTAACATTTAAGTCCTGCTCCCACTTCCATATGTATTTCGGTGTGAAGCTGGAGCAATAAGTTCAGAATCGGGCATAGAAGTCAAGTGGCGTATGGGTCCCTGATCTACACGTAGTTTTTCAAACTCAGTAAGTGGTCTACGAAAATTGTCTAAACTTGGGAGGGAGTGTAAGAGTGAAAATGGTGTAACTGACAGATTCTCCAGTAAAAAAAAAAATATTTTAATCTGGAATTTACCTTTACTATTTAATGTTTTCAATGAGCAGCGTCCTCACATCTCACTGTTTGCAGATGCCCAGCTTTTGTTGTAATGTTTCTGTAATATGTTGTCTGCCACTGTATGCTGTGCTTCCTTCCACTAACACATATTTGGTCCTACTATTAAGTCTTACAAATATGACCTGTAAATCATACATAGAAAACTATAGAAAATGTTCTGCTAAAGGCTGATATTAATCATCTGTCATTGGCGTTGTGTTATAACTTCTTGACTGCTTGATCTACACATCCATCCATGATTTAGAGATTAATGACTCCGCACAAAGAAATTTTAGTAATACACAATCCTTGTAGTAATATGGTGCGTACAGATGTTTTGTGATTGACAACTTATACTAATAATAACATACACATAGCAGATCCATCAGTAAAGTCACAGTGGAAACTAGTGGTCAATGATATATTTGTCAGTGACATTAAAGGAAATATTTTCTGAAACAAATGTGGTGCTTTATTTGCTGTACCAGGAAAGTCAGGGTAAAGCTCCTGTTTGAATATGTATTCTGGTTAAGTGACTGAAATTCATACATGCTACATGTAAAATACCTTTTGTAAAAAACTATGTACAGCACTAGAAAACCTCAGATTTATCAATTGACTCTGTTCTAATTTAAATGTGTGTGAGCATTTATTTTTGCACACCATCTACTGTAAATAGGAAGTTGGATACTGTCTACATGGAAAATGTTTTTCTCCCACATACTAAAAACATACTGGTAAATAATTGGCTTCCCCTGCAACTGACCTTAGACGAGTGGTCGCCAACCTTACTGACCTCACAGACCGCTAAATTCACCAAACCCAGACTGCACATGCACGGGGAGCCATGTGTCACTCAAAGGCCAAGAAACTTCCCCCAGAGTGACGTCATGATGCCAGAACCGGCCCATTCTCATCGCAGGCTCAGACCTGCTTGCTAAAGTCCCGGGGGACAGTAGCGCAGGTCTGTGGACGCAACAAAAGTGTCCCAAGCCCTGCGCCACTGTCCCGCCACAATGTTTAGCAAGCAGGTCTGAGCCTGCAATGGGAGAGTGGGTGGGTTGTGTCCAAACGGGAGACAGAGCCGAGGACCACCAAAACTTTCTCGCAGACCACCAGTTTGCGATTGCTGCCTTAGACTAAATTTATGGATAAGACGTTATACTACAAGACACTGCAGTGTGTCAATGGTTTATAAATACTAAATAATAATATGTACACCCTTATGTTAATAATAACATAAAACAGTGGTCACCAACCAGTGGTCCGCGGCTCTGGCCGGTGCACCCCCGAGCAGGGTAAAAAGGACCCCGCTGGGGGGGCACACGGGCCAGAGGCGTGGACCACGTCCCCCATGCAGTTCCCAGGCTCGGGGAACTGTGACCCTGTACATAACCTGCCCAGTGGGCGGGGTTATATCACAATGACTCACTCTGGGAGGTTTCTCCCCCTTTACTTTTTGTAAAGTGGGGCTTAAGTTCCACTTTAAAAGCAGTGACAATTGAACTGAAACAAAAAAGTAGGAGCAGTCTTAACTGGAGGCTATATCACTTCTCCATGTACAGTAACCTGAGAATTCCAGACTTTCTTGGGTTTAACAAGTCCTCCATTGCTGCCTATTGGAGCTGAGCACTGGTGAATTTTCTGTATTGTTTCTTAGTTGGCCAGTGTAGACTTCCCTTGTAAGTTTTTTATTGATTGAATAATTACTGCTTTTCAAAGACAAAGGTATAGGCTCAATCCCATTCAAGCATTATTTTCATAAAACTTATAAAAACTGGGCCATAAAGTTTTCTGACCACTAACTTTTTAATAAATAGAAGGGTTTCCTGATTGATTAGGTATGACAATAGGATATTATTGCTTCTGGATTGACAGTTGGGCCTTGGAGCAAGTATGCAATGATTTAAATGCTTTGCCACATATGCAAAAATAGGTGACATACTGGATAATTTTGGATTTGTAATAGAAAAAAGGCCTGTGTCTGGCCTGCAAATGCATTTGTCCTTCATTTTAGGGTGTACCCTCTTTCACACAGTGGGCCTGATTAATTAAAGCTCTTCAAGGCTAGAGCGGATACACTTTCATCAGTGAAGCTGAATGACCAAGCAAACCTGGAATAGATTGCTTCCAGGTCATTAGCTATTTGCAGGAAATGTGTTCAATCCTGGACCAGATCCATTCCAGGTATGCTATATCATCCAGCTTCACTGATAAAAGTGTATCCTTTCCTTGGAGAGCTTTAATTAATCAGACCCAGTATGTGGGGTGTTTTTGGTTCCATTTAGCCTAATTTACCCATATTTACCTACATATAGCATAATGTACTTGGGTGTGTCAGAAAATGATAAAAATTATATTACTTTTTTGAATTCATCATAAAAAAATTTGCTTATAACTCACAATGTAACATCGAACACTATTTTGGCAATAATTATCACCATTTTTCTAATTGACACATTATATCAACTGTCAAGTTATTGCCATTTTTATAGCTTTTGTGTATTTTCGTTAAACCTTTATTAAATGGAATTTTAAAAATATCACAACAAACAGAAAATGGCAAAAAGAGAAATATGTCTACCTATCCTTATCCTACATATAAGTAAACATGTCTTAAAAAAATTAGTTGGAAGACCCCCTTTGTTCACTGATTCTTAAAAACAGAAAGTCAATGACTAATGCTCCTGCAAATGGAATTTCTAGCAGGAGCCAAGTTGATTTTTGAAGAATGGAGAATGGGTATGGTGGTATACAGTTGAATATCTTACCCAATCAAATAGCTTTAATGTTACAAAGTCAAAGTGCCATGGAGTTATTGTAATTGGATTAGTTGCGCTAGAAGCCCTATACGATGAATATCTTTTTGATAACTGACCACTTCACCCAATCTGCACATGCTTTCCTGACGAGAAGATTCCACTTTAGCCATAGTCCTAGTAAAAAAAATATATGTCTAATTGAATTATAAACATGCTGGGGGGACAGAAGTTATGAACTATTACTGGCCACCATAAAAATGGCCCACCACTTGATTGGAAGGCAATTAAAAAAAGCAAAACCAATTACTTAGTATTTTAGTTTATGAATTAAAACTTTGGAGCATAGTGTTGCTTTGAAACACAGACATACATCATTTTGCTCAGGTTTTTTGCCTTTGTTGTACCATATCTATCTCGAGGGAAAAAAAGACCACTGAAGACTTGGCACCACCATCACCTCGTACCACTGACTGAAGCATTGATTGTGCACACACACACACCACAGCATTCTTTCATTTGCAGTACCCGAGGTCCTTCGCAATTTTAGTAACACACTGATTCTGTTGTCAACACCCCATGTTTATAAAAGTTCAAAATTTGTAGTGTAAAGTGTAGATAAAACTAAAGCCCTACTCTTATTTTGTATGCTTGTAGATAGTCCTGTCTTGGTAAAGAGTCTCATTTCCCTGTGTGACTTTGACAGAAGCCTTATGCCGCATACACACGTGCAATAATAGTCGTTGTAAAGGATCTTTCACGATCCTTTCCAAAGACTATTATTACACGATGCATGAACGAGTGCTGTACATAGAGCACCGTTCTGCTCTATGCAGAGGGGAGGGGGAGAACGACGGAGCGGCACCCTGCTGTGCGCTCTTCCCCTTCCCTTGCTTTAGGATCCTTCGTCTATCATCCGTGGATCGGCCAGGACAGTCGTTCGGACAATGGACAACTGGTGATGTAGACACGCCGTTTATCAGGTGAGAACCATTGGACATGTGTACGTAGCTTTAGAAGCAAGAGCTAGTAACTTAAGACAATTTAATTTTCTATCTGATTAGAGTAACAGACTCCTTCAGCCTACTCCTCCTTTTCTATGTTGTTCTTTCCCTCCCCTTTTAGCTATTTGCATTACATCATGTCAGTCATTTAGTCTCAGCTTGATATGTTGGCATTTCTTAAGGTGGTCTGCAGGGAAATACAGTCCATCCAGGAGTGCCTATGTGCTGATACAGTGTGTGAGAGGCAGCATTGTGAGATGAGAATCCTCGTCCTTTGAGGAGCCTACTATTTTGTTCTTGTGTTTATTTCAGATGGACTACTTAACTTAAACATATTGGAGTCATTAAGCAGTGACTACACAAACACAACCATAAGTTAAAGAATCTGAAGTTTGTGATATCTTGTGCTGATAGCAGTGACAGAGTAGAGCTAATAGCAAAAGTTAGTGAAAAACTGTTTGGATGAGCTGCCCATTGGGAAATGGAGAGAGGAGGAGAGAGGGTTGTGATGATTTAACTGCCTGAGACAGATAAAGGGTTGCTTGAGCACTATAATGTACAGCATGACTGCAGAATATGGGAACCATGTATGGTAGTAGAGATGAGTGGGGTGGTCGGAGCTGTGAGAGCAGTAGAGGGATTATCCATGCACTGTCCCCTTCCTCTAGTTGGTCTCTTCACAGAGACTGTGGACTTCTTCATCTGATTATAAGGACAGATCTTTTGCAGCTTCTGTAATGGGATCACAAGGGATAGGGAAACGAATTACACATATTGGGGTTGTGGTAATTAAAAAAAAATACTACAAAGGGACACTACACAGGGGAAGGAGGTGGAGGTTGGAGAGTACTTTTAAGGTGCTACCTGCAGTTCAGTTTAAAGGAATAACTTCAGCTAATAGGACCAAGATACAAATCAGATAAAGTACCAAAACTTCTGCAATAGTCACCCTAACTCCAAAGAAAGTACATTTTGTTTTCCTCTAGATGGCCTCAGCCAGAAACACATTCACTCACACTGGATGTCATAAACATGCCAAAGCTGTTACATGACAGTAGAAAGAGGCAGGAAATAATGAATTCATCTCTCTGTCACTGATTTCTCTATCTGACAACCTGTTCCTTGTCAGCACATGGAAAGATAAGTTCCATGTTGTGCTTGTTCCTCTCACACTCCTGCCCTGCTAAACAGAGATTGCAAGGATCTGATACCATGTAAACTGAAAAGAGTTCTGTTTTATCAGCTTTCTTCTATTAAAGGTAATGGTATATGGCGGTGTACACACACAGTGGTATAGTGGTTAAATACAAAAATAGTGTAAATTAATTTAAAAAAAAAAAAGTTGTGAATTAGTGTAATCTAGTTTTCACAGTTACTTATAACCTAAAGGAATTATAGCATTTGCAAGTGGAAAAAATATTTTGTGTACCTTTAAAAAAAAAAAAAAAACAAGATAACCCCCTGGGAATGTTACTTGGCCATGAAAATATACATAATATAAATTTCAAGCTCTATAAATAGTCTCCGTAAACTGCAGTGGTATTTTCACATGGTATATTCTATTTTGGTACCAGGGTTTTTTTATCTATATGCTGCTACACAAAATGCTATATCTAGAATTGACTAGCATATAATTTACTCACCCATAAACTATAAAAATAGTCTTGTCAAGTCCAGACAGCAGCTCTTTTCAATCAGACTGTAAAGGCTTCCCAGTCTTGGATCAGTGGCACAGTGAGTGTAGTTTACACAAACAGTACTACAGATAAAGCTAAGCTGTAAAATACATGTATGATTAAAGTATGCATATATGATCCATGTCAAGCATATTGAATTATTTTTATTTTAGCAGGATCAGCTTAAAAATATTGTTTTTTTTAATGGGCAACGATGAAAGTTTTAGGGCAATAAAATCATATAGATATTTCCTGAAATAGTACATTTCTAAGGCAAAGTACGTTTGGGCAATGAGAAGGCACTAGTCAAGATAAGTGGGAAAGTAGTGGCTGAGAGGTAATAAAAAACAGTTTGTAAAACGTAAGTCTCATTTCTTACGTTTTCATATGTACATATGCATTGTTGGTTAGCCTTGCTGCTGATGTCATGGTGGTGAATTTTTTTTCATGGCTGGTTTACTAGGTTGTTTTTTAATGTGGGGTGGGGGGAAAAAAGGTGGAGCAGCTGTTGTGACCGCAACAAAATAAAGAACCTTTGTCGAGAACCAACACACCACATACGGTATACTGTATATACATAACTACTGCACTATGTGGGAATAAAGAAATGCAATGTTCGTCAAAAAGCAATCCACAGATTCGAATTGGCATTGAAAGAAAATCAGAGTAATGCAAAAAGGCTGTAATTTTTCAAACAAAAACAGAATAAATAAATACACAGACAGCAACTTAAAGTTAACAAGATACATTATCATTTATTATGTCAAATAAAACGCACCTGAAAAATGTGATATTTATTAAACCTCTAAGACGGATCGTCTTTGAAAGATAATATAAAAACTATACAATATTTAGAATGTAAACATAACATGAAATCCTTTAAATGATTTAGATTTTGATGCCAAAAGCTACAATGAACATTATGGGAGCAACCTATAAGTGTAAAGCGGTCAGACTAGTAGCAGTATGAAGAACCTGACAATAAAACTGTGATGCTTTACTTTATGAAAGGCATCAGCTTGGATATCTATTTCTGGAAAAGAAAAAAAAAAAAAAAAAAAAAAAAAAAAAAGCACAGAACATTGTTCCAGAGCCCTTAACTCGTTAAAATAAAATATATACAGTACATGGCCTGTAGACTGGCAAATGCAGTGGTCATTTTTTGCGTCTAGGAATTTAGGTAACACTTTTGTGTACATTATCTACTGCTTAAAAATACACACCTTATATATAGAATTTCAGTGGCTTCACTATCTAGTGAACCTCTAACCTAGAACATCAGACCTTTAGACATCACTGATTGTTTCAGGCAGTGTTTCAGAAGGTAGTAAAGACAAAATAAGGTTGGAAGTATCAAACCAGCATCTCTGATAACAAGCCACCAATGGCAGCTCCAATATTTCTATTTTCAGTGGTTCACCACAAGCCTTTATTTAGGAATACTGCATTAAGATTAAGTGTGATTACCCAAACCAGAAGTTATTTTCAGAAACTTTATACAGGGAAATTTTGGTTGCCAACTGATTAAATAAGGGTCATAGCGTATAACACATTGGTGTAGTCTCTAAAAATAACTATACCAAGATAAGACAAAAACAAAAAAAAAACAAAATCATGCGCACACACAAACCAACACTGAAAACAAAATCACATTTCTTTTCAAAATACATTTTGCAATAAACTAAAAATAGGTATGAGATATAATCATTATTCTATGGTTATTCGTTCAACGTCCCACTGTACTAATCCAAAATATTCACCGATACACAGGTACATAAAAAACGGTTAATCACATGTAATCCATACATAATACTCTAAAACATACGGTCTGAGTAAAAGATTGCATTTACACATTTTTATTTAGGGGGATGGGGGGCGCATGCCTCCCAAACACCGCCCAGTGAAAAAGGTAAAAAGGTAAAAAGCAGGATACACAGATTTATACACAAATGTATAAAATGGGTAGAGTAGTTAAAACAGTGTAAGATACAATTCAACGTTTAACATGATCTGCATTTTGATTGCATTATGCCTAGATTACATGCTTTTTGTATTAGTTATTAATTGTATTAAAAAAAAAAAAAAAACTAACAACAAATCAGTTTTAAATGTACCTGTAAAAATTAGATTTACATCTGTGGATATTTAAAATAAATGGCAAGAGTATAAAGCAAATCAAAAAAATATACTGGGGGCATTTTTATTGTGTGCAATTCTTATAAAGACACATTTGGAGTGATTTGCACACTATAAAATGGACACACAAAAACTGCATGTTTATCGTAATAGTTTGAATATATGTTTGTCCCAATAGTTTTTTTTTCATAAAAAACACATTTGCATACTGCAATTAGTTAAAATGTTATTTGAGTCACAGAAATTCTATATAAGGGTCATATAAGACTAAAATAAGGATTCCTTTTGTGGATTAAACATTATCCTGACAAACAACAAATAGGGAATATTGAATATTCCTAAGTGCTATATAATCGGTGCTACACTAAACACATACCCAGGAGGATGGTTGCTGCCCAGTGACATTAGATGATCTATATTTAACTAAGCAGACTCAGCACTTTGGTCACTTTGATACAGATCTTTTACTGTCCTCTCTTCTAACCAATTTACAGATAATAGATGTGCATCATAAACCTAAAGTGACAAAATTTACTGTGAAAAGTCCAAAAAAAATTATGTTGAATTCTTGCCTCTTTACAGGCTCCACACTCCTTATTTCTGCCTGAGGCTGCAGAAAAGACCTAAATTATGAAAATTATATTTGGGTAATGTAGTAAAACTCAAAATTCAGGTATACTAGGTAAGTGCTCTGACCAAATAGCTACCCTAACTTTTTGATCCTGTATAATTTTTTTTACATCCATGCCTTTTACAACTGGCGTGATGATAACCGTTATTTAACTTCAACTAAAAATAGTTGATTTAACCATTTAACTTTTAACATTCAGATGTGTCTTACTGAGACACACATTCAAAATCTTGTACGATTGTATCTATAACTTGTTTACCATTCTGAAAACATCAAAGTAACCTAAAATTTGCAAATTACAATTATTGTAATGCTTTGTCAGTCTACTGAACTTGTAAATACTACATTAGATTTTAAGATACTATATTAAATTATACATGCTCAGTGGCATAACTGTTTAAAGATAGTGAAAGATAATCACATCAGTCACCACTCCCTATCTCCTGACAGTTGCCCCGTAGACCACTTGTTTTATGTTGAGGCAACCTGTATTCTTACAGCCAATTCACTTTTTCACATTTAAAAATATACACATGACGTTTTTTTAACTGGGTTAGAAAATAATGTTAAACTGGATACAATGCAATCTGTATTTCTAGGTGGCTCGGCTTTCAGAGACCATATGATTCTATACAGTGCCATTTCCTCCAAGTAAAGAGGAGATTACAGTGGCTTGCATTGGAATCACGGGCATTCCACCTACCCCCTATATGTCAGTAACCGATTCTGTAACAATGGGAAACAGGAGAATGCATTGTGACATATGGGGGAAAATACAGAAAAATGGGGCAGGTGGGATATATCCTCCATACGATGGCATTTTATTGTGTGGAAAAAAAAAAAAAACAGTAATGTATGCCAGCTAAATTTCTTATTAGTATACTTTTAACTTTTTTCTTAACATTAGTGTTACCTTGCAGCATCACAGCTTGGAAGTTTTTTTTTTTTAATGTAACAGCTTTCAGTATCTGTTTTACAGATATATATACACATATATGTTGTACATAAATATACACTCAGCAGCAAGAATAATACACAACCCTGTTCAGTACCAAGCTGAACCTCCATTGGCTCTGAGAACAACGGACCAATTAAGATAACAAGTCCAAATAGGTTTTTTAGCATTCCTAATTACACACGCAACAGTCAAAGGTTGATTAGTGGATGCTCCAATTGTGAATAGGGAATGCGTGTGTTCATAGTATTTATGAAACTGGTCTAAGTGCACCCTACCTACGTATATACATTTTCCCTTTTTTGTATGCATTAAAAAAAGAGCCTATTAAGCCTCCAAAGAAATAAAAAAGCAGCTCCCTGTAAGACAGGGAAAGCAAGTAAAATGACCTCTCCAGTGTTGTTTCCCGTCTCAATTGATAGTTTCACACTTTGAGCACCATGTAACTGCTGAGTCTTGCAGGTGTAGGGGATTGAGGAAGGAACCCTGAAGTTCAACAGCAATACAGGCATTCAAAGTTTGCAAAAGTGGCAAATGCCAAGGATACAGACAAAGCCTGCAGCTCTGGAAAAAAAAAGGTAGAAACAACTAAAAAGACTTATACTACCACTTCCAATAAAGGAGGTGTTCATTTAAATGTATGTAAAGACCTGACAGGGTCTTTAACATATTACCATTAAAATGTGGACATATTAAAATGCATACAATAGAGGCATGGCTACACATATGTAAGGTATTTAACATCATCACATATAACTAAAACAAGGCTTTACACACATGTACAAATATTCAGAAGTATGGTACAATGTACTTGTATGTCCAAAATATGTACATACATATATGTCCAAAGCCGTAACCAAATTATAGCCCACAGAAACAGGACGTTAATGTCAGAGGTAGGGCAACATTCACAGAGATTCTGTTCCACACCTATAGAAGAACTGGTACTGAAAATGTAACATACAGTATCCTGGCTTGTATGATCATTGTTTGCAAACCCTGCAATATGGTGTTCTATAACATTATGCAGGTCTTGATCTTGATTGGATTAAATTGCCTATACACATTGGTTGTGTACAGGAAGTCTTGTTTAGGGTAACATCCAAGGAGTTGTTATGATTGAAGAAACAAGTATCCCTGTCTGGCCAATTAGAGGAACGATACTAAAAAGATTACATTAAGTGCTGGTTCGTGGTGTCCGACAGCCACCAACTCGCTGACCACGGTGAATCTTCATGTGTTTAGACAGATGGTCGCTGCGTGCAAACTTCTTATCACACACTGTACACTGATATGGCTTCACACCAGAGTGGGACCTTTTGTGTCTTGAAAGCTCATCAGAGCGGGAGAATCTGCAGAAAGTGCAATCAAACGGTATAAATAATAAAAACTAACATCCTCAAAGATATCTCAAACATTGACACTTTTAAACACTGCTCACTAGACACTCAAAGTGTTTAAGTCTTTAATTTGATTGGTTTGTATATATATATATATATATATATATATATATATATATTTATTTTTATTTTTTTAACTAACCATTTTATACATATCCCAGATGATTACATTGTCATTGCCAATTCAACTGTGACTTTCAAATTAAATTTAAGCTTGCACTCTCTCCTTGCAACACTAGAATTCTGGATTCTAATCTCTGCTAGAACACCATCAGCATTTGAATGTTCTCCTCCAAACTCTTCTGTTTCCTCCCAAATCCCAAAACCATATTGGTAAATTAAATGTGCCCCCCCCCCCCTCTCCCCCAAAAAAGGAAAAACTGGGTTCAGACTGGGTTAGGGACATTAGCTGAAGTACTACTTTGGTGGTACCAAAGCTATCTCCAGCAGCTTTCCAAACTGCATCCAAGCCTAAAAGGGGCATCTTATGCATTTATGGTAGTCCTACTCCACTGTATAGGACCTGTGATCACAGGTTTAAATAAAATACTTTTCATTAAAGCACCTCTCAACGCAAAAGCTAGGTGTCCAAAATACCAATATATACCAATCAATGCATGTACTCTGACTTCCATGAAACACACAGAGGACAGCAATTCAATACCCCTTTCATATAATCAGTTAAGGTTCCTTGCATCATTTCTTGATTTGACTTAATGATATCCCCCCCCCCCCCCAGTCCCTTTATCCCCCTTGCTGTCCTGTACTTTCTTCACAATATTTTTCTCCTCAGAGTTAGAATATTAAATGTGGAAAATACTTCTGTTTATGGCTCTGTGCATGATCTGTCCTTATTTACAAAATATATTTTTGCTTTTAAATTGATATTTGGTTGATTTGGTATATTCTTTATTTTAATAGCACATCCACAGCATGCAATTTTACCAAAGTGCCTAGAGGAAACCCACGTGACAATGGAAGAACATATTCTTTCTATTTTCTCCTTTCATTTATTATTTTACTTAAGGGTGCTTGAGGCTTTACTTTTTTGAGAAATCTTGAATGTGGTGCAGAAGTTTTAAAGCAGCGTTTATCGCTCGGAAATTGTTATTAGACTTTATTGTGTAATGCAGACGCATTAGAAAAAAAAAAAAAAGGGGAATGTGAACAGGACCACCACTGACAAGCAATAGTAGGGAACTTAACAGGATTATTTCTGTATCAAAATTAACAGGCTTTAGCATCAAAAGAAAAAAAAAAAAACCTTCAGCAGCTGACACAGTTAAAGCCAAACTAAATTCTAAAAATAAAAAACTGCTACCAGGTCCTTTATTGCAGAAGCGACAGGCGATAACCTTACCTGCCTAAAAATAATTTTCTTTTAATACACTCAACTGTCTCTATTCTGTTGCAACCATCTTCTTTATTCTCTACTGCCCTTGGCCAGGATGGGATTAGATAATTCTTATGAGAGTTCATTCTGTCCTGGGGATACTTTTTATTTTTAAAGAAGATACCAATCAGGCATGTAAGTATGCTTTATTGTAGAAGGGACATTGCCTGACTACTTCTTCAATGAAAAACTGTCAGATTGTCAATTTTCGAAGCAGATCTTTAGTTTATTTCATTAAAATTCTACTTTTAAGTGACAGGCAATGTCCCTTGAGCTGAGCTATACATGCTCAGAGTCCGCTTTGGTTGCCAGCAAGCCCAGCTTCCCCTGCGCATGCCTGTGCAGGAGTTATGTCATCCCAGCCTGGCCAATCAATATGGCCAAAAAATGTCAAAGGGAAGAGAATACAGAAGAGGGTAATGCCCTATGAAGGAATGGGGACAGGTAACATGGGGGTTTAGTTCCAGTTTCAGTTGGGTTCTGAATAGGAGTGATCTCCTGAGGGTGCTGTACCGTAGCTAGAAACCGTAGCTAGGTCCTCCTGGACAGGAATCCTGTTAATTTCTAGTGGGTGTCGATTAATTTTTTTCAGCCTTGACCTATTAATGCTGATTAGTATTTGGCAACAAGAAATGTCTTATCAGCTCCCAGGTTTATAAATAATTAGGGGCCTATTCCCATCATGTCTGTTGGGCTGCACTGGTTGAGTAGGCCCCATGTACTGACACCGCTATACTAGGTGAAAATAGAACATGTTACCATTAAACATTAATTTGAGCAAGTTGAGAAATATGAATGTTCCCACATTAACACGTTAAGAGAAAATAAAGTATTTTATGCTACGGGAAACAAATTTTAAAAAATGCACATTGGCATGTTTTGGTTTTTTTTTAATATGTTACAATGTACATGAACTTAATGTGCAAAAGCACTGACTAAATTCAACATACATTCTAATCTTAAATAAATATAGATTTTCGATCTTTATTCAATTGTCACCAGACCTTTATTATTATTAACCAGTATTTATATAGTGCCTACATATTACAAAGTGCAGCAACATAATCATATCACCTTTAAATGTGATATGGTATTTGGTGTAATCTTTTATTACTTTCACTATAATTTACACACACAGGTTCTATGCAAAGTCTTTATTATCTTCATTCCGAGCAACTTATTTACTGGATTTATACAGACCAATCATTCAATCCTGTGTTTCCGTATATTCAATATATTGAAGGTATACTGTAGCCTCTCAAATGTATCATCTTAACCATGACTTATTATTAATCTTGGTTTACTAAACAACCACTGGGATAAGATTTTAATATAAAACATACTAAAAGCAAAACTAGTTCCCTTACCTCCAACCACACTCTGGCCAAGTGCAGACATAAGGCTTCTCCCCTGTGTGCCGCCGAAAGTGGGCCTTAAGGTGTGAACTTTTGGTGTACATTTTGTTACAGCCAGGGTGACTACACTTATGAACCCTGATGACAGCTGGTGTTCCCTTTTGTATCTTCTGCTGTCCTTCGCTCACAAATACTCCTCCTATAGTCAGAGGTCGGACCGCCACTGGCAAGGGGGCAATTCTAACATACTTTTGGTCCCCAGGTGAAGTAGGCCCTGGGATTGGGGCCAGCGACAGGTTTTGGCCTTGTACACTGATTACAAGCTGTGTAAGGCGTACACCACCTGTTGGGTTCTGTGCCAAAGAAGCAGTACCAGGCACAGACATAGGCTGAATCTGAAGTATTACAGGAATACTGCTTGTTGCAGAAGGTGAACTATCTGAAACAACTGGTGTCTCTGGAGTTGGCACATCCTCAGTTGGTTGAGCTGGATCTGTAGTTTGAGTCACAGACTCATTTGTCATGCAGCCCTGTAGCCACGTGCCAGGGATAGGCTGCTTCTCAGCCAGTTCTTCTCTTATTAGATCCATGTTTTCTTTTAAAAACTCCTCAATTTCCTCAAGAGTAGGAGAGAAGTCCCCAGAAATCTGCGCACAAAAGTCTGGAAGTTTTAGTTGTGCCAAAGAAGTAGTTTCTTTCGAATCCTCCACTGCTCTCACCAGCTGGGACAAAATAATTCCTTCAACTTCTTTAAGGCCACCTTCATCTTCACCATTCTCTTCTACTGACACAGCTGCATTATTACCCTGTTCTGCCAGGGATGGAGAGGGGCTGGCATTGTTTTCAAGAAGGGTGAGTAATGATACCTCCCCAGAATGAGGTACTGCCATGTTGTGTTCACAATAGGAAGCAGCATTGGAAAGAAGATCACAGGCAGAAAGAGGTTCACTGCAATTTAATGAAACCATTTCCCTTGAAAGGATTCCTTTACCCCTAGATATGATGGGGTAGAGGAAATGCTCAATAAAATGTAACTGTTCTTGTATATCCCTTCAACGATCTGTAAAGAGACAAGAACTAATCAGAATACAAGTGAGCATCATTTAAACAGTTTATACAGTAGTTTACTAGAAACAACTCTGTAATTAATTTCTCAGTAGACTAGATAAGTCGAATACAAAGTTATAACCAACCAGTAAAAGCAAACTAGTATCTCAGAGTCAAAGTAATTTGTTAAAGTACAATGTAGCAGTAAATGTATCAAACAATTGACAGTTTATTGTTGTTTACAGGGCTACTTCTGATCACCTTCTGCCATTAAGGACTATATATACACTTCATCAATGGCTGCATGACATTTCTTACTGCAGGAATCCTAATGGCGACAACTGTGGGCCATGCCTGTGTAATGTATGCTGAACTAGTTACTTGAAGTCACCACCAATATATCTTATAACAGAGCGACAATGACAAAGTAAAATTGGAAGACAAGGACACAACATTGTTACCCTACAACAAGAAAAGTCTTATCAAAAATATTTGGAAGGATCTGCAGATATTGCCAGGTTAACATCTGACTGTTCTATTGTTAGGATGATCAAATGGTATGGGCATTCAAGGATCAAGGACACACAAGGTGAAAGTTATCTTGTCTGATTGTACAGAACTACTGTGGAACAAATTGTTGAAAAACCTAATGATCGCCAAAGGTATCAGAACACACAGCTCATTACAGCATATGGGGCTGCATAGACATATACAGACATAGTGCCCTTGCTGATAATTCGCAAAATAAAAAATTATACATGCTTAAAAATATCACTGTGTGTAATTCATCTACAGTTGACAATGGAAAATCCGGCCACCGATAATCTGGGTCGTTCAGTTTTGAATTTCGGATGTCATTTTCAATACAGGGACTGTAGTACACTGTTTGGCCACCTGTGTTTTGATGGCGCTCTTCTGCAGAAACAGCTGTTAGGTCTTGCTTGCTAAACTAAATACACATTGAGACTTCCCTGCTGCCTGCTTTCTGAAACTAAAGGCTGGACTGTGTGTGGAGGCAAATACTACTTTCAAAAACTTGGAATTTTCAAAACTCTAGCACACCTCAGGATCCCGTGGTTGGCATATTTTTGAAAGTCAACTGTATATATTATACAAGTCACTTTTTGAATTACTGAAATAAATTAACTTTTCGATGATTTTATAATTTATTCAGATACAACAATACATTTCTTAGGGAGATTACTCTTCGTCAAAACATTTCAGTCACATTCCAGTCAGACAAAAAACTTTCAGCAACTGAGACATATCTGACTAAAGCTGCGTACACACTTGCAATTTTTGTCGTTGGAAAGGATCTTTCACGATCCTTTCCAACGACAAGGGGCTGCAAGATGCATGAACGATGCTGTACATACAGCACCGTTCATGCTCTATGGAGAGGGGAGGGGGAGAGCGACGGAGCGGCACCCTGCTGCGCGCTCTCCCCTTCCCTTTCATTACGATCGGCTGTTGTCCATCGTCCGTGGATCCGGCAGGTCGGTCGTCCGGACGATGGACGACACAGACTGTACACACAGCAGATTTTCGCCCGATAATTGGCTGATGCCGATTATCGGGCGATAAAAATCTGACGTGTGTACATAGCTTTAGGATGGGTCTACACAGACGTTTTTAAAATGCATGTAAACGTTGCCTTTAAAACGCTGGAAAACGACTATACTGCGTTTTTTACACGTGTAAGTTTCAAGTGCTTATAAATGCGGTAAAACGCCCTACTGAAATCAATGGAAGAGTTTACCTGCGCTTTTGGGCGTTTACCAGCATTGTTATCCCCGCGTTTTAATTTTTTAGGGCTAATGATGGGGTGCAATAAATATACAAAAGATTGAGTGTAAAGAAGGTAGGGAAGAAAAACAGGGGTACAGGAATAGATATATGTATCCCTCTAGTGCCTCCACCTCAGCTAGCCAGCAGCACAATTGTGAAACTTATGTAGAGAGAATAATGCAAAACCCTTGAAGCAATGAAAGACTGTCAGCTATGTTGCATCCTTAAGATTTTAGAGCAATATACTGTTAGGTCCATAAATATTTGGACAGAGAGAACGTTTTTCTATATTTGGTTCTGTACATTACCACAATTAATTATAAACTGAACAACTCAGATGCAGTTAAACTGCAGACTTTCATCTTTAATTCAGTGGATTGAACAAAAAGATTGCATAAAAATGTGAGGAACTATTTTTTTTTTTTTTTTTACAAAAAAGTGAAGTGATTACACAATCACTTCATCTCATGGGCTCAAAAGTAATTGGACAATTGACTCAAAGGCTAATTCATGGGGGCTGGTGTGGGCAATTCCTTCGTTAGGTCATTATCAATTAAGCAGATAACATGCGGTGAAAGGAGCTCTCCATGCAGGTGAAACAAGCCATCCTTAAGCTGCAAAAACAGAAAAAACCCATCCGAGAAATTGCTACAATATTAGGAGTGGTAAAATCTACAGTTGGGTACATCATGAGAAAGAAACAAAGCACTGGTGAACTCAGCAACACCAAAAGACCTGGATGTCCACGGAAGACAGCAGTGGTGGATGATCACAGAATCATTTCCATGGTGAAGAGAAACCCCTTCACAACAGCCAACCAAGTGAACAACACTCTCCAGGAAGTAGGTGTAGAAGTAGATACCCAAGTCTACCATAAAGAGAAGACTGCATGGAAGTAAATACAGAGGGTGCACTGCAAGGTGCAAGACACTCATAAGCCTCAAGAATAGAAAGGCTAGATTGGACATTGCTCAAAAACATCTAAAACTGCCAGCACAGTTCTGGAAAAACATTCTTTGGACAGATGAAATCAAGATCAACCTTTACCAGAATGATGGCAAGAAAAAAGTATGGAGAAGGCGTGGAACACGATCCAAAGCATACCACACCTGTAAAACATGGCAGAGGCAGTGTGATGGCTTGGGCGTGCATGGCTGCCAGTGGCTCTGGGACACTAGTGTTTATCCATGATGTGACACAAGACAGAAGCAGCCGAATGAATTCCGAGGTGTTCAGAGACATACTGTCTGCTCAAATCCAGCTAAATGCTGTCACATTGATTGGGAGGCGTTTCATATTACAAATGGACAATGACCCAAAACTTACAGCCAAAGCAACCCAGGAATTTATTAAAGCAAAGAAGTGGAATATTCTTGAATGGCCAAGTCAGTCACCTGATCTGAACCCAATTGAGCATGCATTTCACTTGTTGAAGTCTAAACTTCGGACAGAAAGGCCCACAAACAAACAGAAACTGAAAGCTGCTGCAGTAAAGGCCTGCCCGAGCATTAAAAACGAGGAAACCCAGCATCTGGTGATGTCCATGAGTTCAAGACTATAGTGTGTCATTGCCAGCAAAGGGTTTTCAACCAAGTATTAGAAAATGAACATTTTATTTTCAGCTTTTTAATTTGTCCAATTACTTTTAAACCCCTGAAATGAAGTGATTGTGTAAAAAAAAAAAAACACTTTAGTTCCTCACATTTTTATGCAATCTTTTTTTTCAACCCACTGAACTAAAGCTGAAAGTCTGCAATTCAACCTCATCTGAGCTGTTTCATTTAAAATTAATTGTGGTAATGTACAAAACCAAAATTAGAAAAAAGTTGTCGGTCCAAATATTTATGGACCTAACTGTATTTCATGTATAATCGATGTATTATAAATAGTGAAGGGGATAAACCATACCTATTTTTTTTTAGGTATTTATTCTCTTGCTTAATCCCCACATCAGTTTTTAAAATGATTTAAATTGTATATCAGGCCAAAAAAATGCAGTATATCTTTGCAATACATTTACAAATCTTCATTTTTATTTCAATAAAGATTCTACAAGTATGGAAAATACTACCAAGCAAAAAGCACCTGGCAATTATACCAGGCTGTAACGGCTAGGCTTTTTCAGGTGTGTGCTGAGTAGCTGGCAAACTACCAGCTAATGGGAGCTGTGCAGGATTGTTGGCTCCCACTGCAGGTCTAAACCTGTCCTTATACAGCAAGTCTACACCCTGGTATGCCACAGCTCTGCTGTGGGCAACAAATCACTTAATGATCTGACCTGTTGAAAAGTTTTAGTGAGAGCCAGGGGTTGTCAGTTCTGCTGGCAGACTTTGGCAGAAAGATACAATGTATAATAATCGTGTGGATCCTCCCAGCTACCCAGACTCACTGACAGCTCTCTCTGCAAGAGGCCCAGACTGAGCTGTGTGCTGATAGCCAACTAGCCAGGTGGAAAGTTAAAACCTCAAGGTGACCAGCAAATTGTGTCCAAGAACAGTCATGGGTATATTTATTCATGGTAATTCTTTTAGCATCTTTTGGCAAGCGTTTTCTCCAAAGGATTTGAGAACAAAAAATAAATGAAGATGTTAACAATAGAGCACAGTGGAGGTTTCATTGCAGGTTTTGAAACTGGTTTAGTCAGAACTGGTTTCATATCCTGTAGTGCCATCAGAAAGACTTCTGAAGGACAACTTTTTTCTGCAGCCCTAAACACATGGCTAAAGGAACAGAATATGCAGTAAAAAAAAATCATGCAACAGGCGGTATATATGCACCCTCAAAGCCCTAATCCCAACATGATCAACCCAGTCTGACTTTTACTAACCAGCTATAAACAACTAGGAAAAAGTCTGGTGGAACTGTGGCTAAATCTGGATGACAGTATTTATATAATGCCAACATATAATATAGCGCTGTACATTAAATAGGGGTTGCAAATGACAGACAGATATAACCAGCGACACAGGAGGAGAGGACGCTGCCCAAAAGAGGTTATAATCGAACAGATGGTAGGCAGCATACTTCTATGCATAATATTCCACAAAAAGCCACTTCCTAGATTTCCCAGTCATGCTCTGCTGGTAACATTAAATGCCATATTTTATGTGATTTAAATGCAGTCACATGACCACAAAGTATTCTATTTATTCCCATTCTCTTTACCTAGTGGGTGGGGATTAGTGCCACACTTACATTACAGCTGAAAGGTGAATAATAGTTGTAGGAACTAAGCAAGTGTTGTCAAACCAATCTTAGCAGGTGTTATCTGTGCTACTCCAGAAATCCACTGCCATTTGTTAGCAGGATCAACAGGTAAATTCAAAGGAATATATATGGAGGAAATAAATGGCCATAGTTTGCATGTACATTACATATTTTGAACTAGTTACACTTTTTGCCCAAACAAACACTGTGTTATGGAGATTTACATTCATTATATTTGTTTGCTGTGAACCTGAGTGTATTGTTTGAAAAGTTATATTACCAGACATCCTGGAACTTTAGGAGGTGATTCTATGACCGCATATTAAATAAACAGTCCTATTAACTCCTGTGAAGTCTTCTTAAATTAAATGTTTTACTAAAAAGAGTGACCCTGGTCTACACCTTTGTTTGACCACCTATGCTCCTAAGGTCCATTACCCCTTGAAGAATTATTTTGTGCTGTTACATACTGATAATTGCAGTCTCAGCCTGTGCAGAGATTTTCCAGCTTGCTCAGCAATGATGTAAGAACCAGCAGGCTGAGAAGGACCATCATGGGCAATGTTAACCCTTTCCATATACATGTAGTCTGCCACAAAATGCTTAGATGGAAGTACAAATCATTACTCTTGTTACTCGTTACAATTCTTTTCTTTAAGCACTGTGTCTCACCCACTACCACTCTAGAAAGCGGTAGTGGCTATAACCCTTGCTTTTCCAGCACTGAGTTTTTTAGGTTCAAATCCCTGCCAGGACACTACAGGAGAAGAGTTCTCTCTGTTCACGTAGGTGCCCTCTTGACATTCCAAAAAATATGTATTGAGATTATTAGCTTTTTAGAACTGAACTTAGTGTATGTGAAAATCTGGAAGCTTGTTGCAACATAGATACAAGATAAAACCACATAAATAAAAATGAAAAAGGTAGCATTTAGGAGATAAAGCTCAACTTTATTGTTGTTGCAAAGGATCTTTCTCGATCCTTTCCAACAACTAAGGACTGCACAATGCATAAACGAGTTCTGTACATACAGCACTGTTCTGCTCCATGGAGAGGGGAGGGGGGAGAACGACAGAGCGGCACCCTGCTGCCCTATCCCTCTTCCCTTGCATTCGGATTGTTGGCTGTCCATTGTCCGTGGATCCGCCAGGAAGGTCGTTTGAAGGATGGACGGCGAGCGCTGTACACACACACCAGATTTTCGCCCGATATCGGCCCTGAGCCTATTATCGGGCGAGAACCATTGGACGTGTGTACGTAGCTTAAGAGCAGTCACCCTTAGACAGAGTGTATTAGTCTGGATCACATACTTACAGTGCTATTGGTAAATTATTGCTACAGATCCAGCTGAGGTATTTGCCAGTTTACTGATAAAGGTGTGGTTTTACTTCAAATACTTTAATGGTGATATGAAAAGCAGTGATATCTACACTTTATACTATGTGTTTCTGGTTACTTGATGCCTTAAACTTTTTATTGGGAGTGTGGCTGCATTTGTACAAGTTGTTTTTCTGTGTTACATATTTAAACTCATTCATGTCAGCAGCACAGCTGCTTATCATACACAGCTCTCTGCTTACAGTATAGAATATACTGCATGAGGCAATTCTGTTCTATTATTGGGACAGCCAGGAGAAAATGAAAAGAACTTGTAAGGATGATATGACTCAACAAATTTACAATACTAAAATAACCAATAAAAAATATGACAGTAGCCTTGCTGACCTCCTACAAATGCTGGTTGATTATCTCTGGTTCAAAGTTAGTTATTAAAAAAAAAAAATAATAAGCAATATAACAGATAGGTAACTACAATTTTCCGAGAGATGTCAGCAATGGCAATACCACAAGTCAGTAACCAATAGGCTTTTTACAGGTGTTGGAAAACGTTTGTGTAGGCAGCTGCAACAAAGTTTTCTTTTTCTGCCCCCCCCCTTCCTGTCCTTCAAAACACCTGAAACTGCTTGCAAAAGTGGTAAAAAAATTGGTTGGCAAAACACCTGTGTACACTGAATGTAGCATTCAATAAAAAAAAAAACAAACAAACACATTCATTCCAATATGAACCTTTTTAGTGGGTAATAAATGCTATTTAACTCTGTGGTACCACTTAATGATCTGCTAGTGTCATCAATTCTGCCTTAAGAATGGTTTACTTTTTGTGACCCTACTACTTGTATGCACTGAAACCCATTGGTTCCTAGACGAAGTGCATTATACCATATCATTGTGATAGGGTTGTGCCCTTTGTCAGGAATATGTGGGCCTTAGAGACGAATATGCTCTCTAAATCTTTTCCCCCAGCGAACCCTTAAAATAATTTTCAGGTGTTGGGGAACCCCCAGCTTTAAAGCAATCAATGGGAAAAATGGTATGTACATTGGTGCCAAAAGAAAGGATGCCCTCTATACATCAGTGCCCAGGAGGCCACAAATACGGGCAGCTAAAATGGTCCTTGGTTTCATGTAGGAAACTCTATCAAGTGGTATTGGCCCTAGAGCTATGCAAGTCACACAGCCACAGCTTCTGGAGAAAAATCTAAGGTTCCACTGAACCCAGGGTCAAGTGGAACTAAACTTAAGGAAATGGCAAGTGAATATTGCATCTGATCACACCGATGAAAAGGTTAAGCTGCTCATTCACAGCGTCAGATGAATCCCAGTTTCCCTTGGGTGTGCTGGGGATAAATAACTCCCAATCATCCCAACATGGCCACTCTACATGGCTGAAGATCATCCCTAGGAAGAAAGAAGGAAGATGGCGGAGCTCTGCAATAGAACATGGATAGGTGGATATGGAGAATGTGGATAGGTGAGTCGAGCGGTTCTAGTTCCGCACAAGAATGGCTGATCCAATGTATGGATCTTGCTTCATGTCTGTATAGCCCATCGCATCATCTAAACTCAAACAAGTACAACGTTGGTTTTGTAATACTGATACACTTGATGCAAAACGGTGTTCATCTGTTCCCATCTGCCAAAAAACTAAACACTCAACATATCACCTAACAATACACAATCTAACATCAACATCTGTCTTTATCAACAGTTTCCCACAACTATATTCCCAATAGTGCAGTCCTTAAACTGTGAAGGGTGCATTAAACCATTGTATATTATATGATAACCCCCCACCTATTTTTACACACTTCTCCTTGCCATGACTTTGTTTACAGTATCTTGCTTCAAGAGAATCTATGCAGTTAGCGGTCGGACAGTAGTATACATTTCAGTGATGGCACTATACAACTGACATTAGTCTTATTAACATTTCTAAAGCTACGTACACACGGCAGATTTTTATCGCCCGATAATCGGCATCGGCCAAATATCGGGCGAAAATCTGCCGTGTGTACAGTCGGTGTCGTCCATCGTCCGAACGACCGTCCTGCCGGATCCACGGACGATGGACGACAGCCGATCGTAATGAAAGGGAAGGGGGAGAGCGCGCAGCAGGGTGCCGCTCCGTCGCTCTCCCCCTCCCCTCTCCATAGAGCATGAACGGTGCTGTATGTACAGCACCGTTCATGCATCGTGCAGACCCTTGTCGTTGGAAAGGATCGTGAAAGATCCTTTCCAACGACAAAAATTGCAAGTGTGTAGGCAGCTTAAGTCTCAGTCAACTTTGCTAACCTTGCAAAGAATAGTGACGTGTTTACTTACACGGCCCTGATGGAGAAAAGATATTGCTAAAACCCCCCAAACACTAATGTAAAATTACTGTAGCCAGCATTCTTTGTTTATCCATGAACCTCATGTAGAAAGATATGTAGATAAACAAAAGATCGTCTCTCCCATAAATGTACACTTTACTGCTTTTATTAGTTGCTATGCAGATAACAGAGAACCTTCCCACCGCTTTGTTCACTGTCACTGTGTGTTGAAATGAATCTGTAAGGAACAAACATAACATTCACCTAGTTACACTTAAACAGAAACACATTCTTACAAAACTTATACAGAGAAACAAGACTGCACACCAACTGCATTATTTACATGGAGATTCACATGACCACAGATCTCCCATCAAGGCCAGCTCTAGGCCCTTGTGCTACCAGCAGCATTGGCCCAGGACAGGTGTGCACATAGCTTCCTATGATCATGACTCTCTGCTAAACCCAGATTATCAATATCACTGCCAGGCATTACAGAAAGCTAACAGAAGTGTTTTTCTTTATTTGTGCCTAAATGTGGTAGTACAGTGGTAAGTGCTCTGGTCTTTGCAGCGCTAGGTCCCTGGTTTGAATCTCGGCCAGGACACTATCTGCATGGAGTTTGCAGGTTCTCCCCATGTTTGTGTGGGTTTTCATCCAACATCCCAATAACATGCAGTTACGTTAAATGGCTTCTGGTGTTCATCTGTTCTCCCAAAATCAGATTGTGAGGGTCCATTGAGGGACAGCTAGTGACATGACTATGGACTTTGTACAGAGCTGTGTAATATGATGGCGCTATATAAATACCGTGTAAAAATAAATAAAAGTAGATCTGCCTTCAACCTACCCACAGAACTATAAGTAAACCGTTTAAGAAAAAAATGCTCATTTCCATAACTGGAACAAAAGTTGGTTTTCCACTAAGCACTATAAGAAAAATAACAGTAAACACAAACATTTCATATAGAACTAACCATACAGAAGAAGTGGATCAGAACACAAATCAGCTTTTATTACACTACATTATGTTATTATTAAACAGGATTTATATAGCACCAACATATTACACAGTGCTGTACCATGAATTTATGTTTTCCTAAATAAAATACTTTTTTTATTCGCATTTTCTTTATGGTCACATGACAGCCAGTGCCTAGGATTTGTGGGCATGTAAGTGAAAACTAATAGAGAGATCTGGCTTTCAGAGCCTGACTACGGGTAATATTGCTTTGCAAAGTGTTGTCAGCAGTGAAAGGAACTGGCAGCCATCATTCGTAGAACAACTTTCCACATGTATGTTATATAGAGGGAATGTGCAGAGTTTCATTACACACTTTTATTAGGAATGAGAATTGCTTGTGTGAATGTGTTACATATGGCGATCTGTGGATGCAGTGACATGACAGGAAATAAATATTAATCATTTCCTGTTGTATGTCAGGACATATGTAGAAATGGGAAGGCAGCACGTGTGTGGAATTCCCCTGTGACAGGGAAGACACCTCAGGAAATAACTTCCCCGGCCTAGCAATGTGGTCACAGTATGGGGTGACGTTCCGGAACATATTTCTAGAATAAGCTGCAATGTACTCTCCCTTCCCAGAGCTGGCCACACAGCCTGTCCTCCTCACACACGCACGGATTCAGGAGTGGGTGTGGGCACGCACTAGCACGCGCTGTGTAAAATGTCAACACGTCAACTTTCGCCACACGAGCAAAGTACGGAATTACAATTCCAGTGAATAACGTTCGCAAACACAGCTGAATAAACTATCGCAATAACTGCCACTTCGTAGGCTCTCACCTGTCGGACACACACCGTCCCCCGTGCTACCTCTGGGCCCGCATGGCGCTGCCGCAGCTCATGTCTACCATGCTGGCATTCAACACTCACATGACTAGGGGAGGCTCGATCACCACTTACGTACGCTGATTGGCTGTAAACACGGGGGCTCGGCCGCAGCCTTTTTATCTGATTGGTCGTCATATTAAAAGGGCTCGACATCAGTCTGCATTGTGACGTCAGGAAAGAAGTGGCGGTCAAATGCGAGTCTATCCGAGCACAGGGATGACATATTACGGTTTAGGTGAGATGTGCGGTGTTATGACGTGTGAGAAATAAAGCGGAACAGATCAAAGTGACCCCCCACCCTCCTGTGTAATGTACGGCCAATCTGTAAAGTTCCACGCAGCGCGAGGATGGGGCGGGGTTTAAAGTGCAGAGTCACCGTGACGTATATGACATGGGGTGTGGTCAGCTTTCTCTGCACTCCCCATAACATGTCTGTTATTATACAGCCACGTGTCCTGCTTACTTCCCTATTCAAGGTGATGGGCGAGCGGGCAGTGTGCATCTGTATACATTGTTATCCTAACATACTAAGGCTGTGTACACACGTGCAAGATTTATCGTTGGAATGGCGAATGACTGATCGTCTGATAATCATTACCAAAAAAAAGCGCACAACGACTGTCCAACAACACCCATGAACGTCGCTGGAAACGAACGACCGTCCAGTGGATTGGATTGGGCGACGATCCTTCGCTATCCATTGTGTGT